>NC_042620.1:147551732-147866759 GCF_901001135.1 Rhinatrema bivittatum
GCGCAGACAGCGTCGACAATGTCGCAAGTGACGCATACGCGCCGTATGCGTCACTTGCGACATTGTCGACGCCGTCTGCGCCACTTGCGACTTGTCGACTTGCCCAAGACATCGGTGCACACGGCGCCCAAGACATCGGCGCACACAGCGCAAAAACACACGACGCAACCGACGCATAGTGCGTTGAGGAGCCCGGCAACAAGGGAACACACTAGGATGACGACGTCGCAGAAAGTTACGGCACCACAAGCTACGGTGTATGGGGCGCAAATAACGACGCCTATGAAGCAAAAGTCGGTGCATACTGCGCAAAAGGCATCACATAAGTCCAAACACTCATCTCACCCAATACAACATGGGTTAAAGCGACGACATGAGTCCCCAGAGGTATCTCTTTCCACCTCTCATGATTCAACACCAAACTGCTCTGTTAGTTCATGGTCCTCAAGATCCACTTCTACAGGATGCAGACCAAAACATAGAAGACGATCACCATCCGGACATAGGATCCATACAGGATCATCGTCGGGCCATCACCATAGGCATTCACATCACTCACACCATAAAAAGACTTCAAAAACAAGTAGAGCATGGGAAGTAAGCCCTTCTACTTCTATTTCTTCTCATACACAAGGTGCCAAAACTTTATACAAATCACACAGGGAAGTAATACAAGTTACTTCCTCCAATGCATCTATGTCCTCAAACAATTCTACTAGGACTGCAGAAGGCAATAAAGGGAAGAGGCATGATATGATGTTCCACATACTCTACCTCAACCATCCCCGGTGGAGCCTAAAGCACGTGAGATACCTAAACAGACGGTCGCTCAGCAATGCCTCCTCAAACAATTAGGCATTTTTTCAATTATCTCAGTCGTTAGCAGGGTTTTATGAAACCCTCGAATCATCCTTTAAGATGTCTAACGACCCATCTGCAACCGAGTATACATATTTCTAGGGAACCATCTGTGGAGCCTCCGTCATCACCAGTAACATGTCGACCAACTTCACCAATTCAAAATCCAGATACACCCATAGATTCCATGTCTCCACAAACGTCCCCATCATCATCTACCGGATTCCCATCGGACCCACAAGAACAACCGCAGGAACCGTATTCCCCTCCAGAGGACCTTATGTACCCAAATATTTTAGAAAAACTGGGTACGATATTACACCTGGAGATCCAAAAGGAGACGGTTCCTAGAACAGAGACCTTGTGTCTCCTGAAGATTTTTGATGCTCCAGGAGAACCCACGTCTCTTCCACCGCAAGATGTCCTACATAGCGTCTTACAGAAATCTTGGGAAACACATTACTCTCTGTCAGCGGTGTCAAGAAAGACAGATATCAAATTCTGAATGCGAAAAACATCACCTTATTCTATGCCACAATTACCGCACGCACCAATTGTGGTTGAGTCTGCGATGCAAAGATTTAAAAAAGCAAAGACGCATACCTCATATCCACCGGGCAGACAACTGATGTCTAGATGAGTTTGGCAGAAAGATGTACCACAACGCAATGTTAAATGCCCGCATTATACACCATCAATTCTATATGGTAAAATATCTATATGAGTGCATACAAGCCACAAAAGGTATGCTTTCCTCGACGGCAGACCAGGTTCCACTGCCTCTCCATGACATGGAAGAGTGTTCTAGACACCTTCTGAGGGCAATATATGAAGGATTTGAAAAATCTTCCAGGGTGTCTGCAACAGCCATTGCAGCCTGCAGGATGGCATGGCTGCGTTCCAGTACTATACGGGAGGCTTTGTACGAAAAACTGGCTAACCTCCCGTGTACAGGAGACAACTTATTTGGAGAACGATTTCAGGAAACAGTTGGCAAATTAAAGGATGAAGCTCTAGCAGTTCAATCCTTAACGTCGCAACCTCACTACTCAGCTACGCGTCGCTATTTCGGATCTAATCGTCGACAATCATATGCCCGTCGACAATCGTATGCCCGTAGACCCTACAGCCACAGTAAAATTGACACCATCTTTTTAATACCTCAGCCACCACCACAGCATCAAGCAGCACCTGGCAGAATCCATTCTTGCCTAGCAACCTGGGAGAGGATAACATCAGATCAATGGGTTTTAGAGATCGTACGATACAGTTACCAACTTCAATTTACCACAAAACCTACATTACCTCACCTTTCCATTCTAAAGCTTCAAAGGTCCCAATCACAACTCTGGGAGGAAATTGCTTTACTTCACAAACAACAAGCCAATCAACTGATATCCCCGAAAGCCCAAAACATGTGGTTTTATTCCCCATACTTCCTCATACCCAAGGAGTCGGGTGGCCTTCGTCCCATACTGGATCTTCGAGAGTTGAACAAATTCCTGACCAAAGAGAAATTCAAGATAGTATCGTTGAAATCGATCCTACCTCTGATTCAACCCAACGATTGGATGTGTTTCATAGATCTGAAGGATGCTTACACACACATTCCAAACCATCCATCCTCTTGGCGTTACCTATGCTTTCGCTACAGGCATCAACACTATCAGTCCCTTTGGACTAATGGCTGCACCCAGGGTTTTCACCAAATGCATGGTAGTGGTGGCGGCTCATCTCAGACAAGAGGGTATGACCATCTTTCCATGTCTGGACGATTGGTTAATAATAGTCTCGACACCGCAAATCTTGATCGATCACCTCAGCCGAGTCATAGAATGCTTACAGGAATTGGGGCTGGTGATCAATTTTCAGAAATCACATCTACAGCCAACACAAAAGCTACAATTCATAGGAGCATGCCTGGACACCACTTGCAACCGGGCATACCTACCAAACGACAGGATAACACAAATACGTCAACTTCTTCATTTGTTGAACCACACTCACAGACCTTTGGCGAGACAAGTTTTAGTAATCCTAGGCCACATGGTGGCAGCTATTTTCACAGTTCCAAACACCAGGCTACACTTGAGACGCCTGCAATGGGGATTAAAACGTCAATGAAAACAACACTCACAGCCATTGACACACAGAATATCGCTGACATCCGAGACGAGAAAGGACATAGCATGGTGGCTCCTGGATGCAACCCTTTCCAAGGGAGCATTATTCAGCCCCCCTCCTCACAACACAGTCTTAACCACAGATGCGTCTCGCAAGGGATGGGGAGCACATCTCGAGATTTATGAAACGCAAGGGTTATGTACAATCTCCGAGCAGACCCTGCAAATAAATTTATTGGAACTCAGAGCTATTCAACATGCACTACAAGTGTTTCAAGACCACCTGCAGGGCCTCGGGGTCATGATCTACACGGACAATCAAGTGGCGATGTTTTACATCAACAAACAAGGAGGGTCCGGTTCATGGCCCCTTTGCAAGAAAACCCTGATAATCTTCGAATACGCTCACCGACATTGCATACATTTGTAAGCAACTTACCTACCGGGAGTAACAAATACAAGAGCAGACAGGCTAAGTCGCATCCTTCATCCTCACGAATGGGCACTCAATTCAGCCGTAGCCCAAAACATCTTCGTACAATGGGGCACACCATTGATAGATCTCTTTGCAACGGAAATCAACGCTCAAGTTCCCAAATTCTGCTCGATAAGATCCAGCCTGTTCTGAATTTCTCAGGATGTCTTCCTCATCCCGTGGACAACAGGCCTTTCCTCCCATACCACTCATAACCAGGACAATTCAAGAGTGCATAGCAGACAGAGCTCAACTGATTCTCGTAGCCCCGACCTGGCCCAGGCAACCGTGGTACAGTTTCCTTCTCCGACTCTCCATCACAGACCCAATTCGACTACCGAATCGTACAGATCTCCTGTTCCAAGATCAAGGGACACTCCTGCACTCGCTACACTCATCTCTCCATTTGACAGCATGGAGATTGAGAGGCTCCTTTTAACAGAACAGGGAGTTTCCACTTCAACACAGTTCATCTTGTTAGAATCCAGGAAACTCTCAACGAGGAAAAATTATAGCTATAAATGGAAGCACTACTCTACCTGGTGCATTTCCAAGGGCATAACACCATTGGACTGCTCACCTAAGCTACTCATGGATTATCTTCATACACTATACACAGCTGGTCTGGCAACATCATCCATTAGAGTTCATCTTAGTGCCATAGGGGCATATCATAGACCAGTTAACAATATTCCTTTATCCAATCACATTTCATTAAGGGATTAACTCACCTTCGTCCTCCGATCTCTAAGCCTCCAGTTCCGTGGAACCTCAACATAGTTCTTGAACAGCTCATGCTTTCCCCGTTTGAACCCATGGACTCTGCACACATTAAATACCTTACATGGAAGGTTGTATTCCTGGTAGCGTTAACATCAGCTCGACGAGTCAGTGGATTACAAGCCTTAGTCCACTATTTCCATATTTACAGGTTTGTTTGTTTTTTTTTTCATTTTTTATTTATTGAATTTTCATTAATTAGACAAACAAAAAACTTGTCAAACAGTAATTGCTGAGCATGTTATATAATATATATCTCAAAAGTCAAAAGAGATTAATTTATATAAAACACAAAACCATTATAAACTCATGCTCTGCGTTCTATCTTAAGGAAAATTTAGAGATTATTTGAGCGATTCAACATTAATCATATATTCTTAGGAAAACATGCATAAATCCTTTAATACCTACTTATTAGTCAGAGTTACAATATTCTGAAGAAGGTTCTCAAGCTGCACGGAATCTGAGAACAAGTAATCCTTCCCCTCAAACTTAACTGCGCAACTACAGGGATATTTTAACAAAAAAGAACCACCTTTTTCCAATACTTTCCTAAAAATTAAAAATTTTCTCATGCGAAGCTGAGTACTCCTGACTAAATCAGGGTATTCCCAGGTTCTCTGCCCATAGAATGTAATTAATCTGTTACGAAAGAAAAATCTTAATACATTTTCCTTATCAGTAATGAAAGCAAATTTTACCAGCAAAGTACTCCTATTTGTTACTTCCATTTCTTCTTGAGATTTTTGAAGTAAATCTAATATATTAATTACATTTTCTTGAGGAGTTTTATGATCTTTTCCATCTTTTCCCTCTCTCTGGATTAATTCTTGATTATATTGTTGTTCCTTCTTCTTCCCAATATAAAATGCTCTTTCAGTAACCGGGATACCCTGTTCAGGAACCTTTAAATCTGTATAACATAGGTTTTAAAGAAGTCAACAGGATTGATTTGCTTAATAATTGGGAAGTTAATTATCCTTAAATTCAAAGCCCGCATAGAATGTTCCAAATTTTCAAATTTTCTATAAAACTCCTCTTCAACTTTAACCTGATTACTCTGAATTTTTTCAATTTTTGTAATACGTTCTTCTATATTACAAATTTCCTTCTGCTGGTTTTCTATTTTTTCTGAATTACTTTTCATAGAACTATTTGCTTCCATTACTGCAACCGTCAAATTCGTAATTGAAGTATCTAACTTAGCCGTATAGTTCCACAATGTTTCAAGTGTAATATTCGGTGGCTTCATTATCACTGATGTTAAACCCTTAGATTTAGCTGTTTTAACAATATCTTTTTGCTTATCCAGTCTCAAAGTTTCTACTGTGGGGCTAATTTCCTCTTTAGGAATACAGGATAAACTAACAGAATCTTCAGATCCAGATATTTCAAAAGACTCTTCCTTATTAGGATCATTTGGGGTAAAACCTTTTACTGCTCTCTGATCCAGAGCACCTGAGGCTTCTTGAGAAACACCTGGTTCATCTTCAGGGAGAACCCCAGTTATACCAGGTGGAGGAGGTGTTACCGGCACCCCTGGACTCAATGAGATCTCTTCAAGCAAGTGGGGTGCATTCCGCTCCACTTGCACTTCCACAGCGGTTTCCTCCATAGGGGCAATCTGAGGGGATCCCAGCCACTCCATTACACTCCTCTGGCTCATCTCAGTAACTATAATACCTGAAGAAGGTTTTAACTTTGCCTTCCTCTTGGTATGAGGCATTTCTCACAACTAGAAACATCTCATGAGCTTAATAGTGTTACAAAAACAGGTCATGCCCCGGTTCCCCTGCCTACCTTGAGGCCGGCCTGGCCCGGTAGAGGAGCCCTTCGACCCCCGGAGCCGGAATCGCAGCCTGCTGCGGCTCCTGCACAGCGTTGGAGACGCTGCCGACTCCCGTCGCTGGCCCCGCCCCCTAGACGCACGCGCGCGCGGGGGGGCTAACTCTTAAAGGGGCCAGCACGGGAAAATGACAGGAAGTGCTTGAGATGACGTCAGACGCCCCAGGGTATTTGTACCCTGCACCTACACCTCTCCAGTACCTTGCAACAAGGTTCCTGGTTTTGGTTTGTTGTTGCTGCATTCCTGGTTTGTTCTTCGTCCCGCTCCTGCCTTCCCTCCACTGATTGATTCTTCTGGACTCCGACCCTTGGACTGGCTTTGGACCGCGCTCAGGCTTCGACCCTTGGACTGGCTTTGGATCGCTCTCTCTGGCTTCGACTCGTGGACTGGCTTTGGACCACTCTCTGGATATCGACCCCTGGATTGGATTTGGATCGCTCTCTGGAAACCGACTCCTGGACTGGCTGCGGACCGCTCTTGGACTCCGACTCCTGGACCGACTTCTGGATTACTTACGACCTGCTTGAGGCGCCAGCCATCCGGAACCACGACCTGCAGGAGGCGCCTGCATCCGGACCATCTTCCACCTTCAAGAAGTCGCCTAAGTCCCAGCGGCCGAGTCCCTACGGGCCCCTCCTGGGGGGACTTCGGCTTCCAGGCTGAATCTCCAAAAGTCCCAGCGGCTGGACTCCTAAGGGCTCCTCCCAGGGGAGTGCCGGTCTCCAGGGTGAAGTGTCTTCTGTCACCTAGGTCCAACATCGTCCATCATTCCAGTGGGTACTTAGTCCTTGGTCACATAGGACTTCACCATAGTCCAGTGGTCAGATTGCTCCGAGCCACTGAACCGCCTCCTGGTTGGGACAATCGCTGTGGATCGCTACAGCACTCCATCCACTGTTCCAACTAGCCCAAGGGTCCACGAACATAAAATAATAGCAGGCAGTTCATTGTTGCAATGCAGTAAAGTTTCGATAATAATCTTCTCTAATGGGGGATTGAGAAGAGTAATCAGAAAAACAAGGTAACTGTATGCCTACCTGAGGCTGAGATGTAATAGTGATTTCATTAGGGTCCCATCAGCAAATATAAACATCTCAAATCTCTTCAGTTATATCCACACGACTCCAAACGAATCCAGGTGAAGCCAGGCAAAGCCACGCGCCCCTTTGGAGCGCGCAGCTTCAGTGCTGCGCCGGCGGTGTCTGCGCCGCAACAAGACCGGTTTTAAGATCTTCCGGTCTAGGAAATTGAAACCAGCTGAGCCCCGTCGGGGTGGGAATCGCTCCTACCCCCGGAAAGGCAACACTGAAGGTAAATGTTTCTCCTTTCTCCATGAGGTGAGTAGAACAAAGTGACCGGTTTTAAGATCTCCTTCCGGTCCAGGAAATTGAAACCAGCTGAGCCCCGTCGGGGCGGGAATCGCTCCTACCCTTGGAAAGGCAACGCTGAAGGTAAAAGTTTCGCTTTTCTCCCCGAGGTGAGTAGAGCAAAGTGACCGGTTTTAAGATCTCCTTCCGGTCCAGGAAATTTCAACCAGCTGAGCCCTGTCGGGGCGGGAATCTCTCCTACCCCCGGAATAGCAACGCTGAAGGTAAAACTTTCTCCTTTCTCCCCCCCATATTTACAGTTTTATCATCAAAAGGTGCTTCTCAGGACTCACCCATCCTTTCTGCCGAAAGTGGTTTCTCAATTCCATCTCAATCAAACCATTGAACTACCCATTTTTTTCCCTAAACCTCACTCTAATGATAGGGAAAAATTACTGCATACACTAGACTGTAAAAGAGCATTAGCATACTACAAAGAAAGAACAAAATCGGACTCCTGTGTTTCTCAACTATTTGTCTCTTTCAACCCGAAAGCACCTGGACTACCAGTGGCTAAACGCATCATCTCCAGTTGGATAGCACAGTGCATCAAATTCTGCTACAACAAACAGAAAATACATCTACATTCTGCTCCCAAAGCTCACCAAGTCAGAGCAGTGGCGGCCTCCTTGGCGCACCTTAAAAATGTGCAACCCATAGACAATTGTAAGGCAGCTACATGGTCATCGCTCCATACCTTTACATCCCATTACTGCCTTGATCAGTAAGCCTTGATCAGTAAGACCTGGCTTTTCCAACAAGCCTTCCCAGACTCTTAGTTCTACTCAGACAGAAAAACATCCTAAATATGAGGTATCCCCAAATTATGGACACCGCACCAAGTCCTACTTTCAGGACCCTGCAACTGTACAACAATCTCTGAGTCCAAAAGCTTATCACATTTTATTGTATCTATTTTGCAGCGTTAATATGTCAATATTTCTACGTTAAATAGTTAAACTGTATTTATAATATTTATTTATTACTATGTTAAACTATAATATTTATTTATTACTATGTTAAATTAACATACAGTTATATTGTTCCATCTGTTCTACGGTTCTATGTAAAGCCAATTATATCGTTCTATCTGTTCTACGGTTCTATGTAAAGCCCCTCTCTCTGTGGGGCAGTTTATCGTTTTATGTAAACCGGAGTGATTTGTAGTTCTTACAAGAATTTCGGCATATAAAAATTGAAAATAAATAAGCAGCCACTGATGCGAAAATAGGGCAAGCAATCCTGCAATCTCTATCCTCCTGTCCACGGTGACTGCCACACTACTGGGGATCATGTACGTCCATACACATCACAAACAACGTGATCGGGAGCTTGGGACTCCCATGAGAGCATGGCTAATTCAGCCCTGCTATCAACGGGAAAAAGCAAGTTTGCTTATTGTAAATGGTGTTTCTCACAGAACAAGCAGGATGGTAGTCCTCACATATGGGTGACATCACAGGATGGAGCCCTGTACGGAAAATTTTTCTGTCAAAGTTTCTACAAAGCTTTGACTGGCACACTGAGTGCACTGAGCATGCTCAGCCTACAATTATCCCTGTGAGCCACAGGTGTCTCCCTCAGTCTTCTTTTTTCCACTCTGCAGTAAGCATAGCGGTTAGGAGCTCTGTGAGAAATTCTAACACTTTTTTTTCACGGAAATACTTAAACTTTTACTTCACAAACACTTTTCCCTGCACGGGTGTCCCTCCGCGTACATTTATTCGACGCTCGGTGAGTACTATACCCTGTTTTTTCGGTCGGTTCCTGTCACCTTCCTGGCCTGCCAACCGACTGCGGCCTTCCCTCTCCCTATGTTTTCAGTTAGCCACACATAGCCTGCGAGCGTCCTCTGTGACACTCTGCCCGGTTATTAGCGCTAGTGGGACAGGGACTTCCACGGTTTCCGTTGCCGCCAGGGCCCCTGTCAATTCAGGTCCTTCGATTTCCTCGGTACCCTCGCGCAGTCGATGCCTCCATCGCTATTGTCGGTACCCCCTTCAGACCATCCTGGACTCTTAGATGCCATCGGTACCCCTCCCCCCGCGGTACTCTGATGCCATTGTCCCTGCATTGTTTCTATCAGTGCCATCCATGTTTTTTCATCCATGGCACTGATTTTTCCTTGGGTTTCAACGGTGCCATCATTGCCCGGGTGGATGCCATCGACATACACCTTGTCTCATCGCTGCCATCCAAGCCCGGGTCGATGCCACCGTTGCCCATGGCACTTCCCTTGATGCCACGGTCATTTCCATCGATGCCATCCTTTATTTTATGGATGCCATCGATGCCCAGGTCCTTTTCATCGATGGGCATCGATGCCAGGTCTATTCCATCAATGGGCATCGATACCAGGGTCGATTCCATCGATGGCCATCGATGCCCAGGGTCGATTCCCTCAATGGGCATCCATGCCAGGTCGATTCCATTGATGGCCATCGATTCCAATGCGGTGGCATCGATGCCAAAGTGGATTCCATCGATGGAATCCATGCCAACATCAATTCCATTGGTGCCCATGTCGGTGCCATCAATGCCCATGTCTGTGGCATGCATGCCATGGACGCCATTGGAGCCCAAGTCGATCCAATCGATACTGTCGACGTCCGTGGCCATGCCACTGATGCCGTCGGCGCCTGCCTTTATACATCGATGCCCTTGAGGCCCACATTTTTACCATCGGTGTCTTCGACGTTCCTATCGATTTGGTCATCGACTCCGTCGATGCCAGTATCTTTTTTCTGATACTAACGATGGTTTTTCAATTATTCGATGCCACATCATTCCCATTGATACCTACACCGATGCCGTCAGTGCTCTGTCACTGTCATCATTGGTCTGGCAGAGTCATCGACGTTTTTTCATATATATTTTTAACGATACCCTCGAGGCCGCTTCTGCCGCCATCAACGTCAATACCGACATACACCACCACTTAATTCCCTCGCCTAAACACAGTACTCCATGCTTTGAGTTCTTTTTAAAGCCCCTTATTAGCCTACAACACTACATAGTGCCAGGAGCAGTGCAGGCATGCTGACAGTCCGTCATCAGTCACCATCTAAGACAGCGAGGGCATCCATTTCGGCGCTGTGGAAAGACCAGGCCGAGCACCGTGGCATGCATCATCACCAACACGGTGACCGTCCGCCACCGACGCCATCCAGCACATCTGTGCTATCCTTCTTGATGCTGGACAATGCTCGGGCCGAGCAACATCACTACTGCCATCAGCACTGTTCCGCATAGTTTTGGTAGTCCTTGGTGCTCCAGAAACACCGGAACGAGTTCCGAAGAATTCTGCACTGGCGTCACGAGATATAGAGCCGCTGCGATGAGAGCCGGGTTCACGAGCTCGTTAATCGGCTCTCCTGTTCCCGAGACGTGCCCCACCGACATCGGTGGGGGATTGTGGCCCTCCACAAAATACTACCGTGGTTGCGCCAGCCACGCTCAGCCTGTCTCCTCTATACCTGCGCCACCATACCAGGCATCAGAGTTGAGACGGGTGTCTACTCCCTCGATGACTCCTGGAATCCATGGAGCCAGCAATCTTCACCGGCTCGTCCTTCGGCGATCCACGTCGGATGGTAAGTACCCGCTTCTGCGGCATTCCCATTAAGATGTGTTCTCTAATTCGGGCCACATGGTTCGAATATTTCTAGGTCATGTACCTTCCAAGAACCGTATTAGTGTCACATATCGCTATGCCAGCTATGTCAGCCACAATACCAAGAGAATCTATCACTTCTTTGGGATTGCATCAGGGCATCCTCCCTTCTTCAGCAACGAGGCTCTGTACTGATTAATGCTTTGGCTTCTGGTTCCTGCTTCAGAACCAAAGTTACAGGTGCATTCGCTGATCTGCTAAACACGAGATCCAGCAAATACTGCCTCAAGTGCAAGTCCACCTAGAAGCCTGACGACAGGTCTCGATGTCTCCTTGTACAGCACACAGAAATGCGGGTAAGACTTTACCGCTCACACTCCCATGGGAGGTTACATGATATCCAGATTATATCAGCCCCTCCAGATGGACACCTCCTGGTCTCCTAACTGGCAGGATATCAGAGCGGCCACCCCACCTTGTACCAAGGCTCCCGGTACACTCCCCCAGACGCTACAAAGCGCAGAAGGGGGAAAGGGGGGGGGGGGGGGGGTTGGGGAGTTTTAATTACACTATTCTTTCTTTCAACAGAAAGTAGTTACTCTCTGCCCATCCTGGACCTCAGAAATACCAACTTTCTTCAGAAGGCACAGGTAAAATGGAATCTCTCGTTACCCTGCTTCCATATCGCAGTAAGTACATTACCTCTAATCTTTCTATGTGCTTCATGGTGAGTCAACAATATTACAATCCCAAGCTCTGCCGGTTGCACCAGCTTCGGCAACTGGACTATTCATTGAATCACTATCGTTGAATGCTGCTTCTCTGCGGAGTGCAACATTATTCACGCTTTTCCTTGCATGGACAGCTGCGTAACCACAGTCAGTCCACGCAAGGAGCTCTAACTTCTTCATGACTCACTATACATTTACTAATTGGGATTACTGTCACTGCCATAAATGCCTTATACAACACTTCTGGACACCATAGTCACAATGACCTTCCTGTCCAGCATATGCGCAGATATTCTAATAAATTCTTACATGTCCCTGCGCGCATTTTTCCATAACCTTAGCCCCTCAATTCTTCATTGTCGGGCTATGGGGTTTTTTCACTATGCACTTTCCTCATAGATCCAAAACTGCTATGGGCTAGATTCAGTGAAATTCCATTATCAGTGTGTCTAAGCTGTTCAACCGCTTTCGTCCCTCATCTATTTTGCAGATCTAGAATCAAAACCTAGTCTGATCCTGCTCATGCTCGCATTTCCTCAGGGTTGTAAGTTTGACCTAAAATCTTCTCAACCCAAGATGCGTCTATTCCGCTCCAGGCGCAGTTTCACATAAACTTCCTGGAGCTTGTAGCCATGAGTTATACCCTTATGCCTTCCAATACTGCCTCTGCAACAAATCTTTGTGCATACAGACAGAGAGCATAGGGACGACAATGTGCTTTCCAACACAGAAGCACAGACAACCTCTTAGCTGCTCTGCAAGGAAGCAGCGCAGCTCTACCCTTGGCGCTTGCTCACTCTATGCATCCTCGGGCCACTTATCTAAGAGACCTTCTCCATATAGGTTCCATCCTCTCGAATGGTCTCGGACTACATGTGTGGCCAGAAAAATCTACTAGCACTGAGGTCAACCGAACTTGTCCTCTGCGTCCGAATCGAACCATACGGTACACAGATTCTACTCCCTACACATGTTTCCAATGCGTTCCCATAGATGCCTTTCTTCCATCAAGGGCCTCTTCAATGTGTCTCTTCCGCTGCCTTTCATAGCCAGCACTCTTCTAATGCTGAACTGGGACGGGGTTCACTGTTCCTCAGACCCACGTCCTGGCCGAGACCAGTATGCTTCCCATACTTCTCAATCTATCACACAAGTAACCAATTCACCTTCTCACCAGTCAGTCACAAATCGTAGACTCACTGATGTTCTCAGGTATTGGTAGTGTCACAAAACCTTCCACGCATAAATCCTACCATTCAAAATGGCATGATTTACCACATGACACATACAAAAGGGTATTACCCTTTTTCTTTTTTCTACACCACTCTTTTCTCTTGCTCCCTCGGATTCTGCTCCCCAGACAACCGCCACATAGGTACACCTCTATTCCAATTGGTGTATCCTTTGGGAGTGGGGATACCTGATTAACGGTAAACCCCTTCTGAGTCAGCTTACCATGGATTATCCACTGATCAAGCCACCTCTATTTTCATTAGTCACGGAATGGAACCTATATTTTATCCTTAAAAGTCTCATACGTCCTCCGTTCGAGCCTTTCCATTTCTCTCTTTTTACAGTTTGACATGGGAAATTTTTTCCCTCATAAATGTCATTTCTGCCAACAGGGTCAGTGAGTTACACACCCTGTTACATACTCATCCGACCCTGTGTTCCTCCGTGACCGAGTGGTTTTAACGTATTCAACTTCCTATCTTTCTTAAGGTAGACGTTGCATCTCACCTTACTCAGCATATACACTGCCCATTTTTCCCAACACCTCTCTCTCACCAAAGCAAGAGGGTTTTTTTCCACTCCTTAGACAGTAATAGTGTACTTGCATTCTATCTAGATCGCACTACACTCCATAGGAATTCCACCTAACTCTTTCCTTCTGTGGCAAGAGTCAACCTGCGAGTTCCACTGGGCAAACAGACCTATTCCTCTACTGCTGTCTTTTTATGAACAAATGTAATGCATTTGATGTTTTTAAATTGTGTGTGTTTGTTGTAAACCGCCTAGACGGCCAGATCCTGGCAAATTCGCGGTATATAAAAACTTTAAAAATAAAATAAATAAATAATTGACGGTCTGTATCTCTTTTCCTACCAACAAGCAGGCATTTCACTACAACACTGTGTGTAACCACACTCTGTTCCGTCCGTCCCAGCCTCAGTAGCTTCACCTCGGCCGCTGCTGCTTGTACATCTTTATTAGGCTGCAACCTGGAGCTCTCTCCAAACCTTCACAGCCCATTATTGCTTAGATACGACTAGCCGGCATGCTCCATGTTTGGCCAGTCCGTCTACTCTTTTCTCACAGGACAAGCAGGATGGTTGTCCTCACAAATGGGTGACATCGAGGATGGAGCCCACCACGGAAAACTTCTGTCAAAGTTTAAACAGAACTTTGACTGGCCCCTACTGGGCATGCCCAGCAAGGCACTGACCCTGCAGCCAGCAGGGGTCTCCCTTCAGTCTTCTTTTTTCCGCGCAGCAGTTGCCACGCGGTGAAAGGAGCTCTCTTACCACGTTCCTGACAGGAATTCGGTATTTTTCTTTCCGAAGAAAATTTGCCCCTCAGGGGTCTCCCTTCAACAAATTTTTGTCACCTCCGCGGAAACCGGTAAGTTTTTTGCCTTTTTTCTTCGACTACCGTCGAATTTGGCCCTCGAGGCCTGTTGGCAATTACCGAGCCCGCGACTAAATTTGGCCTTAAGCCATGGCGACGGGGTTCCGTCGATGCCCGGATTGTACCCGGACTATGTCAATCACAGACCCCCATAGGGTTTGTGTTTTGTGTTTGGGTAGTGAGCATGATGTCCTGACTTGCACCAAATGTGCCCTAATGACACCTAAGGGTCGCAAAGCCAGGATGGAGAAGATGGGGCTCCTCTTCCATGCACCCACCCCAACGCCATCGATTGCATCGACGTCATCGGAACCGGCACCGTCGAAGTTGCACCACCATCGTCAACCCTCCGGTGACCGTCCACCATCGATGACTTCTCGGCCGTCGACTCCTGTCCCCTCCCCGGATGGGCGAGGAGACCGGAAGGACAAGCATCGCCATCGACGGCACAAGTCTCGGCCTGTCGAGGATCCACAGTCATCGACCTCTGAACAAGCCGAGCCACCGACTAAGAGGCCTCGTTCAGTCTTGGCACCGTCCACGTCTCGTTCGCAGGCATCGAGGAAACCCTCACCCTCTCGGGGTGTGGGAGCCGTGATCCCACCGGTTACGGTGGTCCCTCCGGCTCTGCCTCAGCCTCCCTCTCCCGTCGAGCCGGGTATTGTTACCCCTGGTCTCCGGGCAGAACTGGACCGGCTGGTCCAGGAGGCCATCGAGAAAGCGATGCAAAGATTCCAACCTCCATTGGCACCGTCTCCGGCACCGATTCCGGCACCGCCACCGGCATCGACCCCGGCACCGACTCCGCCACCGAGGAAGGAACCGACCACCGAACCTTTGGTGGAAGCGCTGGCACCGCTACTACAACGTATGGAGGCACTTGTACATGCCCTCCCATCGATGATTCCAGTAGCACCGACAGCGCCATCGTCTCCGACTGGATTTTCATCGGCGGGAGAAACACCGTTCCTGATCCCCCTTCCGGGGTGGTCCCATCGGTGCCTTCTCGTATATCTCCACCGATTTATCCTTTGGCTCCATCGGTTCCAAGACCGGCACCGACTCCATCGGCAGCACCGAAACCCTCGATGCCGTTCCCAGTACCGATTGTACCACCGGTTCCTCCAAGGTTTCCTTCGATGCCTTCGGATCCTCAACCAGGTCCATCGGGGCTTCAACCCCCAAGTGATCCCTATGATACCTGGGGTGATGATACATCTTCTGACACAGATTTACCATCACCCGCCTTCTCCTACAGAGAGTAGAAAAAAGATCTCCTCCAGAGGATCTCTCCTTTATTAATTTTGTAAAGGAGATGTCCGAAATTGTACCTTTTCAGCTGCAATCTGAGACCGATGACAGACACCAGATGATGGAACTGCTTCAATTTTTGGACGCCCCAAAAATCATTGCTTCCATCCCCATTCACCAGGTGTTTCTCGATCTCTTAAAGAAAAACTGGGAATCTCCTTCATCTGTATCACCAGTTAACAAGAAGGCTGACTCCACATATCTCGTCCAGTCAGCACCAGGCTTTCAAAAGCCTCAACTGGATCATCGCTCTGTTGTGGTTGAGTCCGCACAAAGAAAGGCCAAGCGTCTAAAGCCACACTCCTCCACTCCGCCTGTCAAGGACAATAAATTCCTGGACAGTGTGGGACGGAAAGTGTACCATGGAGCTATGCTGATTTCTCGCATAGCCTCATATCAACTCTACATGACGCAATATAACAGAGCCATCCTTAAACAGATGCAAGATTTTGCTGACACATTACCTGACCAATACCAGCCACAGCTTCAGGCCCTTCTTAACAAAGGGTTTGAAGCGGGGAAGCACGAGATCAGAACGGCTTATGACATCTTCGATGCCTCCACAAAGGTTTCAGCTACTGCCATCTCGGCCAGACGTTGGGCTTGGTTAAAGTCATCCAACCTTCGCCCAGAGGTCCAGGATCGTTTAGCGGATTTACCCTGCTTAGGGGACAATTTGTTTGGAGAACAAATTCAGCAAATAGTAGCTGAATTGAAAGATCACCACGAGACGTTGAAACAACTTTCTTCTGTTCCATCTGAGGTTTCCTCCAAACAACCACTTAAGAAGGACTCTAAGAAGTCGTTCTTTCGGCCACGCCGTTACTACCCTCCATCGGCCAGGCCTCGTCCAGCTCGATCCTCTACTAGGCCTCAGCCGCGTCAGCCTAGGAAACAAAGGCCTACTGTAGCCCCTCCTCCTGGGCCTGCGGCTGGCCTTTGACTCCCCTGTAGGGAACACATGCCAAACCCCTCTTCCAGACATTCCTGTAGGAGGTCGACTGTACCATTTTCTACAACCTTGGTTGCAGATCACCTCAGATCAGTGGGTGCTAACAATTATCGCACAGGGTTACCACCTCAACTTCATAACTCTTCCGGCAGACTCCCCGCCTCTTCAAGCGTGGTCTATCCACCCATTTGGCTCAATTACAACAGGAAGTATCTCTTCTTCTGCAATCAAATGCTATAGTACCCGTTCCTCCCTCTCAACGAGGCAAGGGATTCTATTCCAGATACTTCCTAATACCAAAGAAATCAGGGGGACTACGTCCCATTTTGGACCTTCGAGCCCTCAACAAATACCTTCAAAAAGAGAAGTTCAAAATGGTAACCCTAGGCGCGCTGCTCCCTCTGCTACAAAGAGGGGATTGGCTGTGCTCTCTCGACCTCAAGGACGCTTATACCCACATTGCGATCACACAATCCCATCGCAAATATCTGCGGTTTCTAGTAGGCCACGACCATTATCAATACCGTGTCCTACCTTTCGGACTGGCTTCTGCCCCACGAGTCTTTACCAAATGTCTCGTAGTGGTAGCAGCATTCCTAAGGAAGGAAGGTGTCCACGTCTACCCCTACCTGGACGATTGGCTAATCAGGGCCTCCACCCAACAGATAGCTCAATCCTCCCTAAAATTGACAATTCAAACACTCCTTTCCTTAGGGTTTCTTGTCAATTACGAGAAATCTTGCTTAGTCCCATCTCAAACCTTATCCTTCATTGGGGCAGACTTGGACACCTTACAGGCAAAGGCTTTCCTTCCTCTTCAGAGGGTCCACACCCTAATATCCCTGGCTCGCCAGCTCCAGTCTCAGAACACTGCCACGGCTCGCCAGTTCCTCATTCTCCTAGGACACATGGCATCCTCGGTTCAAGTCACTCCCATGACCCGACTAGCCATGAGAGTAACACAATGGACTCTACGACACCAATGGATTCAAGCTTTTCAGCCTCTGTCCTCCATAGTCACAGTCACACAAGCGCTGCGCCTATCCTTAACCTGGTGGACGACTCAGGTCAACCTCCTTCAGGGCTTACCTTTTCTTCCACCGGATCCGCAAGTAATCCTAACCACCGACGCTTCTCACATCGGTTGGGGAGCCCATGTGGACGACTTTCAAACCCAAGGGTTATGGTCCAAAGAGGAAGCCGAACACCAGATCAATTTCCTGGAACTTCGAGCAATCCGCTATGCGCTCCGAACTTTCAAAGATCATCTATTTCATCAGATAATCTTAATCCAGACGGACAACCAAGTGGCCATGTGGTACATAAACAAGCAGGGAGGCACAGGCTCCTTCCTTCTGTGTCAGGAAGCTGCGCAGATCTGGGCAGAAGCCCTCTCCCACTCCATGTACCTCAGGGCCACTTACCTGCCGGGAGTAGACAATGTATTGGCAGACCAGCTGAGCCGTGTCTTCCAACCACACGAGTGGTCACTCGATCCTCTGGTAGCGACCTCTCTGTTTCACAAGTGGGGTTCTCCCCGCATAGACCTCTTTGCGTCCCCTCAGAACCACAAAGTGGACGATTACTGCTCTCTCATTCGGAGCCAGCACTCTCGGCCGAGAGATGCATTCTCCCTCAAGTGGACAACCGGTCTGCTCTATGCATTCCCTCCACTCCCTCTTGTGTCAAAGACTCTCGTGAAGCTACGCCAGGACGGAGGAACCATGATCCTGATAGCACCTTACTGGCCACGCCAAGTATGGTTTCCAATACTCCAGGATCTCTCCATCCGCAGGCACGTTCCTCTGGGAAAGGACCCGCATCTGCTCACTCAAAACGACGGATGCCTCCTCCATCCCAACCTCCAAGCCTTGTCCCTGACGGCATGGATGTTGAAAGGTTAGTCCTTCAACCATTTAACCTTTCAGATTCCGTTTCTCGGGTCCTGATAGCTTCACGAAAGCCTTCCACAAGAAAGTCTTACTCATACAAATGGAAAAGGTACACATCATGGTGCACTTCTCAGTCCCTTGATCCCCTTTCCTGTCCAATCTCCAAATTCTTGGACTATTTATGGCATCTCTCTGAATCAGGTCTTAAAACCTCTTCTATCAGAATGCATGTCAGTGCGGTAGCCGCCTTCCATAAGGGTATTGGGGGTAATCCTATTTCAGTACAACCCCTAGTAACACGCTTTCTTAAGGGCTTACTCCATCTAAAGCCACCCTTGCGTCCTCCGGCCCCATCCTGGGACCTTAACCTGGTTCTTGGTCGTCTAATGAAACCTCCTTTCGAACCTCTGCACTCCTGTGACTTGAAATATCTCACTTGGAAAGTGTTATTCCTTTTGGCTGTTACTTCAGCTCGCAGGGTTAGTGAATTGCAGGCCCTAGTTACCTATCGCCTTACACTAAGCTCCTGCAGGACCGGGCGGTACTCCGCACTCACCCTAAATTTTTACCTAAGGTAGTTTCGGAGTTTCATATCAATCAATCTATCGTACTACCTATCTTTTTTCCCAGGCCCCACTCCAACTCTGGAGAGCAGACCCTGCATACCCTAGACTGTAAACGGGCTCTAGCTTTTTACCTAGACCGTACAGTTTCTCACAGGAAGAGCACTCAATTATTCGTCTCTTTCCATCCTAACAAGTTAGGACAACCTGTGGGTAAGCAGGCTCTTTCCTCCTGGTTGGCGGACTGCATTTCTTTTTGCTATGAGCAAGCTGGCATTCCTTTTCAAGACCGTGTTAAAGCACACTCTGTGAGGGCCATGGCGACGTCAGTGGCACACCTTCGATCGGTGCCGCTTCCTGACATCTGCAAAGCTGCAACCTGGAGTTCTCTCCATACCTTTGCAGCCCACTATTGTTTGGACAAGGCTGGAAGACAGGACTCCATCTTCGGCCAGTCTGTCTTGCGTAACCTTTTTCCAACCTGATGTACCAACACCCTTCCACCTACCCGGTAGGGTGCGGATGCCCTTTCCCAAATTTCTCCTCAGTTGTTGTGCCTGCTGCACACCGTTGGGTACATTTGGTGCAGGTCGGGACATCCTCAGCTCGGTACTCACCCATTTGTGAGGACAACCATCCTGCTTGTCCTGTGAGAAAGCAAATGTTGCTTACCTGATGTAACAGGGTGTTCTCACAGGACAGCAGGATGTTAGTCCTCACGAAACCCGCCCGCCTCCCCGCGGTGTTGGGTTCGTTTTATTTTTACTTTCTAGGCACTGCCTGTAGCTTTGAAAATCAGACTGAAGGGAGACCCCTGCTGGCTGCAGGGTCAGTGCCTTCCTGGGCATGCCCAGTAGGGGCCAGTCAAAGTTCTGTTTAAACTTTGACAGAAGTTTTCCGTGGTGGGCTCCATCCTCGATGTCACCCATTTGTGAGGACTAACATCCTGCTGTCCTGTGAGAACACCTGTTACATCAGGTAAGCAACATTTGCTATTCTTTTCGGTTTAACTACCCAACATCCTTCCACCAACCCGTTAAGGGTTTTAGGATGCCCTCCGTTCCAAATTCCACTCCCGTCATTGCGCCTTCCGCGCATCTTGGGTGCATTTGGTGCACTCTCGGGCATCCTCAGCTCGGTACTCACCCATATGTGAGGACTACCATCCTGCTTGTCCTGTGAGAAAGGAAATGTTGCTTACCTGTGACAGGTGTTCTTACAGGACAGCAGGATGGTAGTCCTCACGAAACCCACCCGCCACCCCGCGGATTTGGGTCTGTATACGTTTTTACTTTTATTTTAGTTTCACTTGCGCTTTTAGCTATAAGACGAGACTGAGGGAGACACCTGTGGCTCACAGGGATAATTGCAGGCTGAGCATGCTCAGTGCACTCAGTGTGCCAGTGTCAGTCAAAGCTTTGTAGAAACTTTGACAGAAACGTTTTCCTTACAGGGCTCCATCCTGTGATGTCACCCATATGTGAGGACTAACATCCTGCTGTCCTGTGAGTGCCTCAGGGATCTGTACTTGGACCGGTGCTTTTCAATATATATATAAATGATCTGGAAAGGAATACGACGAGTGAGGTTATCAAATTTGCAGATGATACAAAATTATTCAGAGTAGTTAAATCACAAGCAGACTGTGATACATTGCAGGAGGACCTTGCAAGACTTGAAGATTGGGCATCCAAATGGCAGATGAAATTTAATGTGGACAAGTGCAAGGTGTTGCATTTAGGGAAAAATAACCCTTGCTGTAGTTACACGATGTTAGGTTCCATATTAGGAACTACCACCCAGGAAAAAGATCTAGGCATCATAGTGGATAATACTTTAAAATTGTCAGCTCAGTGTGCTGCAGGAGTCAAAAAAGCAAATAGAATGTTAGGAATTATTAGGAAGGGAATGGTTAATAGAACGGAAAATGTCATAATGCCTCTATATCGCTCCATGGTGAGACCACACCTTGAATACTGTGTACAATTCTGGTCGCCGCATCTCAAAAAAGATATAGTTGCGATGGAGAAGGTACAGAGAAGGGCAACCAAAATAATAAAGGGGATGGAACAGCTTCCCTATGAGGAAAGGCTGAAGAGTTTAGGGCTGTTCAGCTTGGAGAAGAGACGGCTGAGGGGGGATATGATAGAGGTCTTTAAGATCATGAGAGGTCTTGAACGAGTAGATGTGACTCGGTTATTTTCACTTTCAAATAATAGAAGGACTAGGGGGCATTCCATGAAGTTAGCAAGTAGCACATTTAAGACTAATCGGAGAAAATTCTTTTTCACTCAACTCACAATAAAGCTCTGGAATTTGTTGCCAGAGGATGTGGTTAGTGCAGTTAGTGTAGCTGGGTTCAAAAAAGGTTTGGATAAGTTCTTGGAGGAGAAGTCCATTAATGGCTATTAATCAGTTGTACTTAGGGAATAGCCACTGCTATTAATTGCATCAGTAGCATGGGATCTTCTTAGTGTTTGGGTAATTGCCAGGTTCTTGTGGCCTGGTTTTGGCCTCTGTTGGAAACAGGATGCTGGGCTTGATGGACCCTTGGTCTGACCCAGCATGGCAATTTCTTATGTTCTTATGTTCTTATGATGGGGGCATCAATGAAATTCATGGAGAGATCAGTGTCATGGATGTAAACAGCGATGGCACTGACAAAATTGATGCGGGGATCGATGGCATCGATGGACCGAAGGGGGGGGGCATAGATGGCATTGATGGAGGCAGGATGGCATGGATGGAGGTACCGACGGTATCGATGGGAGTATCGACTGCACGAAGGTACCGAGGGAATCGATAGAGGCATGGATTCGACCGCGATCCTCGAGGCTACGGTAACCGTGGATGTCCCTAACCCACTAGCCCTAATAAGCAGGTGGAGGATCGCAGGAGGACACTTGCAGGCTTTGTGGGGCTAACTAAGCATAAAAACATGGAGAGTGAAGGCCGCAATTCGGTTGGTAGGCCTGGGAAACCGTTAGTGAGGTGACAGAAACCGACCAAAAAGCAGGGCATAGTACTCACTGAGCATCGATTAGATGTATGTGAAGGGAGACCTGTGCAGGGAAAAAGTGTTTGTGAAGTAAAACTTCAAGTGTTTCCGTGAGGAAAAGTTGTGAGAACTTCTCACAGAGCTCCTCACCGCGATGCTAACTGCAGCGCAGAAAAAAGAAGACTGAGGGAAGACACCTGTGGTCACAGGAATAATTGCAGGCTGAGATGCTCAGTGCACTCAGTGTGCCATTGTCAGTCAAAGCTTTATAGAAACTTTGACAGAAAAGTTTTCCGTGACAGGGCTCCGTCCACTGACGTCACCCATATGTGAGGACTACCATCCTGCTTGTCCTGTGAGAAACCCCAGGAGGTCAGGAGGCCTCCCAATGTGCCCACGTGCCTAGGATCTTGACTGGAAGAGGACCACGTATATCAAAATATGGTGTAATACGTATAAGAAATCATTCTATATATACACGTTTTCTGACTTTCCTATATACAGTGCTCATCTTGCTGGCATTCTGGTTGGAAAGTGTCCAATCCAACCCATTTCACTGCTGCATTCGAAAAGCTGTTCAGCACCACTCATTCCACTGCAGTAAAGCTGACTTGGCTGTCACACCCCTGAGCCGTCCTCCTGGCCTTCTTCCTCTTCACCAGCCATTGGAAGTCCTGCCTCTTGTGGCTCAGGTCTTTCACACTGCGGTTGTTGTGATAGACCACATTGAACTGGTAGTGAATCTTCTCCCACATCTGCTTCTTCCTATCGGATCCCACTACTGGACTGCCGGCCATAAAGGAGATGCCAGACCTTTCTCCAAAAAGATAGCAGTGTAAGAAAGACCTGGACCAGACCTGCCAGTCCCAGATGCCATGGATCCAGCTGCAGTTCTGCCACCACAACCTACATCTTCGAATTTTGGATAGCATACAATGTGTGGATGAATACATGAACATCAGAAGTCTAGATGAGTATTTATTTGGGCTCAGCCTCATTCTCTGTGAACCAGCATTTCTCTTCATCTGCAAATGGACCTTATATTTGGCAGTATGTATTTCCTAGACATCTGTGTGTTCTGTCTTCTATATATCCAGCCCAGATTTTCTATTCAGACTCTGCCTTTTCTTCTACCTTCACAGCCCTTTGCCTCTTAAATCAGTATGAATGGGAAGCAGCTGCTGACAACTACACTTCACACCAACCTTCAGGTGCTAGACAAGCTAGGAAGATTCCTTTAAATCAGGTCATTGTTGTAGACCATTCCATTTACTATTGATGGAAGAGGGGGAGGGGGCCAGCTAATTAGATCACCATGGAGTGAATAATTGCTCTCAGCTCGCAGCTTTGGTGTAAGTGCCCAACAAGAGCACATGATTTTAGATGTCTTGTAGAACACAAGTATTGCAATCTTCCAGCAGGGTGATGTCCTTTGAAAGGTTGGTGTTTGAGAGCTAATGTTTGCTTTGTCTTTGAAGGAGTTTGTTAATTGAATCCTTCAGCTAAAAAGCAGGGGCTCACCTGTAAAGGTAGGCTCAGTGCAGGTATTAATCAGACGGCTATTTGTAGACAGGTAAGCAGAGACTGTCTGTAATATTAGAAATATAGCATTTCTTTTCTGTTACATCAGAAGTCCATGGGACATTGAAATTACTCAATAGACCTTTAAGTAGTTGCCTGCTTCAGGTGAAAGAAACTCCTAACAGAACACCTATAGCATATCTCTTCTTATTTGTAAATTGTAGTGATTCTGAAAGGGCCACCTCCTATGTGTTCCTTATCTGCCTATGCTGTGATTTCAGTTAAGCACTGAAACATATTAGAAACTTTTATAGATCAAACCTTTGCAGGTGTGTTTCTGTACTCACATTTGGTGCCCTTTGGGGAAGAAAGTGGTACATTTCGATTTCTACCTCTTATTTGTGTCTCCCTTACTGGTAGATGTTTAGGGATTGCAGGTTTGTATTACTAAAACTACATATACTGATGTAAGGGGGGATAAGAGGAACATTTATTGGATAAATAGCATGGCAAACAACATGCAGCACTATGTATGCTTGAGAGAGTCATGGCTATAGGATATGCTAAAAGGGTCTTTACTGTCATAGAAATAAATTATAATAGATTATAAATAAAGGAGAAACATCCAGTGTTTTGAGAAAAATATAAAACTTTTATCTAACATATAAATATATAAAAGTTCCAAAATTATGTACATTTTGAAAAAAGGGATGGATGGAGCAAAACAGGGTGAAAACTATTACAAAAAAAGCCCAGGGAACTAGGAAGGCCGGATGCTGCAGAAATGAAAGTCTGATCAGTATGGTGGGAATCTTATGGTGATAAGCTGCACTGTCACAGTGAGATGCTATTGTATCTCACTGAGGTGGCCCACCATTCAAAGTAGACTCCTGAGGCAGCTCGAATCCCTCTTATCTCCTCCATCATCATCTGCATACACTCCCCAAAAAAGGTGCTGACACACAGGCTTATTCACTGGATCAGGTGCTCCAGACAATGAGCCTGCCTCAAGAGCTCTTGGCAGGACAGCAGATGGTGGTGGGAGAGGTAGAGGGGTATCTGGGCATCCCTTGACTAGCAAGGGCTGTCCAGTCTGATTCTCTGCATCCTTACATCCCTGGGCAGAACAGGGAAGAGACTCCACTGATATGGAGAAAGGGATAATCTCCTCTTCAGGCCTGGGCCTTCCAGTTGGAGTGAAGGGGGTGGACAGCCACTCCTCCCCAGTGGTGGCATCTGCTATCTAGGCAGGAGGGTGGGACCTCGCTGCTTTCTTTATCTTCTTCCTCCTCCTGCTCTTCCTCCGCAGATGGTGACGAGTCTCTCACCTGTGAATAGAACAGAAAATATGTCATTTGGTGTGCTCATATGCTCCAAGGTGTGATGTAAATGATTGTATAGGCAGAGGGCATTCCTTTTCTAGGAGAGTTGTAGGCAATGGGAAGTGCTGCTAGCTATGGGCCACTTACGTCAGATAGGTGGTGGAAAGGCCATAAAATGATTCTTTGCCATACAGAAGTCTGATTTCAGTAATATTTTATTAGATGGTGCCTCGCTTGTGTTATGGATTTAGAGTTAGACTCAGGTTTAAGATTTGAAACTTTGGGTTGTGTAGGACAGGAGATATATACTTTCAGTGAGAATAAATTTAGAAGTGGGCATGAATAACCTGGAGGATTTCCAGCTAGACTGAAAATAACTTCCAAGTAAAGCTTCATAAAGTGCCATCTATGACCAGGATGATTGCCAAGGTGTAAGTATGTTTGCATGAAGGTTTGTTTAAGCACAAAAGAGAGACAATTGTACTGAATGGTTACCCTATAGTGTGGCTGCTGGTGGTGAAAATCTTCTTGATGGCCGTATCAGCAACTTAACTCTGGCCCCATCCTGCCTGGTTCTCAGCTGATATGGCCACCCCTGTCACTTATGGCACAGCTCCCAGGCCTCCTTCTTCACGGCCTAAATCTATAGAGAGAAATAGGATTAAAAGTTGAGTGTACACTGTGATTGTTAATGTGACCTTCATACTGATATGTATCAATGTATTCTACTGTCATGAGTAGCATGGACTTTATACTCTCTTAATGCACCTAGAAATGGTGTGCTGCCACCAGCCTTGAAAGTACCCCATAACATGGACACTCCATGAACTGCCATTATACTCCTTACCATGAGGGAGCAAGCTGGGTAGTTCACCTCTTGGGAATATTCCTTTCTCCTAGGACAAGCAGGATGGTAAGTCCTCACACGAGGGTGACATCATCAGATGGAGCTCGGCACGTAAAACTTCTGTCAAAGTTTCTAGAACTTGACTGACATACTGCGCATGCCCAGCATGCCACTATCCGTGCGGTAATCCCCTTCAATCTCTTTCTTTCTGTGGTGCTGTTGCCTTGTAGTTCTGGAGCTCTGCTCTGTTTTTCAGAGTTTCTTCTAGTTTTTGCGTTTTTTTCGCTTTGCATCCGCGCCGGGGTCCCTCTTCCCTAGTCCCCCTGGTCAGTAGGGTGGTGCGGTAAGTTTTCTCTTCCTTCTTTGCGGTCGGTTCCTGGGGTTTTTTTGGCATCGGTGTCCGCCCTGTACCGATGGCTTACCGGTCCGAAGTATGACTTCCTCCAGCTTTCGTCAATGCCCCATGGACCATGTCTCTGACTGATCCGCATGAAGTTTGTATTCTTTGCCTGGGGGCATCGCACTACATCCAGGTTTGCCAGTTCTGCAACCAGAAGACCCCGAAAGGTCGTCAGGTGCGTTTGGTTAAAATGGAAAAGCTTTTTGGTGCCAGGAAATCGGGGCTGCCCATGCTGGTGTCCAGCGCGTCAACTCCACAGGGTCTTGGGGAGCCCTTGGACACTGAGCCATCGATGTCCACCCCTCCTCTGGAGAGAGGCACCGGGAATTGACCATTGTCGGTGTCCTCGCATTCCAGGACATGGGATTCCTCGCCCTCGGCACCAGGGAAAGACCGGGCCAGCATCGTGGGAGATCGAGGAAGCACAGTCACTGGTATCCATCAGTGCATGGCACTCGTTCTGGGAAGGCACTGGCATCGGCTGTGTTGCCCCCAAAGTGGCCCCATGGAGACGAGGCCTTGCTTTCGATCGAACCGGGGAGTCCGAGGCACTCCCCATTGATGCCCTTGACCCCATTAATGCCCATGTCAGGGCCGGGCACCGATCCCTCTTGTTCCGAGGGCAATTCAGTGGTGCCTGCTCCTCCTCCACCTGCCTTACCCATGGCGACCTTCGAAGAGGAGTTGGATCGCAGGGTTTAGTTGGTGGTACTCCGAGCCCTCAGGGGGTATTGAACCGCCCAGCCCCATTGGTGCCACCGCCGATGCAGCAGCCTACTTCCTCGATCTTAGCACCACTGCTGGAGCACCTCATTGTCTTAAGAACATAAGAACATAAGAAAATGCCATACTGGGTCAGACCAAGGGTCCATCAAGCCCAGCATCCTGTTTCCAACAGTGGCCAATCCAGGCCATAAGAACCTGGCAAGTACCCAAAAACTAAGTCTATTCCATGTTACCATTGCTAATGGCAGTGGCTATTCTCTAAATGAACTTAATAGCAGGTAATGGACTTCTCCTCCAAGAACTTATCCAATCCTTTTTTAAACACAGCTATACTAACTGCACTAACCACATCCTCTGGCAACAAATTCCAGAGTTTAATTGTGAGTTGAGTAAAAAAGAACTTTCTCCGATTAGTTTTAAATGTGCCCCATGCTAACTTCATGGAGTGCCCCCTAGTCTTTCTACTATCCGAAAGAGTAAATAATCGATTCACATCTACCCGCTCTAGACCTCTCATGATTTTAAACACCTCTATCATATCCCCCCTCAGTCGTCTCTTCTCCAAGCTGAAAAGTCCCAACCTCTTTAGTCTTTCCTCATAGGGGAGTTGTTCCATTCCCCTTATCATTTTGGTAGCCCTTCTCTGTACCTTCTCCATCGCAATTATATCTTTTTTGAGATGCGGTGACCAGAATTGTACACAGTATTCAAGGTGCGGTCTCACCATGGAGCGATACAGAGAGGCATTATGACATTTTCCGTTTTATTCACCATTCCCTTTCTAATAATTCCCAACATTCTGTTTGTTTTTTTGACTGCCGCAGCACACTGAACCGACGATTTCAATGTGTTATCCACTATGACACCTAGATCTCTTTCTTGGGTTGTAGCACCTAATATGGAACCCAACATTGTGTAATTATAGCATGGGTTATTTTTCCCTATATGCATCACCTTGCACTTATCCACATTAAATTTCATCTGCCATTTGGATGCCCAATTTTCCAGTCTCACAAGGTCTTCCTGCAATGTATCACAATCTGCTTGTGATTTAACTACTCTGAACAATTTTGTGTCATCTGCAAATTTGATTATCTCACTCGTCATATTTCTTTCTAGATCATTTAATAAATATATTGAAAAGTAAAGGTCACAATACAGATCCCTGGGGCACTCCACTGTCCACTCCCTTCCACTGAGAAAATTGTCCATTTAATCCTACTCTCTGTTTCCTGTCTTTTAGCCAGTTTGCAATCCATGAAAGGACATTGCCACCTATCCCATGACTTTTTACTTTTCCTAGAAGCCTCTCATGAGGAACTTTGTCAAATGCCTTCTGAAATATTGGGGTAATTGAAGTCTGGATTAGTCAAAAAAGAGTCAGTGGTATACCACACAAATATAATCAGCAAAAAATTAGTGGAAACCAAATTGATTAAATATTATAGCCTAAAAGGTGTCAGCAAGCCTGTCGTTGTGACACTTAAACAGTGACCAACCGGTCTACATATCACCCACCTTATAAAGTCCTTTTTAATGAAATCTATATTTTTTTGGATTTTTAAATTTTTGTAAAACTTTTTATGGTGTATACTAGTGAAAGACTCTTAGTATTCAATTTTAACCACCCTTTATAAGGTGGGTGATGTGTAGACCGGTTGGTAATTGAAGTCTCCCATTATTACTGCACTACCAATTTGGTTAGCTTCCCTAATTTCTCTTTGCATTTCACTGTCCGTCTCACCATCTTGACCAGGTGGACGGTAGTATACCCCTAGCACTTGTTGGGTGTCCTCCTTTCTCAGCCGGTTCCCAGGGGTTCTTTGGACCCACACAGCCATCGTTATCTCCTCCCTCCGGGGCGATACCCATCGCTGGTTTCTCCGAGGAGTTAGGTGTGGTGCTTTTAGGGCCATCGGGGCCTCTGGCCCCGGCTGCCACTCCCGGCTCCGATGTCGAGTCCTTCAGGGATCTTGGTGTCTCCAGAGCCCAGGCCAAGGGCAGTGAGTGCAGGTGCCCCAATGACCTCACCCAGGGATTTCAGTGAGGACGAAGCTCCATACAATCCGTGGGGGGATGATACTTCTGAGTACACCGACGATGTCTCCAAGGATGTCTTCTCGGAACTGTCTCACCCGGAGGAGCGGCGCAGTTCTCCCCCGGAGGATTTAACCTTTGCCGGTTTCGTCCACACCATGGCAGAGTCTCTTCCCTTCCAACTCCTGACAGAAGAGGATGCCAGACACCACATGCTGGAGGTGCTCCAGTTTGTTGATGCACCAAAAGAGGTGGTAGCTGTTCTCGTGCATAAGATATTCAAGGAGTTGCTCCTAAGCATCGGGATATCCTGTATCCATGTCACCGGTAAACAGGAAGGCTGACACTGTCTACCTTGTACAGAAGTTCCTGGATTTTGAGCGGCATCAGCTCCCCCACCAGTCTTTAGTGGAATCCACCCTCAAAAAGGCCAAACAGTCCCAGACCCATGCTTCCGCACCTCTGGGTCAAGAACATAGGAAATGGGATGCACTTGGTAGGAAGGTGTTCCAAAGGGCAATGTTAATTGTCCGTATCGCCTCCTACCAGTTGTATATAGCCCAGCATTCCCAGAACTGGAAGAAAGTTCAGAAATTGGCGGAACGCCTCCCTCAACAGCAACAGGATGCGTTCCTGGTGCTGGTCCAGCAGGATTTCCAATGTGATAAGGAACTAGGTGAGTTGCACATACCACATTTTCAAGACATCAGCTCGCGTGGCCACAGTGGGCATCGGAGCTTGCAGGATTGCTTGGCTTGGAGCTTCGGATCTCTGGCCAGAGATACAGGAGTAATTGGCGAACCTCCCCTTTACAGGGATAACCTTTTTGGGGATAAGGTCCGAGATTCCCTGGCTCAGCTAAAGGATCATCCTGAGACCTGCCAGCATCTTTCGGTTAGTAGCTCGGACTCCCCTTCCTCCACTAGAAGATCAGCGAGGCAAGGGGATCATAGGTCCTTCTACCACCAGAGGAAGTGTTACCCTCCGGTTTCCCATGGACATTTCTCAACGGGTGTCCTCTAGAGGCCACTCTAAGCAGCTGCGGGCCCCTATAGCTCAACCAGAGCCTCAGCCGAGCCCCACTATAGGGTTTTGACTGGGAAAGAAGGAACGCAATTCCAGTCACTATGCCATCAACACTGGTCCCTCCAGTAGGAGGCCATCTGTGATTCTTTCTTGATCGCTGGCTATCACCTCAGACCAGTGGGTCCTCTCCATCATTCGACGGGGATAGTCTTTCCATCAGGAAATATTATTGTCCGAGCTCTCTGTCCTTGTACAGGCCAGGGCGGTTGAGCCAGTTCCTCTGTGGCAGCAGAGAACAGGATTTTAGTATCGATAATTCCTGATCTCCAAGAGGACGGGGGGACTCTATCCCATCCTAGACCTGAGAGCCTTGAACCATTTTCTCAAACAGGAGAAGTTCAAGATGGTCTGCCTCGGTACTCTTATCCCTCTCTTGCAGATGGGGTACTAGCTTTGCTCCCTCGATCTCAAAGACACGGACGCTCACATCGAGATCTCCCGCAGTCACTGGAGATGTCTCCACTTCCTAGTAGGCACCAGGCATTTTCAATATATGGTGCTGCCGTTCTGCCTTACTTCGGCGCCTCGCATTTTCACCAAATGCCTAGAACTGTTGGGAGTGCACCTGCGCCGTTTGGGAGTGCAAGTGTTCCCCTACTTGGATGACTGATTGATCAAGAGCAATTTACTGTTATGCGTGCCGCCTGGGAAGCCCCGCAGCACAGCCATCTCACCTCTTCGGACGGACTCCAGTTGCTGGCTCCTCTTCGATGGCGGCGGTGGGCCGCCAGCTCCGACCTCGGGCTCCCTTCGGTGCCTCAGGCCCTGCCACGTTGCCCAGTGTTACCGACCAGGATGTCCCTGCTCGTCGTGCCTCTCTGCATGGCCCGCAGAGAGACACCGCCACCAGCTCTGCGCCCCTTCCTAGGCACACGCGCATCAGTGATTCTTTTAAAGGACCCGTGGCGGGAACCTGCCCGCAGACCCAGATGCTGACATCAGACTCTTCAGCGTATAAAAGCTAAGGCCTCGTTCCATAGCATTGCCTTTGCAACAGGTCTCCTGTACTCTGAGTACTAGTTGCTATTCCTTGATTCGTCTCATCGTGTGTTCCTGTCTTCCTGTGGTTCACGGTTCCTGTTCGTCTATGTGTTGGATTGACTTCCTGGACTTGACCTTCGCTATGCCTGGCTACTCTTCAGCTTCTCTCCAGCCCCGGACCTCCGCTATGCCTGACTACTCTTCAGCTTCTCTCCAGCCCCGGACCTCCGCTATGCCTGACTACTCTTCAGTTTCTCTCCAGCCTCGGACCTCTGCATTGCCTGACCACGTCTGCCTTCTCCACGCCCTGACCAAAGCCTTGCCTGACTACGTTTGCCTGCTTCATATCGTGACTATTGCATAGACTGACTATCCCTGCCTTCTCTGTGCCCTGACTCTTGCTTTGTACGACTACGCTAAAGACTCTACTTCATCCAGAGTTCCTCGTTCTTGCCACAACTACCATTCACAGCCCGCTTAGAATCCAGCCTGTCAGTGACGCCTCTCCTCGCCTATCCTCTGTTTGTTGTCTTTCAAGGCTCAGGCCTTCCTTTACTCAGGTGCCCTCAGTTCTCACAGGTCAAGCAGGATGGTAGTCCTCACATATGGGTGACATCACAGGATGGAGCCCAATCACGGAACACTTTTGTCAAAGTTTCTAGAACTTTGGCACCTACTGGGCATGCCCAGGATGGCACTAACCCTACAACCAGCAGGGGTCCCCCTTCAGTCTTCTTTTTTCCGCGCAGTAGTAGCCACGCGACTTAAGGAGCTCCACAGAGATTCCTGACAGGAATTTTCTTCACGGAATTACTATACAATTTTTACCCCACAGAGGTCCCCCGCTTTCATTTTTACGTCCGCGGTGGTCTGGTAAGTTTTTTACCCGATTCCGGTCGATTCCCGTCGAGTTTGGCCTTCACGGCCTACTGGCCATCGACCGCACCGCGGTTAAATTTTTTCACAGGCCATGGCATCGGGGTTCCTTCGATGCCCGGACTGCACCCGTACAGTGTCGATTACTGACCCTCACCGGGTATGTGTAATGTGTGGGTAGCGAGCATGATGTCCTTACTTGCACCAAATTTGCCTTTATGACACCTAAAGGTCGCAAGGCTAGATTGGAGAAAATGGAACTTCTCTTTCGCTCAAAATCCCCGACGCCATTCATAGCATCAACGTCGTCTGAACAGACACCGTCTATGTCGCACCATCATCGGGCACCGGCCGGTGTCTGACCAGCATCGACGACTCCATGGCCATCGACACCCTCTGTTCCCCCTCATGAAAAGGACAGAGGTGACCGTCGAGAAAAGCATCGACATCGCAGGTCTCAGACCGTCAACGCAGGCAAGGTCTCGACGTCATCATCGTCTGAACCGCAATCGAAGAAAGCCCGTCCAGAAAAGGCATCGTCCCTATCTGGTTCAGGGGTCACCGAGGCAACCGTCACTGGGACCGGTGATAAGAGCCGCGATTCCATCGCCAACAGTGGTCCCTCCGGCTACGCCTCTGCCTCCTCCTCCAGCATCAGGGCTCCACGCTCCAGGATTCCGGGAGGAACTGGATGAGATGATTCAGGAGGTCATCGGCAAAGGAATGCAGGGCTTCAAGGTTCCATCGACGCTGATACCAGTACCGATGCCTGAACCGGTAGCCGATCCCATTCCAGTAGTGCTAGCACCGTTACTCATGAGAATGGAAGCGCTAATCGCTGCTTTTCCTCTGAGGGATCCAACGAATCCAATGGACCCGGTGCCTTCCTCTCCGATTCCTCTTTCATCGGCAGACGAAGGAGAAACACCGTTCCTTCCTCCATTGGGAGTGCTTCCGATGCCTAGATCATCAGTTTCATCACGATTGCATCTTTGTTTCCATCGGTGCCACCATTCCGTCCATTCCTCGGTGCCACTGGTGGCACCTTCGATGCCTCGCCCGGGACCCTTCAGGTATACCAATTTTTCGTCCCGCCAAGGACCCTGGGGCTGCTGGAGATGATCCCTACAATACCTGGACTGACGATTCATCTCAGGATACCGATGACTTACCATCGTCACCCTCTTCTGCTGAAAGCAGGAAGCGTTCTCCGCCAGAGGACTTGTCCTTCATTAATTTTGTGAAGGAAATGGCTGAAGTGGTTCCTTTTTCAACTTCAGACAGAAACAAGATGATAGACAGATGATGGAGCGTCTTCAATTTTTAGATGCTCCTAAAGAACTACTAGCATCTATTCCCATCCATTGATGTCCTCCTGGATCTTCTCAAAAGGAATTGGGAAACATCCTGGTTCGTTGGCACCAGTCAATCGGAAAGCTGACACTACATACCTAGTCCAGTCAACCTCCTGGTTTCCAGAAGGTCCCAATTGGACCCACCATTCAGTTGCTGTTGAGTCAGCCCAAAAGAAAGCCCGAAGAATCCAAGCCTCATTCTCCTATCCTCCAGGAAAAACAAAAGTTCCTGGATGCTATAGGTCGTCGTATTCTTCAGGGGGCTATGCTTAGATCCCGCATCGCCTCTTATCAACTTTATATGACCCAGTACAACAGGGTCCTCTTTAAACAAATACAGGACTTTGTTGAGTCCCTACCTCAACAGTTCTCAAGACCAATTACATGCCCTAGCTCAAAAGGGTTTAGAAGCGGGGCAAGCATTAGATAAGATCTGCCTATGATGTTTTTGGCACCGCTTCCAGGGTCTCAGCAACCAGCCATTTCTGCAAGGCGATGGGCCTGGCTAAAGTCGTCCGACCTACGGCCTGAGGTCCAAGATAGTCTACCTGATTTGCCTTGCACTGGAGATAATCTTTTGGGTGAGCAATACAAAAGACAGTGGCGCAACTCAAGGATCACCATGAGACTCTTTCCAACTCTCCTTGCTACCTTCTGAAATATCCTGCTAAGCAAACATTCAGAAAGGAGCCCAAGAAATCCTTTTACCGCCAAAGGAAATCTTATCCTCCTCCGTCCAAAGGTCGCTCTATTAAGCCTTATCAGAAAGGCCAATCCAGACAGCCTCGCAGGCAAAAGCCACAAACAACTCCTCAACCAGGTCCAGCATCTGGTTTTTGACTTTTTCCTAGAGAGCAGCATTCAGACTCACAAAACCATGTTCCAGTGGGAGGCCGATTGTGCCACTTCAGCCACATCTGGCACTCAGTCACCACAGACCGTGGGTGCTCACCATAATAACTGCAAAGGTTATCATCTCAACTTTCTTGCCGTTCCACAGGACTCTCCACTCAACTGACGTAGAGAACATCAGACCATTCACCACTCCTGGAACAGGAGATTTCCCTCCTCCAGTCCAGAGTAGTAGAACCAGGCCCTACTCCCAACTGGGTCTCAGATTCTATTTCTTGGTATTTCTAATCCCAAAAACGTCAGGTGGCGTACGCCCGATACTAGATCTTCAAGTCTTAAACAAGTTCCTCCAAAGAGAAAAGTTCAAGATGGTGATCTTGGGTTCCCTCCTCCCCCTTCTACAAAGGGGAGACTGGCTCTGCTCTCTAGACCTCCAGGACGCTTACACACATATCGCAATAACTCCGTCTCATCTGAGCTTTCTGCAATTTCTCATAGGCCCAAAGCATTACCAATATCGAGAGTACTACCATTCGGGCCCTAGCCTCTGCTCACGAGTCTTCCCCAAGTGCCTTGTAGTAGTAGCAGTGTTCCTCAGAACTCAAGGTGTCCACGTCTACCCCCTATCTCGACGATTGGTTGATTAGGGCTCCCACACAGCAAGCTGTTTTGACGTCCCTACCTCTCACCTTGCACACCCTGATCTCTCTGGGGTTTCTCATCAATTATCCAAAGTCCAACTTGGTCACATCGTAAACCCTGTCGTTCATAGGAGCAGACTTGGACACCCTCAAGGCAAAAGCATTTCTTCCTCGAGAACGAGCTCTTATCTCCTCTCTTGCCCATCAGCTGCAGTGTCGACAGTGCTCCACTGCATGTCATGTTCTGGTCTTGCTAGGACACATGGCATCCTCAGTACACGTTACTCCCATTGCTCGTCTCGCCATGAGGATCCTACAGTGGATTCAGTCATCTCAACCACTATCAGCTGTTGTCCACATAACTAACCCACTTCGTCTATCTCTAGCTTGGTGGAGGAATCAGGCCAATCTTCTTCAAGGCCTGCCTTTTCAAGCTCGAGACCCTCAAATAACCCTTACAACAGATACCTCCAACATTGGTTGGGGAGCACACGTTGCCAATTTACAAACTCAAGGGTCTTGGTCTCCACAGGAAGCCAAACACCAGATCAGTTCCTGGAGCTTCGAGCATCAGATATGCTCTCAGAATATTTCAGGATCACCTCTCCAACCAGGACATCCTAATTCAAAACGGACAACCAAGTGCCATGTGCTACCATCAACAAACAAGGCGGAACAGGCTCCCGCCTCCTGTGTCAGGAGGCTGCGCAGATATGGGCGGAAGCCCTCTCCCACTCGATGTACATCAGGGCCACCTACTTGCCGGGAGTGGACAATGTGTTGGCAGACAAGCTGAGTCGCACCATTCAACCACACGAGGTGTCTCTTCAACCCCACAATAGAGGACTCGATATTCCAATGTTGGGGTTACCCTCACATAGATCTCTTTGCGTCACCTCAAAACCGCCAAAGTAGAGAACCTATTGCTCCCTCACTCACAGCCAACACTTCACAGCCAAGAGATGCGTTCTCCCTCTCATGGGCCACCGGCTCCTCTATGCATTCCCTCCACTTCCACTTCTCTCGAGGACTCTCGTGATGCTACGTCAGGACAGGTGAAGCATGATCCTGATTGCACCTCACTGCCACGTCAGTGTGGTTTCCAATTCTTCAGGACCTCTCCATTCGCAGGCACATTCCCATGGGGAAGGAACCAAGCTTCTGATCACACAGAACAAAGGGTTGCCTATGCCACCCAATCTTCAGGCCCTATCCCTGATGGCCTGGATTTTGAAGGTTAATCCTGCAGCCTATCAACCTTTCGGAGCCCAGTTTCCCGTGTCCTGATTGCTTCATGGAAGACTTCCACGAAGAAAATCTTATCTTTACATATGGAACATATGGTGTTCTTCTCAGTCCCTTGATCCCTTACCTGTTCACCACTAAGTTTTTTAGACTATCTCTGGCATTGTCAGAATCAGGTCTAAAAACTTCCTCCATCAGAATGCATGTCAGTGCGGTGGCTGCCTTCCATAAAGATGTCGGGGATGTTCCTATTCGGTACAACCCTTTTAACACGTTTTCTGAAAGGCTTGCTTTCTCTCAAGTCTCCACTGTGTCCTCTGGCCCCTTCTTGGGACCTCAATCTGGTTTTGGGTCGGCTCATGAAACACCTTTCGAGCTCTCCAATCCCTGTCATCTTCGCTTTCTCACATGGAAAGTGTTATTCCTTTTGGCAATAAACATCTGATCGCAGAGTTAGTGAGTTACAGGCCCTAGTTACCTATCCGCCTTACACTAAACTTCTGCAGGACCGGGCGGTACTCAGTACTCACCCCTAAGTTCTTGCTATGGTAGTATCGGAGTTTCATATTAATCAATCCATCATACTACCCACCTTCTTCCCAGGCCCCATTCCAATCCAGGAGAGCAGGCTCTGCATACCCTCGACTGCAAACGGGCTCTAGCATTCTACCTAGATCGCACAGCTGCCCTCAGGCAAAGTACTCAATTGTTTGTTTCCTTTGCTTCAATCAGATTGGGTCAGCTGTGGGTAAGCAGACTCTCTCCTCCTGGCTAGCGGACTGCTTTTCTTTTTGCTATCAACAAGCAAGGCATTCCACTTCAGGACCATGTTAAAGCACACTCTGTCAGGGCAATGGCAGCTTCTGTAGCGCACCTTTGCTCGGTGCCACTTCCTGATATTTGTAGGGCTGCTACCTGGATTTCTCTCCATACCTGTAAAGCCCATTATTGTCTAGACAAAGCTGGAAGACAAGATTCCATCTTTGGCATCTATCTTGCGCAGCGTTTTTGCAACTTGATGTACAACACCCTTCCGCCTGCCAGGTATGGTTTCAGGATGCCCTCTTCCAAATCCACCCCAGATGTTGTGCCTGTTGCATGTCTTTGGGTACATTTGGTGCATATTCGCGACATCCTCAGCTCAGTACTCACCCAAATGTGAGGACTTACAATCCTGCTGACCTGTGAGAACACCTGTTACAGGTAAGCAACATTTTGCTTTCCCTATTGTTCCTTTGGCACCTGAGCTCTTGTACCGAATCCAGTCCAGGATAGAACTACGCTAATTACCGTGCTGTCTCTGGGCTGTATAGCTACTCACCTCTTGCTAACCTCGAGGCCCACCTAAGTCCTGCCGGCCCCAGCACCTAAAGTCTCAACCCGAGGGGAACGAGGGCTGATATAGGTGAAGCTCCAGCGGCCTCTAGCTTCAGCCCACTCCACCTGCTGACGGTGGGGACCCGTAGGTCCTCGTCTACGAATTGCGTCAACCCCACCTCAGCCCAAGTGTCCACCTCCGACGCAATATTCACAAGGGAGAATGCTTCAGTCCTTGCACTTGACCATCCAGGTGCTGGAGTCTCAGGTTTGTCATCAACTACCTGAAGTCCCATCTAACCACGTTGCTGTGCCTGAATTTTATCCGCACTCGCCTGGACACGGCAGAAGCCAAGGCCTATCTGCCCCGCGACTGGGCATTCACCCTGGCAGCTTTGGTGGGCTTGGTGCGATGGAGCCAGCGGGTCACCGCCTACTTCATACTCCGCCTTCTGGATCATATGGAGGTCACGGTCCATGTCACACACTTTGCCCGCCTGCACTTGCACAGAGCGCAATAAACCCTGAGATCCCAGTGGCAGCAAGCCTCCCAGGACCTCAATATATGGATATGTGTCACAAAGCCACACCTGAACTCCTTGTCCTGGTGGGAAAACCTGGCCAATTTGGAGCAAGGGGTCTTCTTTCAATCCCCCCTCCTTCTAGGTTTTTCTCACCACAAATGCATTCCCACTGGGGTGGGGTGCCCATGTGGAGGGGCTCTGCACCCAGGGCATGTGGTCGGCTCAGGAAGCTCAGTGTTAAATCAACTTTCTGGAGCTCTGGGAAATCTGTTACGGTCTGTGGGCATTCCAGTATCGCTTGGTGACCAAATCGGTCCTAATCGAGACTGACATTCAGGTAGCGATGTGGTACATCAACAAACAGGGGGACACAGAGTCATTTCTCCTGTGTCAGTAGGCGGTTCAGATTTGGTCCTGGGCCCGCTCTCAGGATATGTCACTTCGAGCTATGTACCTGGCAGGGATAGAGAATGTAGTGGCGGACCGTCTCAGTTGGGCTTTTAGGCCCCACGAGTGGTCCCTGGACCCAACGATAACGAACATGATCTTCCATCTTTGGGGCATACCAAACGTGGATCTGTTTGCCTCCCCCTGCAACAACAAGGTGAGGTCCTTTTCCTCCCTCTATGGAGAGGACAGCAAACCAGCCTCGGATGTCTTTGCTCGCCACTGGGGCAAGGGGCTTCTATATGCGTACCCTCCACTTCCGCTAGTAATGAGGATGCTCCTGAAGCTCCAACAGGAGTGGGGAACCATGATCCTCATAGCCCCCATTTGACCGTGACAGCTTTGGTTCCCATTCCTGACCTCTCTGTCTGGAACCCGATCAGTCGGGGAATCTCCTCGACCTTAGTCTCATAGGATCAGGGCAGGCTACGCCATCCCATTCTCAGGGCATTGTCTCTGATGGCCTGGATGTTGAAAGCCTAGTATTGCAGCCCCTGGCATTGTCTGACGATGTATCTGAGTTCTGGTTGCCTCCAGGAAGCCTTCGACTGAGGTCGTACAACCTGAAGTGGAGGAGGTTTGCTGCATGGTGTGAGCAGCATGGGCTGGACCTGTTTACCTGCTCCACCTCGAAGCTCTCTGTACTCACCTTAAGTTCTTGCCTAAGGTGGTATCAGACTTCCATCTGAACCAGTCTATCATCCTACCCGCCGTCTTTCCCAGACCTCATTTGCACTCAGGCGAATGGGCCTTGCATACTCTGGATTGTAAGAGGGCCTTAGCATTCTACCTTGGGAGGATGGCAGGCCATAGGCAGTTCACACAACTCTTCATCTCATTTGATAGGAACAGAATGGCTGGTAGACTGCATCTCTTTCTGCTATGCGCAAGGGTACTGCAGCTTGGGGGGCCACATTAAGGCTCACTTCGTCAGACATGGCAACTTCAGTGGCGCACTTTAGAGCAGTCCCCGTGATGGAGATCTGCAGCGCTGTGACGGGGAATTCTCTTCACACTTTCTCCGCTCACCACTGCCTGGACAGAGATGGCTGACAAAATAGTAGCTTCTGCAAATCTGTCTTCCAAAAACTGTTTCAGGTCTGAACCCAGCTCTTCCGCCTAGGGCCCTGTTTTTCAGGTTCAGGCTGTCTTCCTCCGTTACAAACAGTACCTAGGTTGTTGTGCCCATTGGCACCTGTTTGGTGTCTGTTGGTCTGCTCCATTTGGAAACAGCCTGCAGCTAGATATTCACCCATGTATGAGGACTACTATGCTGCTTGTCCTAGGAGAAAGCAGAATTGCTTACCTGTAACAGCTGTTCTCCAAGGACGCTAGAATGTTTAGTCATCACGAAACCCACCCACCATCCTGCAGAGTTGGGTTTCATTTTGTTGTTTTATTTTTGTAATTCTCTGTAACGAGACTGAAAGGGTACCCCGCGTGGCCATGCGGTTAGTGGCATGCTGGGCATGCTCAGAGTGCCAATCAAAATTCTAGAAACTTTGACAGACGTTTTCCGTGCCGTGCTCCATCTGATGATGTCACCCATGTGTGAGAACTAACATCCTACAGGAGAACACCTGTTACAGGTAAGCAACTCTGCTTTCCATTGAGCACAAAGCTTTTGGGAGTAAAAAGGATTGTGTAACAGGGCCAAATATCTCCCTTCTAAAAGGGGGCCATAGGTTTCCTCTGCTCCTGGGGCCTCCTTGAAATCAAGGACATGTTCCAATAAAAGATCTAACTCATAATTGCAGCTTTACTATACTTGTGACTATTGGTTTAAGTCATCCATGGTCATCTTTGGCAACCATTTCACTCGTGTTATAAAACATTTATTTTATATTTATTTATTTCTATTTAAAAAGTTTTATAAACCGCAGTATACAAACATTTTTTCCGATAAGGTTTAAATAAAAACATTCAAAGTTAAAACATAAATAAAAGATTCATCCAAACATATAGCAGAGTTGCTTACCTATAACAGGTGTTCTCCTAGGACAGCAGGATGTTAGTCATCACTTGTGGGTGACATCATCAGATGGAGCCCGGTTCGGAAAACTTAGCATGCCAGTAATCATGTGTCCACATGGGTCCCTCTTCAGTCTTGTAATATAGAATTACAAAAAAATCAAAAATAACAAACTAGGAGAAACCAAACTCCGTAGGGTGGTAGGCAGGTTTCGTGAGGAATAACCTCCTACTGTCCTAGGAGAACACCTGTTAGAGGTAAGCAACTCAGCTTTCTCCTAGGACAAGCAGGATGGTTGTCCTCACATGTGGGTTAATCCCTAGTTATAGGCTGTTCCCGAACAGCAAACAAGACTAACAGGCACAACAACACAGGTGCCGTTATTAACAAGGAGACAGCCTGAACTCGAACAATGGGCCTAAGGCAAGAAGAGTTGGGTTCTACAGCTGAAAGAGATTCCGAAGGATGGACTTTCTAAACCGCTATTGTATGGGCCATTCTTGTCCAGACAGTAGTGAGAGGCAAACGTATGGAGAGAACTCCACGTCGCAGCCTTGCAGATCTCGTTCATAGGGACTGCACGCAAGTAGGCCACTGAAGTCGCCATGGCTCTGACAGAATGAGCTTGACATGGCCCCCAAGCTGCAGTCCCGCCTGAGCATAGCAGAAAGAGTTGCAGCCCGCTAACCAATTGAACAGTGTCTGCTTAGCAACAGCAACTCCCCATCTATTCCTGTCAAAAGAGATATAGAGTTGCATGGAATGTATGTGGCCTGCTGTCTGCTCCAGGTAGAAGGCTAAGGCCCTCTTGCAATCCAAGCTGTGTAGAGCCTGTTCGTCCTGGCGCAAATGAGGCTTGGGAAAAACGGTGGGTAGGACGATTGACTGGTTAAGATGGAAATCCGTCACCACCTTAGGCAGGAACTTAGAGTGTGTGTACGGAACCACCCCTATCGTGAAAGATCTTCGTGTTAAGTGGATATGACACCAAGACCTGAAGTTCGCCGATCCTGCGCACCAAGGTGACCACCAAGAAGATGGCCTTCCAGGTCAGGTACTTCAGGTCACAGGCATGCAAAGGCTCAAAAGGAACCTTTATGAGCTGGGAAAAGACCACATTGAGGTCCCAGGCCACAGCGGGGGGCCTTAGGGGAAACTTCAACTGAAGTAGATCCTGCATAAAATGCTCCAAGATAGGTTAAACCAAGATGGGCAAACCATCCACCCCTTGGTGGTAGGCTCCGATAACACTAGATGTACCCTGACTGAGTTGGACTTTAGGCCAGCCTTCAAGAAGTGCAGGAGGTAATCAACTAGCTTGGGTGTGGAGCAAGAGAACGGATCCAAGCTGTGTTGATCACACCAAATGGAGAACTTCCTTCACTTTAGGCCATAAGACTTCCTAGTGGAAGGTTTCCTAGACACCACCAGGATCTGAGACACATCATCCAGGGGCTGTAAAATCACCCTGTCAACATCCAATCTGTTAGGGACAATGCTTGGAGGTTAGGATGGCGCAGCCTACCCTGATCCTGCGTGATGAGGACTGGGGAGGTCCCTAGATTGATCGGCTCCCGAAGGGAGAGAACCTGCAGGAACAGGAACCAGATCTGTCGCTGCCAATAGGGAGCCATGAGAATCATGGTGCCCTGGTCCTGTTGGAGTTTCTGGAGAATCTTCGGCAACAACAAAGGGGTGGATACACATACAGGAGGCCCTGGCCCCAGTAGTGGGCGAAGGAGTCTGATGCTGGTCTGCCATCTTCCCTGAACAAGGAGCAGAACTGAGTATCTTCTTGTTGCATGGAGAGGCAAAGAGATCCACGTTCAGGGTACCCCACCGACGGAAGATCCAATCTGCAACCTTCTGCTTCAGGGACCACTCGTGGGGGCGGAAGGAATGGCTCAAGTCATCCGCCACCACATTCTCCGACCCAGGCAGGTACATACCTCGAAGCCGAATACCCTGCAACAGAGCCCATGACCAGATTTGGACCGCCTCCTAGCAGAGGAGGAACCACCTTGTGCCCATCTGCTTGTTGAGGTACCACTTGGTTGTTGGTCTGGATGAGGACTGCCTTTTTGGCAAGGCAATCTTGAAACGCCCAAAGAGCATATTAGATTGCCCAGAGCTCCAGGAAATTTATCTGACACTGCGCTTCTTGAGCGGACCAGTGACCCTGGGTGTAGATGCCGTCCACGTGGGCACCCCAACCCAGGAGGGAAGCATCCTTGGTGAGTACAATTTGAGCAGAGGAGGTTTGGAAGGGCATCCCTGTCCCCAAATTCTCCCACCATACCAAGGAGTTCCGGAGTGGTGGAATAATATGGATGCATACCTGAAGGTCCTGGGTGGCCTGGCACCACTGGGACCGCAGGGTACAATGCATCCTACGCATGCGCAGACGAGCAAAGGGAGTAACATGGACAGTCGCAACCATGTGCCCCAAGAGTCGCAGCATGCGGTGCGCTGAGACCTGGCAACTCCGAGAGATCTCTCCCTACACGGATCCTAAGGTGAGAGCTTGATCCCAGGCAGAAACACCCTGACTTGCATCGAGTCGAACCTGGCACCAATAAAGTCCAGCTGAGTCGACGGGACAAGCTGGGACTTTATGTAGTTGACCAGAAAACCCAGGGTTTCTGACACCTAAATGGTGGAGTGCTGGGACTGCAGCACTCCCTCCTGGGTGGTGCTTTTGATAAGCCAGTCATCCAGGTAGGGAAAAACCTTTACCCGCAGCCTCCATAGATAGGCCCCTAGCACAGCTAGGCACTCGGTGAAGACTCTGGGTGCAGACGGCAGGCCGACCGATAGCACCCGATACTGGAAGTGTTCTTCGCCCACCACAAACCGGAGGTATTTCCTTTTGACCCGGAAATCCAAATGTGGGTGTAGGTGTCTTTTAGGTCCAGGGAGCAAAGCCAGTCTCCCCTCTGCAGGAGAGGAATCAGGATGCCCAGCGACACCATCTTGAACCTTTCCCATTTCAGGAATTTTTTCAAGGCCCTCAAGTCTAGAATACGACAGAGGCCCCCTGTTCTCTTTGGAATCAGGAAATATCCAGAATAGATGCCTGTCCCTCGTTGCTTTGGCAGAACGGGTTCTACTGACCTGGTCATTACAAGGGTGGAGAGTTCCTTCAAGAATATGTGCTCATTTGCAGAAGGGCCCCACAAGGGGATGGTAGAGAGGCTGGAGGGACACCCTGAAAGTTTAACCTGTACCCCGACGAATAATTGATAGGACCCACTGGTCTGAGGTAATGGTCGGCCAATGGTCCACAAAGAACTGTAGCCAGCCTCCAACTGGAGGGTCTGCCATTGAGGGCATGGGAGGCTAGCCTATACTCCCTCTCCGCCAGTCAAAACTCTGTGGCGCCGGCTGAGTTTTAGGGGCCCATTGTTGCTTAGGGCGCACCATAGGGTTTGCCCACTGAACATAAGAACATGCCATACTGGGTCAGACCAAGGGTCCATGAAGCCCAGCATTCTGTTTCCAACAGTGGCCAATCCAGGCCATAAGAACCTGGCAAGTACCCAAAAACTAAGTCTATTCCATGTTACCGTTGCTAGTAATAGCAGTGGCTAATTTCTAAGTCAACTTAAATTAATAGCAGGTAATGGACTTCTCCTCCAAGAACTTATCCAATCCTTTTTTAAACACAGCTATACTAACTGCACTAACCACATCCTCTGGCAACAAATTCCAGCGTTTAATTGTGCGTTGAGTGAAAAAAAACTTTCTCCGATTAGTTTTAAATGTGCCACATGCTAACTTCATGGAGTGCCCTCTAGTCTTTCTATTATCCGAAAGTGTAAATAACCGATTCACATCTACCCGTTCTAGACCTCTCATGATTTTAAACACCTCTATCATATCCCCCCTCAGCCGTCTCTTCTCCAAGCTGAAAAGTTCTAACCTCTTTAGTCTTTCCTCATAGGGGAGCTGTTCCATTCCCCTTATCATTTTGGTAGCCCTTCTCTGTACCTTCTCCATCGCAATTATATATTTTTTGAGATGCAGCGACCAGAATTGTACACAGTATTCAAGGTGCGGTCTCACCATGGAGCGATACAGAGGCATTATGACATTTTCCGTTTTATTCACCATTCCCTTTCTAATAATTCCCAACATTCTGTTTGCTTTTTTGACTGCCGCAGCACACTGAACCGATGATTTCAATGTGTTATCCACTATGACGCTTAGATCTCTTTCTTGGGTAGTAGCACCTAATATGGAACCTAACATTGTGTAACTATGGCATGGGTTATTTTTCCCTATATGCATCACCTTGCACTTATCCACATTAAATTTCATCTGCCATTTCGATGCCCAATTTTCCAGTCTCACAAGGTCTTCCTGCAATTTATCACAATCTTCTTGTGATTTAACTACCCTGAACAATTTTGTCTCATCTGCAAATATGATTACCTCACTCGTCATATTTCTTTCCAGATCATTTATAAATATATTGAAAAGTAAGGGTCCCAATACAGATCCCTGAGGCACTCCATTGCCCACTCCCTTCCACTGAGAAAATTGTCCATTTAATCCTACTCTCTGTTTCCTGTCTTTTAACCAGTTTGTAATACACGAAAGGACATTGCCACCTATCCCATGACTTTTTACTTTTCCTAGAAGCCTCTCATTAGGAACTTTGTCAAACACCTTCTGAAAATCCAAGTACACTACATCTACCGGTTCATCTTTATGTACATGTTTATTAACTCCTTCAAAAAAGTGAAGCACATTTGTGAGGCAAGACTTGCCTTGGGTAAAGCCATGCTGACTTTGTTCCATTAAACCATGTCTTTCAATATGTTCTGTGATTTTGATGTTTAGAACACTTTCCACTATTTTTCCTTGCACTGAAGTCAGGCTAACCGGTCTGTAGTTTCCCAGATCGCCCCTGGAGCCCTTTTTAAATATGGGGGTTACATTAGCTATCCTCCAGTCTTCAGGTACAATGGATGATTTTCATGATAGGTAACACATTTTTACTAATAGGTCTGAAATTTCATTTTTTAGTTCCTTCAGAACTCTGGGGTGTATACCATCCGGTCCAGGTGATTTACTACTCTTCAGTTTGTTAGTCAGGTCTACCACATCTTCTAGGTTCACCATGATTTGGTTCAGTCCATCTGAATCATTTCCCATGAAAACCTTCTCCAGTATGTGTACCTCCCCAACATCCTCTTCAGTAAACACCGAAGCAAAGAAATCATTTAATCTTTCCGCGATGGCCTTATCTTCTCTAAGTGCCCCTTTAACCCCGCGATCATCTAACGGTCCAACTGACTCCCTCACAGGCTTTCTGCTTCGGATATATTTTAAAACGTTTTTACTGTGAGTTTTTGCCTCTACGACCAACTTCTTATCAAATTCTCTCTTATCCTGTCTTATCAATGTCTTACATTTAACTTGCCAATGTTTATGCATTATCCTATTTTCTTCTGTTGGATCGGTGCCACTTCCTGACATTTGCAGGGCTGCCACCTGGAGCTCTCTCCACACTTTCGCAGCCCACTACTGTTTGGACAACGCCGGAAGACAGGATTCCATCTTCGGCCAATCTGTCCTGCGTAACCTATTTCCAATGTGACGTACAAACACCCTTCTGCCTGCCCGTTGGGGTTCAGGATGCCCTCTACCAAATTCCACCCCAGTTGTTGTGCCTGTTGCACGCCGTTGGGTACATTTGGTGCATGTTCGGACATCCTCACCCATATGTGAGGACTACCATCCTGCTTCTCCTGTGAGAAAGCAAGTGTTGCTTACCTGTAACAGGTGTTCTCACAGGACAGCAGGATGTTAGTCCTCACGAAACCTACCCGCCGCCCCGCGGTGTTGGGTTCGTAACGTTTTCTTGTTTTATTTTTTCGGCACTGCCTTAGCTATCAAATAAGACTGAAGGGGGACCCCTGCAGGCTGCAGAGTTAGTGCCATGCTGGGCATGCCCAGTAGGGGCCAGTCAAAGTTCTGGAAACTTTGACAGAAGTTTTCCGTGATTGGGCTCCATCCTGATGATGTCACCCATATGTGAGGACTAACATCCTGCTGTCCTGTGAGAACACCTGTTACAGGTAAGCAACATTTGCTATCCAACAATGAGGGGTACCAAGAGACAGAAGCAACAAAAATAACTGCTGCAAGCACCTCCACCACAGCAGACAATGCCAACTGGGGTAGACTTAAACTATATGCAACATCTTAGCCCAAGATAACATCAGATAAATGGGTTCTATCAATCATATTAGGTTCCATATTAGGTGCTACAACCCAAGAAAGAGATCTAGACGTCATAGTGGATAACACATTGAAATCGTCAGTTCAGTGTGCTGCGACAGTCAAAAAAGCAAACAGAATGTTGGGAATTATTAGAAAGGGAATGGTGAATAAAATGGAAAATGTCATAATGCCTCTGTATCGCTCCATGGTGAGACCGCACCTTGAATACTGTGTAAAATTCTGGTCGCCGCATCTCAAAAAAGATATAATTGCGATGGAGAAGGTACAGAGAAGGGCTACCAAAATGATAAGGGGAATGGAACAGTTCCCCTATTAGGAAAGACTAAAGAGGTTAGGACTTTTCAGCTTGGAGAAGAGATGGCTGAGGGGGGATATGATAGAGGTGTTTAAAATCATGAGAGGTCTAGAATGGGTAGATGTGAATCAGTTATTTACTCTTTCAGATAATAGAAAGACTAGGGGGCACTCCATGAAGTTAGGATGTGGCACATTTAAAACTACTCGGAGAAAGTTCTTTTTTTACTCAACGCACAATTAAACGCTGGAATTTTTTGCCAGAGGATGTGGTTAGTGCAGTTAGTATAGGATTGGATAAGTTCTTGGAAGAGAAGTCCATTACCTGCTATTAATTAAGTTGACTTAGAAATTAGCCACTGCTATTACTAGCAACAGTAACATGGACTAGACTTAGTGTTTGGGTACTAGCCAGGTTCTTATGGCCTGGATTGGCCACTGTTGGAAACAGGATGCTGGGCTTGATGGACCCTTGGTCTGACCCAGTATGGCATGTTCTTATTACTGCCTCAACTTGAGAAGAAAACCTCGAACACCTCACCTGTTTGCTCCTCTGAGCAATCATTAGCAACAGGATCTGTTGCATCAGGATGTAGAGTCCATCCTCAAACCGTATAAAGGAGATAGCCCATGCCAGTTACAGCCAGGGCTATTATTTCAAATACTTCCTCTCCCTAAAAAATCAGGGGATTTCTTCCTATTGTGGAACTCAGATCTCAACAATCATCTTTGTTGAGAGAAATTCAAGATGACTCCTTGGTCACCATCTTGCCGTTTATTCAACTTCAGGGCTGGATGTGCTCCTTAGACATCAAGGATGCTTATGCACAAATCCTATACATCCATCTTCTTGGAGTTACCTCTACTTCAACATGGGGGACAAACATTGTCAATACAAGGTACTCCCTTTAGGCCTTTCATCAGCCCCGAGAGTATTCATAAAGTGCCTTGCTATGGTGGTAGCTCACCTGCACAGAATAGGAATTCAGATTTTTCCTTACCTAGAAGACTGTTTGATCATAGCCCCTTCAAAAGAGGCTTTGCATTCTGACAATGTTAAACATCCAATGTCTAGAGGATTTAGGATTTGTAATCAATTACAAGAAGTCGAACCTGTATCTGACTCAAACTATACAGTTCATAGGAGCCCAAATAAACTCAACTTTATCAGTGGCTTTCCCAGAGATTGAGCCCAAAAACTCCAAGTCCTGGCAGGACTTCTCCAAATCCAGACCTCAGCACTTGCCTGACTCATTCTCACCTTCCTGAACCACCTGGCTCCTGCAATCTACATGGTCCCCTTAACCCATTTTCACATGAGGTTGCCAATGAGGCTTGCGAATGTAATTGAATCAGTTCCTCCAGCCTCTATTGAGCAATGTAGTCATAACCGATTTCATGAAAACTGATATCGAATGGTGGCGTATTGAAAGCGGGACTTCCACTTCAAGCATGACTGCATCAGTGTAATCTTAATCATTGACATCTCCACCCAGGGCTGGGGTGCATCTTTTAGAATTCAGAATGCAAGGGTTATGGTCACTCCAGGAATCACGTTGCCCAATATATCTGCTAGAGCTAAGAGCGGTCCGTCATGCCTTCAGGGTTTTCCAGTACCTACTCCATTCTCAGTACATAATTCATACCAACAATCAAGTCACGATATATTATCTCAACAAACAAAGGGGAATGGGGGTCTTGGACCCTATGAAAAGACATTTTAGCTATCTGGAATTGGGCAAAGATCCATCATTTCTGTTACGATTCTGCTCGCGGGCCTAGCTGCGAGCAGCCTCTCACCTCCACCCTGCTTGCCTCATTGCCACGCTCTGCGTGGCTGGAACTACTGTCACCTGTCCTTGCGGCCCAGAGGCCGCCCAAGCCTTCTTCTTTGCACGGCGGGCCTGCCACCACTGCTGTTTCCTTCATGCGGCATAGGCCGCAGATGCCATTCCCACGCGGCTCAGAGGCCGCCCTGAAGCATCCCTCTTTGCGGCCTAGAACCGCTGCCATCATTCTGCCTCCATGCGGCTAGGAGGCCGCCGACGCTGCTTATTTGTGGAATGGAGCCGCTGTCATCTGGGCCCTCCCGTGGCAGGGAGCGCCGCCTCCAGGTTCCTCTTCTTGTGGCTGGTGGGCCGCTCCGGAGCTCATCTTCACGGCCCAGAGGCCACCAACGGTGTTTCATGCGGCTGGAGCTGCCCTCAGCTTTTCCTTCAGTGGCTGAAGCCGCCCCCAGCCTTCTCCTGCAGCAAGAGCCACCTCGGGCCTGCTTCCCCTGCACGTCATGGCTGCTGTCCCTGGTCCTGCCTCCTTAGGCGTGGGGCCACGCCTCCTCTCCTGATTTAAAGGGCCAGCGATGGGTGAAGTCCCTGGCTCCTCCTCGTGATGTCATCCTGGGTGTTCCTCTTCAGCCCTACAAAAGGGCTCAGACTTCAGTTCCTCTTCGGCTTCGCAAGGAGTCAGTCATGGAGTCGGACTGCTCCTGGATCCTCCGTTCCAGCTCTTTGGTCCAGGAGTCCCTGATGTCCAGCTCCGCTTCTTCAAGACATTCTGTTCTTCGTGGGAATTCCCTTGCCTTCCTCTGTAGTTCCTGATCCTTGTCTTCATCGTCGTTCCATGTTCTGGTCTCTCATCGAATCCTGTGTCTTGTCCACTGATGTCTCCGTCCGATTCTTTCTTCCACAGATATCTCCGTCTTCAGACGACCTTGCTTCCAGATTTCCTGTCTTCCCTGATGTGCATCTCAGATGCCCTGTTCGCAGAAGTCTTTCTCTGAAATAGTCCTTGCCAGTAGACGTCCAGATGTCCTGTCCGTTGGGGCCCTCGTGATGCTCTTGGTTGAGTGTCCGATAGGTCCGAAGTCCAGAAGGCCTGGCATTCAGATGTCCTCTCTTCCTGTGTTTCCTCATTGCTCTTGATTGAGTGTCTTTAGGGGTCCAAAGTCCTGATGTCCCTGCTGTGGATACCCCAGTTGAACCTGCTTTCAGATGTCTCGTCTTTGTCACCCCCGAGGTCCTTGTCTCCAGATGACCATGCCGTTTAGTCTTCTGGACCTTTTGCACCGCCTATGGGATCATCCAGGAACCGTTCCACCAGTAAATATATAAACTGATGCTACGTACCTAGTTCAGCAAGCCCCAGGATTTCAAAAAAGTCAACTACCACACCATTCTATGGTATTGGAATCAGCCCAAATGAAGACTAAAAGATCCCGTCCAGACTCCTCTGCCCTCCTGGTAAGGAACAAAAGGGTTTGGACGCACTGGGGCAAGAGTCTTTCACGGGTCCATGTTAATTGCACGAATAGCTATGTATCAACTATACATGGCCCAATATAACAGAAATCTCTGGAAACAAGTCCAGGATTTCACAGACACCCTATCTCAACAACATCAAGACACCTTAACCTCCATCCTACAGAATGGATTGGAGGCCGGTAAGCACGAGGTAAGAGCTGCTTACGACTCTTTTGAAACAGCATCTAGAGTCTCGGCACCAGGCATCAGTGCTAGAAGTTGAGCCTGGCTCAAAGCCTCAGACCTGTGTCTCGAAGTATAGGATAAACTAGCTGATCTCCCATGTACAGGTGAAAACCTGTTCGGGGATAAAAATCAAGATGCTGTGGCCCAGTTGAAGGACCATCATGTCAATTGTCAACAATCAGTTCAGAAGCATCCTCCGTACCCCGCAGGAGCACACGAAGGGACACCAGAAAGCAGTTTTATAGACCACGCAGATATTATCCTCCTGTGTCTCGTGTTCATCTAGCTTGGGCCTCAGAGTGTACAATCACGTCAAACAAGAACTCCTAGGGCGCAACCAGCCCCACAGGCTGATGCTGCGACTGGGTTTTGACTTTTTTCCAGAAAGCAGCAGCTACCCCACCCTGATCCCACAACCCGACTTACCAGTGGGAGGCCGCCTATGCCACTTCGTAACCAGTTGGCACAAAATCACAACAGACCAATGGGTTCTTTCCATAATAACCCATGGTTACCGTCTAAATTTATCAGCTATTCCCCTGGACTCCACGCCCATTCCAGCCTAGAGCTGGGATGATTACACAGGTCTTCTTGAGTCAGACTCTCGACCCTTCTGTCAGCCAGGGCTGTAGAACACGTTCCCTCGACTCAACAAGGGAGAGGGTTCTACTCCCACTATTTTCTAATCCCAAAAATGACCAGCGGACTCCGACCTATTCTAGATCTCTGTGCCCTGAACACATTTCTTCACAAAGAACAGTTCAGAATGGTATCCCTCAGCACCATGCTCCCCCTCCTGCAGCAGGGGGATTGGCTCTGCTCTCTGGACCTTCAGGACGCTTACGCCCATATTGCCATCTTCCCTCCTCATCGCAAGTATCTGTGATTTGTAGTGGGTCACAAGCACTATCAATACAAGGTACTGCCATTTGGCCTAGCTTCAGCACCACGAGTATTCACAAAGTGCCTGGCAGTCGTGGCTGCACAACTGCACCGCAATGGTATTCACGTCTTTCCATATCTTGACGACTGGCTCATAAAAAGCCAGTCCAGGCAGGGAGCCCTCAACTCCCTCAACCTTACAACAGAACTTCTACAATCATTGGGTTTTCGATCAACTACTCAAAATCCCACTTGACACTGTTGCACCATCTCTCCTTTATAGGAGTAGATCTAGACACCAAAGTAACCAAAGGGTTCTTACCCAGCGACTGCGCAAACACGCTGTCCAACCTTGCCAGCTTTATCCATAGTCGACGAATGGCCTCGGCTCGCCGATTGCTCACTTTGCTCGGCCACATGCCGTCAACAGTCCATGTCATCCCAATGGCACACCTAGCCATGAGAGTGACACAATGGACTCTAAAATCTCAGTGGCACCAAGTCACTCAGCCGCTTTCATCCCTTGTCCACATAAATACCCAGCTTCATCTGTCTCTTGCCTGGTGGACTCGAAAGGCCAACTTACAAACAGGTCTTCCCTTTCAGCAACCAGCTCCTCTGGTAACCTTAACCACAGACGCCTCCAACCTAGGTTGGGGAGCCCATGTTGAAGGCCTTCAAACCCAAGAAACTTGGACAAAAGCCAAAGCGACCTATCAGATCAACTTCCTGGAGCTTCGAGCGATGCAGTATGCCCTTTATGCATTCATGGACAGCCTCCTGAACAAGGTAGTCTTGATTCAAACAGACAACCAAGTTGCAATGTGGTACCTGAACAAACAGGGGGGCATGGGCTCTTACCTGCTCTACCAAGAGGCGGTGCAGATTTGGGCCTGGGCCCTGTTGCACTCAATGCTACTGCGAGCCACTTATCTGGCAGGCACACAGAATGCAGTGGTGGACTGCCTCAGCCGAAGTTTCCAGCCCCACGAGTGGTCTCTGGATCCCTCTGTTGCGAGCAGAATCTTCCACCGGTTGGGTCAGCTGAACATAGACCTCTTTGCATCCTATCAGAACCGCAAAGTGGAACGCTTTGCTCCCTGCACAGGGACCGAAGAGCACCAGCCATGGATGCCTTCGCCCGCCTCAGAACATAGGTCTGCTATATGCGTACCCTCCAATTCCGCTAATCAGCAAGACTCTCGTGAAGCTACAACAGGACGGAGGCTTGATGATACTCATAGCCCCGTATTGGCTTTGATAAGTCTGGTTTCCCATACTTCTCGACCTCTCTGTCCAGGAACCCATTCGCCTGGGCACAGCACCCATCCTCATAACACAGAATTACAGCAAGTTGCACCACCCGAACCTCCAGACCCTATCTCTGACGGCCTAGATGTTGAAAGCTTGATACTACAATCGCTCAACCTTTCTAATAGCATCTCTCAAGTCATCGAGCTTCACGAAAGCCTTCCATGCAGAAGTCTTACCGCTCTAAATGGAAGAGGTTTACTGTGTGGTGCACACACAAGGACCTTAACCCCTTTTCTTGCCCCACACCAGCACTCTTGGATTATCTCTGGCACCTCTCAGAATCTGGCCTACAGACTTACGCCATATGAGTACACCTTCAGTGCCATCTCTGCTTACTAACAAGGAGTAGGGGATGCCCCGATAATGGCTCAACCCCTTGTGGGTCAATTCATGAGAGGCTTAGTACAGCTTAAGCCACTTCTTCGACCACCGATTGTGGCATGGGACCTCAACATGGTTCTTGCATGGCTCATGCGTCCTCCTTTTGAGCTACTGCACTCCTGCAAACTCCGATATCTTACATGGAAGGTAATTTTCCTAGTAGTAATCACATCGGCTCGCAGAGTAAGTGAGTTACGGGCCCTTGTGACCTACAAGGCTCCTCCATGACCAGGTGGTTCTCTGTACTCACCCTAAATTCCTTCCTAAGGTTGTAACATATTTCCACTTAAATCAGTCCATAGTCTTGTCCACTTTCTTTCCAAGGCCTCACGCTCATCCATGTGAGTGAGCTTTGCTCACCTTGGACAGTAAGCGTGTGCTAGCATTTTATTTAGACTGCACTACAGCCGATAGGAAGTCCACCCAACTCTTTGTATCTTTTGACAAAAACAAGCTTTGAGTTGCGGTAGGCAAGCAAACTCTCTCCAGCTGGTTGGCAGACTGCATTGAATTCTGCTACCAGCAAGCAGGCCTTCCACTTCAGGGACAAGTGAAGGCACACTCAGACAGGGCCATGGCAACGTCAGTAGCACACTACCATTCAGTACCGATTGCCGATATCTGCAGGACTGCGACATGGACTTCTCTCCACACCTTCTCAGTTCACTACTGTCTAGATAAGACTGGACGACAAGAATCTGTCTTTGGCCAGTCTGTCCTAAAGAATTTATTCCCAGTGTAGAAACCCAACTCGTCCTACCTTGACCCACTGTGAATTTCAAGCTGCCTCATCATTGCCAACAGCATCCCAGTTGTTGTGCCTGTTGCGCATGTTGTGTGCTGGTTGGCCTGCTTCATATGAGTCAGCCTATAGCTTGCTATTCACCCATATGTGAGGACTACCATCCTGCTTGTCCTGTGAGAAAGCAGAGTTGCTTACCTGTAACAGGTGTTCTCCCAGGACAGCAGGATGTTAGTCATCACGAAACTCACCCACCACCCCACAGAGTTGGGGTTCGATAGCGTTTTCTTATTTTATTTTTTCGCTCACACTTTTTGCAACCCCATGTGGGCACAGGGTTAGTGGCATGCTAGGCATGTTCAGTGTGCCATTCAAAGTTCTAGAAAGTTTGACAAAAGTATTCCGTGACAGGGCTCCACCTGATGATGTCACCCATATGTGAGGACTAACATCCTGCTGTTCTGGGAGAACACCTGTTACAGGTAAGCAACTCTGCTGTCAGAGAACCCTAAAATAGGGTAAATAACACCACTAATAAGAACATAAGAAAATGCCATACTGGGTCAGACCAAGGGTCCATCAAGCCCAGCATCCTGTTTCCAACAGTGGCCAATCCAGGCCATAAGAACCTGGCAAGTACCCAAAAACTAAGTCTATTCCATGTAACCATTGCTAATGGCAGTGGCTATTCTCTAAGTGAACTTAATAGCAGGTAATGGACTTCTCCAAGAACTTATCCAATCCTTTTTTAAACACAGCTATACTAACTGCACGAACCACATTCTCTGGCAACAAATTCCAGAGTTTAATTGTGCGTTGAGTGAAGAAGAACTTTCTCTGATTAGTTTTAAATGTGCCCCATGCTAACTTCATGGAGTGCCCCCTAGTCTTTCTACTATCCGAAAGAGTAAATAACCGATTCACATCTACCCGTTCTAGACCTCTCATGATTTTAAACACCTCTATCATATCCCCCCTCAGCCGTCTCTTCTCCAAGCTGAAAAGTCCTAACCTCTTTAGTCTTTCCTCATAGGGGAGTTGTTCCATTCCCCTTATCATTTTGGTAGCCCTTCTCTGTACCTTCTCCATCGCAATTATATCTTTTTTGAGATGCGGCGACCAGAATTGTACACAGTATTCAAGGTGCGGTCTCACCATGGAGCGATACAGAGGCATTATGACATTTTCCGTTTTATTCATCATTCCTTTTCTAATAATTCCCAACATTCTGTTTGCTTTTTTGACTGCCGCAGCACACTGCACCGACAATTTCAATGTGTTATCCACTATGACACCTAGATCTCTTTCTTGGGTTGTAGCACCTAATATGGAACCCAACCACTAATGTTGTAAATGATTTGAAAGATGCTTAATGTTGCAAGCTTTATTACACAGTGGCAAAGAATATCAAAACTATTCAAAAAATAATTCAAAAAATAAAATTGGAACAGTAACACACACATCATTCCTCATTCACACTGCTTCTAAACTCTCTGTAGTGTTATGCATTTATAACATGTATAAATATCGCCATAAAACATTGTCAAAATAATGTATAGATTGCTTGTAATGAAACAATGACACACTTGCAATAGAGTTGGACTTCAAGAAAGATACTTTGTGAATTGCAAATGAGTCATTTGGAAGATACCTTAATTAAAAAGGGAATACAACTGAATCACAGTCAACAAGAAAGGATACTTTGTAATTGTTTCACAGGACTGTTGCTCCAATGATGTTTCTGAGGGCTCTGTTCTACTTCTTATATATATATATATATACCCTTTTTAATAAAGGTATCTTCCATATGACTCATTTTGCTCATTTGCAATTCACAAACAAGTAAATTTTAAAAGCCCTGCACTCGTGAATTACAGGGGTTATAGGTGTGGCCGGGCCCTGTGCGCAGCACACGCATTTTCAGAAGGGCCCAGCCATTCGCGTAATCTCCATTATGCGCCGAAGTGCCAGGCCTTTGAAAAGGTATGGCCTGGGGGTGTGGTCTGGGCGGGGAGGTGCGCTGCTGGGGGTAGGCCGAGACAGTGCCATTCAACTTTATCCCGGGGAAGCGCACACTGGCAGCCGGCCACATGCAGGAATTACTTCTGCTCCCAAGGAACAGTAAGTAATCAAAGTAAAAATACGCAAGTAGCTAGGAAGGGGTCGGAGAGGAGAGGAGAGGGGAAAGGGTAGGAAGGTTACGTAGTGGGAGGGAACTGGGGAAGCCCTACTCTGCGTGTTATAAAATAGCAGCTCCAAGTGTGCGTGCCGGGAACTGTGCGCATGGGTCTTAAAATCGACTCCAAAGTATCCTTCTTGAAGTCCAGCTCTATTGCAAGTGTGTCATTGTTTCATTACAAGCACTCTGAATATGTTTATGTTGATATTTACTAATATCACAAAAGGAATCTGCCAAGCCAACTTTCAAAACAGTCACTACTCCTCTCATGAATTGTAAACAAGTTTCTTTTTCTTTTTTATTGATACTGATTAAAGTTTTTTACCGCATCAGCAAGCCTGACAGCATGTTTTGTCAAAACTAAAGCCATCCGGACGGTTCAATCATTTGCGATTATATAGAAAATCTAGTGCTTCCAAATTGTTTGTATCAAAATAGTATTTCAATCTGTCTGTTCCCATAGATGGCTCGACAGCGGCCGGTGTTCCGCAACTAAGTTGCTTCATCAGGAGCCATTAAGGAGAAAAGGGAAACATTGTGCCCGAACGTGTTGCCACAATGTATATAAATATTCTGCCGAAGAAAGAATCCAATGTAGATATCAGACAATATTGTAATAAATATAAGAGAATTACTTAGCTTATTTATTGTGGTGTGACCAACCTCTTCTTAGGACGCCATGTCTCAATGTATATTACCTTCGGGACAGAGACCGCATCGTTCCTGCATCAGAGTTTAAATAGCCCACTCTTGCGGTATGGTGATGACGTCTCTCAAAGCTTGTACGTCATCAGTGTGAAATGTAAATGGACAGTAGAATTGTTCTAAAAGTACTGGCACAGAAAGACAATCATTGTTAATGATTAGGAAGCAACCATTATAAAGAAAGCATATTCATCATTATAGATCCAACGCAGCATTTAGACCGAAAGAGTGAACTGTATGTAACCGGTGTATCCATCGCTGTTCGGCCCTTAATAATTGTAAATTCAAGTCACCACCTCGCCAAGCTGGTTGAATCTGTTCTAGTACACAGGCTTTAAGGTCATCAAAAGTATGGGAAAATTCAAGGCAGTGTGTTACTAGTGGTGCATTGATCCATTGCATAACTAGACATGATCAATGTTCTGTTAGCCTGGTTTTTAAAGCTCGTTTAGTTTTGCCCACATAAAAAATATTGCATGGACATTGAATGATATAAATTACTCCTGTGGATGTGCAGTTAGTATAATGCATTAGATGAATCAATTGTTGCTTTCTAGAAAAATATATTGATGACGTCTGTATCATAATGTGACACACTGAACATGTGCCGCAGGCAGAATGAGAACCTGTGAAATGTGAAATATCGCGAATTGAAGAATCAGAATGAACCAGTTGGTCTCTTAAATTTGAGCCACGAGTGAAAGTGAACCTGGGTGTCCTATGACATTCTTCATGGATTTGCAAAATGTGCCAATTTTTGTGAACCAATCCTTTCATCATCTGAATCAGTTAAAAAAGGTAATACAAAGGTCGATCAGAGAACCAATTCGCCTGGGCTCAGCACCCACTCTCATAACTCAGGACCAGGGCAGGTTACGCCATCCCAACCTTCAAACCCTATCCCTCACAGCCTGAATGTTGAAAGCTTGATCCCACAACCACTCCATCTTTCAACTAATGTCTCTCAAGTGCTTGTAGCTTCACGAAAACCTTCCACACAAAAATCCTATCGTAATAAATGGACAAGATTCACCACTGGTGCACACAAAAAAGTATTGACCCCTTTTCCTGCCCCACATCATCTTTTTTGTAAACACAATTTTTATTGAGTGATTTGCACATTAGTAGCAAAACAGTATTGTCAACACAACAATATAACATGAAACACAATACAAATATCGGCAATATTTTTCATAGTACCATTGAGAAACACCCATTTAATATTTTCCTGTGTACCGATGACTATACGTGTACACCACACTAGGGTCGCCCATTGTAATGACCAGTGCCAAGTGATTTCGGGTGATGTTGTACTCTGATACATCCCCCACACCAGTTGATCCATCAACCGCTGAAGGTGAAACCCCAAAGGTAACAGAGAAAGGTACCACCACATCCCCCCCCCCCCCCCAGGTCTTGGCAAAAAGAACACATTGATACAACAGAATAAGCGAAAAACAAGCTTAACGCATGAGGTTGAGGACCCATTTCTCGTCCAAAAGTATATTCATAGTTCAACGTTCATGCATTTAAAATCAAGCTACGAGCATGATGTGGCAGGGCTTGCAGATATATCTCCCAGGTGTCCAAGAAGGATCGACAGTGTGCAGGAGACAGTTTAGAGGTGAGATTGTCCATGTGCATCATTCGATGAAAATGATTGCGCCAAGTCCCGTATGAGGGCGCTGACTGCTCCAACCAATTAAGTAAAACAACTTTTTTCCCCACCAGCCAGGCCTTTTTAACCAAATTACGCCAACCCACTTTTCTAATAAGAGACTGGGGAATGCAATCAAATAAAATCAGCTGCGGAGTAATTGTAAATTGCACTTTCAATAAATGCTGTAAATTTACGATTTTCCTCCAGAACAATTGTATGAGAGGACAAGCCCAGAATGCATGAGATAGAGTACCAACAGCAAGGTGGCATCAGGGGCATGTGGAATCCGAAATGAAACGTGCTCGCCAAGCAAACTGTGGGGAAACAAAGGCCCTCTGCAGAAATTTATATTGCATTTCCCGGAAATACATATTGTCAGTGGTCTTCTTTAAGTTCCCCATACAAGCAGAAAAAGTGGCTACTGTGAGCGTGAATACTGCATCTTTTCCCCAACGCTCTACTGAAGTAACATAAGTGCTTTGTGACATATCCCGTTGGAGACCTCTGTAATACATAGAAAGAGATAGAGGTCTTTGGCTGTCCAAGTGGAAAAAAGATTCCAATGTTAGAAATTGAGCAGGACTATGGCAATCAAGCTTCAATGCCAATATATAATGCCTGAATTGGATATAGCCAAAGAACTGAGCAGTGGTTAGGCCATAAATTTGTTGTACAGTGGGAAATGGCATCTCTGGGTTTCCCTGTACAGGGAGGAGGTATGGACTACACTGGGGCAGACCCAACTGCTTTGTAAGGTACAACCAGGCCTTTCGAATCGGGACAATCAGTGGGTTGTGAGATATCGCAGGCGGCAACTCTTTGCTCGGCCCCATCAAGACATAGGTAAGTTCGAAGGGAGCCACAAGAATACATTCTGCCAGAATGTTAACATAGAAGGATGTACCCAGTATCCATTCCCGAATGAGACGACGATTTGCTGCCACGCAGTAAGAACTGAAATTAGGGACGCCCATGACTCCAGGACCCCATTGCAGCATAATCCAAGACAGTGGTACACATGCCCTCTTCCCTTGCCAAATAAAGTGCCTCAGCATTTTTTGCAGGGTGATAGTGTCACTATGCCTAAATGCCAAAGGTAGATTTTGCAACACATATAACCACTTAGGCAACAGTGTCATCTTAAACAAATTAATACGCCCCCCCCCCCATAGAAAGTGGCAAATTTTTCCAGAGACTGAGTTTTTCCCTAGTGTGATGAAGTAATCTCAAGACATTTAAATCATACATAGCTGATAAATCCAATGATAAACCTATTCCCAAGTATTTGATTGAGCCTTCCGCCCAGTGCAATGGAAAGGGACCTCCCCACTGTTCCTGGAGAGTCGATGGGAACCCCAAGGCTTCTGATTTTTCCCAATTGATCCGCAGGCCAGAAAATACCCCATAGTCCTTCACCACACCCAAGAGTACCAGCAAGGAATGACATGGGTTAGTTAGAAACACCAATAGGTCATCCGCAAATGCAGCATATTTAAAGACCTCTCTGTCCATGGGCCTGAAACAGCAATTCTCGAATCTTGGAGGAGGTCTGTATGGCCAATAACAAAGGCTCCAGAGTCAGTAAGAAAAGTAGGGGGGATAATGGACATCCTTGTCTGGTACCTTGAAACACTGGGAAAGAGGGAGAATATTGACCATTCACCATCAATGAAACAACCGGGTTTGAGTATAAAAGCTGGAGTGCATGATAGAAAAACCCCCCAAACCCCATCTCCTCTAATAGACCAAACATAAATCCCCACTCCACACGATCGAAGGCCTTTTCTGCATCTAAACTTGCAATGAGAAAATGAACGTCGCGTCTAGTGCATAGGTCAATAGCAACTGCCAGATGTCTTATGTTAGTCAAGGCATAACGTTTCTGGACAAAGCCCACCTGTCTCGGTTGGATCATTTGTGGAAGAATAGTACCCAACCTATCTGCCATAATCTTTGCTAGGAGTTTGTGGTCCACTTTTAGTAGGGAAATGGGGCAATAAGTGGCAGGCTGTAATAAATCTTTCCCTGGTTTGGGGATCAAAGTAATATGAGCCACATTTCCATGAACTGGGAAATTTCCCTTCGATATCAATGCATTAAATACTAATGGAAGGAACGGGGATAAGGGCTCACTAAGGCAACGGTAAAATTCAGAACTATATCCATCAGGTCCCAGAGCCTTAAACCTTGGGGAACCTTGAATAACCTTCCTGACCTCTTCCTCAGAAATAGGCCGATTTAGCCATTCTACCTGGGCATGGGTAAGTGAGGGAAGGTTTAGATGGGCACTAAAGGCCTCCCATTTATCCTGATCCCAGCCCTCCACCTGATAGAGTGCGGAGTAGTAATCCATAAAAGTATTTAAGGTACCGGGGGTATCATGTACGATATTGCCCTGTGGTGTGCGAAGAGCTGTAATGTGATGGAATCCCCTACTGGACTTGACCAGGTTAGCCAGGAGCTTCCCTGATTTGTTACCATGTCGATAAAGCCTATGTTGATAGTAGAGAAGACTATGTTTAGCCCTTTGATGTAAAAGAGAGTTCAATGCAGATTGAATAGCCATGTAATCACCCTCGGTAGCTGATGTATGAGATCTCAATAACGCCTGTTTAGCCCGTTGCAGTTTCTTGGTCAGCAACAATAGCCGGCTATTCAATACTTTTTTCCGGTGGGCAAGATATGAAATGATGTCTCCCCGAATTACAGCCTTAGCTGTGTCCCAGAACAATATAGGATCATCGCTATGTTGGGCATTGAGTGTTGCAAAATGTTTCCATCTGTCGAGTAAGAACGTTTGAAATGCAGTATCCGTGGCCAGGTAGTAGGGGAAGCGCCAACAATGTTGAGTACCTTCCTGGGGGAGTAACGCTAAGTCAACCCAAATGGGGGCATGATCCGATATGGCGATATCCCCAATTCCCACCCCAGAAATCTTGGAGAATGAATGTGTACTGATTAGCCAGTAGTCTATACGGGATTGGGTCGCATGCGCTCTTGAGATATGTGTAAAGTCCTGCTCAAAGGGATGTAAAGTGCGCCAAATATCCACTAAATGTAAATTCCTTTCAAGAAGATGTATCCCTCATCCTACAGCCCCATCCTGTCGCACATTCGAGGACCTATCCAGCTCAGGGTCCCGCAGGGAATTAAAATCACCCCCCACCACCAGCAATTGGTCAATATATGGGAGTAACAATTTATGCAAAGTCTGAAAGAAAGGCATTTGATGTGAGTTTGGGGCATATATGTTGCAAAGCACTACAGAGGTCTGATTAAGCAGAGCTTCTAAGATGAGAAAACGACCCTGAGGGTCCTTGTGCTCAGAGAGAATTTGCGAAGGCAATACAAACACAGAGGGCAATAATTTAAATAGGTTCTCTAATATTCAATAATGTTAACCACACAAATAGAGAACCAAATATATCATTACATCAAAGACTTAAATATGAACATACAAAAATGTTTATTAAGAATAATACATCCTATCTAAACAATTAATACTATCTAACCATTCAAACCATTCATTCATTAAAAACATCAGCCAGTGAACCACACATAGGCAATTGTAAATTCTTTTCAAAAAATACACATATCAGGTAGTTTTTAAATCAAAAAGATTACAGATCTCTTATATTAGAACTAAACAGAGATGATAATGAATGTACATAAATGCATGAAATATTGGGAACTTTCCCGTTATTTTTCTCAAATGGAACAAATTCCCTTTACCCTAATACAACTGGCTAACTCAGTTCTTCTACACCATACATTTAATTATTATCCCCACTCTTTACCGATTAAAAATAGTTATTACAAAGTACTGCCTTAATGCTGTTCATTCAAAGCCTTTCTGCCGTTCACACGGCTATTCACCACTGCCCCAATGCCGTTCACTCGAATCCTCTCTGCCATTTCACCCGTCTAGCGGGCTTCCTCAGGGAGAACTTCTGCCGATTAAATATTATGACCAAACCTTTTCATCCACAACAGATACTCAAACGCCATAAATACTTGCTTTCACGTGAATATCTCCAACACATCAAGCTTGTATAATCTTCTCAAAATATTTAATTTCACATGTTTTACCGGTAGCAAACTTAAAAAAACCCGGAAGTGACGAAATCATGTGGTGAATTCGGCGCAGATTGGACCTCCGTGACCTGTTTTCCAGGTCCTCAAGGCGTGCAGTGTGCCGGACGATCTCTGCCCTCAGCTCCGTGACCTCCGACCGCGTGGTCTCTGCGCCACCTTCTCCATCGGATATCCTTTGTTCCAGGGCCGAGAAGTGCGCCTCATAGCCTGCAAGCGTCACGGTCACCTCCCCGATCTGAGAGGATAATTTTTTTAATTCGGGCTCCAGCGCTTCTACCACGGCCTTGCGTAAGTCCGCCCAATTCGCTGGCACCAGGGAGTCCGCCATGCTGTAATCATCTTCAGACGCCGGGTCAGCAGGCTGCGGTTTTCTTTTGCCTGAACTTCTCTCTGCGCGCCGTTCGAGTCGCCATCGCACTCTGGGTCAGTCTCCGGGGCAGTTGTGGTTGGGAGATGTTGTTTAAAGACCACAAAAACAAAAGAAAACATGCTGGATGAGGGTGGATCAGCGAAAAAAGGAGCCAGAGAGGGTCAGCTATATCCGCTCCCTCTCAATAGTCACGTGATCTCATCACATCATCTTTATTAGACAATCTCTGGTACCTTTCAGACTCTGGTCTTCAGACTTCCTCGGTCAGGGTTCATTTGAGTGCCATCTCGGCATACAACAAGGGAATAGGGGATGCCCCTATATCGGGGCAACCCCTAATCAGTAGCTTTTTGAGAGGTTTAGTTCAACTAAAACCGCCTTTACGGCCTCCAGTCACAGAATGGGACCTTAATGTAGTACTCACAAGGCTCATGAGTTCTCCTTTTGAACCCATTGATTCCTATGATGTTAAATTTCTTACATGGAAAGTTCTCTTCCTAGTAGCTATTACCTCTGCTAGGCGTATCAGTGAGTTACAAGCACTTGTCACATACTCACCATACACAAGATTTCTACATGACCGAGTGGTTCTCCGTACTCACCCTAAATTCCTTCCTAGGGTGGTTACGGATTTCCACTTGAATCAGTCCATAGTCTTGCCCACATTCTTCCCAAGACCTCTCGCTCACCGAGGGGAGAGGGTCTTGCACACCTTAGACTGTAAACGTGCACTTGCATATTACCTAGACCGCACTGCAGCCCATAGGAAATCCACCCAGCTCTTTGTTTCTTTTGATAAAAACAAACCAGGTAAGGCAGTGGGCAAACAAACTCTCTCCAACTGGCTAGCAGATTGTATAGAGTTTTGTTACAAAAAAGCAGGCCTTTCCGTCAGGGGACGAGTAAAGGCACATTCAGTCAAAGCAATGTCAACCTCAGTAGCGCAGTTCAGTACCAATTGCTGACATTTGTAAAGCTGCAACATGGAGTTCTCTTCACACCTTTGCAGCACATTACTGTTTGGACAAAGAAGTACGACAAGATTCAGCTTATGGACAAGCTGTCTTAAAGAACTTGTTTCCAGTATAACCCCAACTCCTTCCACATCCAACCTGCTGTGATTTCAGGCTTCCTCAATTTTAGCCAACAGTTCTCCAGTTGTTGTGCCTGTTGGTCCAAACTACATACAAGTCAGCCTGTAGCTTGCTAATCACCCATATGTGAGGACTATATCCTGCTTGTCCTGGGATAAAGCAAAATTGCTTACCTGTAATAGGTGTTATCCCAGGACAGAGGGATATAGTCCTCACGAAACCCACCCGCCACCCCGCGGAGTTGGGTCCAAAACGTTTTGTTGTTTTATGTTTGCTAAAGCTTATTGCTAAAAACGAGACTGAAGGGAGACCCCTGTGGCTCAAGGGATCATGGCATGCTGGGCATGCTCAGTTGGCTCAGTGTACTAGTCAAAAGCTTCTAGAAACTTTGACAGAAAGTTTTCCACGATAGGGCTCCATCCAGTGACGTCACCCATATGTGAGAACTATATCCTGCTGTCCTGGGATAACACCTATTACAGGTAAGCAATTTTGCTTTATCCGCGTACCTTGATGACGTTGGCAAGTGGGAGGGGCAAGCCCTCGTGGGAAGCAGAGCAACAGGTCTTGGAGATGAGGCAGTCAGGCACAAGCAGATAAATTGGATAGCCTCTGATGGTCCTCGAGGCAAGTTCTCCTCACCCTTCTGCTGACTATATATGCAGCTATTGCAGACACAGTTCATTCAGCTACCGAGTATGTGAATTGTCCTCAAGCATGGCAGCTTTGGAAGGGAAGCCGCCTTGCTCAGCGCATCTGCTTCTGAGCTTTCTTCCTCCTGCTGCCTCTTTGTGGTCAATCTTGGTTGTCGGAGAACCGCCACTGCTGCTCCCACCACGTCCGGTACTCGGTGCGTGTTCTCCCCACCTCACTCGGCATGAGGGGGGGGGCGGGGGGGAAGCACTGCATGCTGAGTGCACTATGTGCGCTGTGCAAAGCAGTCTGGCCATGCCCCCACCAATTACCACGCTCCAGGGGCTAGTGCACAATAACATCGAAAGAAATTGGCAGGCGCCACTGCTAAAGCAGATCTCTAGGGTGGGAGTGGGACAGACACAGCGGAGGGAAGGGAGTTAGACGTGCTCTCTTATGTGTGCTGAGTGTGTCAGTCATTGCCCGTCCTGGCCACCATATATCCGGCCTCGTGCAATTCGGTTGCAAGCCGAGAAAAAGGAAGACACACTCCAGCCATCATTGCGAGGCAACAACTTATCCAACTAATTCTGCTCCTCCCTGGATCGTCTCCTACTCTCCCCCGGACTCGCTCCAACTTATCCAGCTAGAATTTATCTGGATAAATAACTAAAAATGCTTTTTGCCATTTAGACGGATAACTTTTACGTTTTTTGTCTAAATGATTTTTCAATATGGACCTCATAATGTGCAAAAACGGAATCCCCAGAAAATTATTTCCTGATGACCTTAAGAGCAGAATATAAATGTTTAACATTGATGTAATGTACTGCAGGTTATTATTCAAAGCTTTATGTATCTACATGAAAATTTTAAACTTTATATGCCAGGGAATGGGAAACCCATGTAGGAATGATATCACAGGTATAATGTGATCATCATCAGGCCGATACAGTAAGGTGCGGTAGAAAGAGGTGCGTTAATGCCCAGCGCACCCGCGTTTTCCGCACGCACAGTTCGGATCAGCATTTAAATGGCATGCAAATGCAAGCCGCGTCCATGAAGCGCAATCCATTTTACTGTATAGGCGCTATACAGCGCCTATACAGTACCCTGGGTGCGCTGGTACCTGTCATTTCAAATGACCTTTGAAATGACAGGTACCAGGAAGTGGCTGGTTCTCCTACAGACCCCGCTGCCTTGAGCGCCCGGCGCCAGCAAGCCCCAGCAGCCGGCGATCGGAGGCAGGGAGCGCAACAAAGCACCCTCCTTCGGACGGACAAGAGAGACGAAATTTCACAGTCCCAAACCAAACCAACCCATTCCAAGCCCCAGCAGAGAGAGACGAAATTTAGCCGCCCAGTCCCAAACCAACCCAATCCACAGAAAAAAATTGCTTCTCGCACTTAGCCGCCCAGTCCCAAACCAAACCAACCCAATCCAAGCCCCAGCAGAGAGACGAAATTTCAAAGTCCCAAACCAACCCAATCCAAGCCCCAGCAGAGAGAGACGAAATTTCACAGTCCCAAACTTTCCCCCAGCCCCCGCTCACCTGCCCTGGCCGCGGCCACGCAAGCCCCCAGCAGCAGCAGTAGAAGGGCGTCGAGTGAGAGCGGCTTCAGCAGCCCCGCCGGCGCAGATGAATACGTGCACCCCTGTACGTCCAATATGGGCGCTCAAGGCAGTGAAGGCGCATGCGCATACGCCGTGACCGGCTGGACGTCGGAGGTCATGGCATGTGCGCATGCGCCTTCGCTGCCTTGAGCGCCCATATTGGACCTACAGGCGTGCACGTATTCACCTTTGCCGGCGGGGCTGCTGAAGCCGCTCTCTCTCGCCGCCCTTCTACTGCTGCTGCTGCTGGGGGCTTGCATGGCTGCGGCCAGGCCAGGTGAGCGGGGGCTGGGGGAAAGTTTGGGACTGTGAAATTGTCTCTTTCTGCTTGGGCTTGGATTGGGTTGGTTTGGTTTGGGACTGGGCGGCTAAGTGCGAGAAGCATTGTTTTTCTGTGGATTGGGTTGGTTTGGGACTGGGCGGCTAAGTGCGAGAAGCATTTTTTTTTCTGTGGATTGGGTTGGTTTGGGACTGGGCGGCTAAATTTCGTCTCTCTCTGCTGGGGGTTGGGTTGGTTTGGTTTGGGACTGGGCGGCTAAGTGCGAGAAGCATTTTTTTTTTCTGTGGATTGGGTTGGTTTGGGGCTGGGCGGCTAAGTGCGAGAAGCATTTTTTTTTTCTGTGGATTGGGTTGGTTTGGGACTGGGCGGCTAAGTGCGAGAAGCATTTTTTTTTCTGTGGATTGGTTTGGGACTGGGCGGCTAAGTTCACCACACTAACGCAAGGGTCAGGGTAGGCGGTAAATTAGTAGGTTAAAGACGCAGCAAGATAGCAGGTTAAAAAGGCGATAGTCGGGGCACACTTTACTGTATGGGAGGGAATAGCTAATCGGATCGTTTACATACATATACATGCCGCGGGCGGAAAGGGATACGCGTCGAGTTAAAGAAGCGGTAAGGATCGGTAGAAACAGATAATGAATCGCGGGTTAGACTTACGCGGCGAAATTGTGAGTACACAGCGGGTTAGAAACGGGGTAACTGTGGCCGCGCTTTACTGTATCGGCCTGAATGTCAGGAACCTGTCAAGATCTTAGCTGATGCATTTTCTACTGCCTGTAATTTATCTGTCTAATGTTTTGGTGGGGAATATATCAGGTTTTGAAGAAAGGCTTGTTTCTAACACTTAATATAAGGTGCTTCATGTTTTCCTTTGTGTAGCTTATCTAGATAATAGACAAATCTTCCATCCTGTAGTTGGAAGCACTGGGAAGTTAGCAGGGTTCATCATATTTAGTGAAGTTAAGTTTATTGAATGTCATTTCTCTATTTCTTTTCCCCTTCTACTTCCCATTGTATGGCAATTCTAATGATAAGCTAAAACAGATCCAGCTTGAATATATCCTTTGTATTTCTGAGTTTATCAATGGGGCTTAGGAACTTATTTAAAGAGACTTCTTAATCTGGTATGTCATTAGTCATGACCCCAGAATATGTGCATGGAGAAGCTGAGTTGCAAGTAAATGATGTCCTGAGATTTTTTTTGTAGTCCTTTGTTTTCCTATTTTTCCCTTTATTCCTTTCCCAGTCATCTGATCTACTTAATGTTTAGGTACATGCCAGGTACTTGTAATCTGGATTGACCACTGTTAGAAACAGGATGCTGGGCTTCATGGACCCTTGGTCTGACCCAGTATAGCAAATTCTTATGTTCTTATTTCACTACTTATGATTATGGTGCATTACCAGTGAGATGGATGGCTCATTTATTTATTGAATCATTCATTTAGATGCCTAGTTTTCAAATAGCTCTAAGTATTGTACAATAATAAGTAAGCACAAATACATCAAATTAAGGTACATTCCAAACATAAAAATGGATTATATATATAAAAAAAAACACTGAAGAAGATCAATTATTTAACTAAAAATTCTTTTTTAAAAAACTTGCTTACTGTTTCCTAACCATTAAGGCAGAGCTTTCCAAACTTTTCATGTTGGTGACACACTTTTTAGACAAACATAATTTCGGGACACAATAATTCAGTCTACTAGCAAACCAGAGGTTAAAGGTTAAACGAACGAAATTTATTGCAACAATTTATGTATGTTTCCTTAAATATATACATAAAAAAATGTTTCAGGACACAACCTATCTTGTGAAAACCTCTCATTTATATTAAAAATATATAATATTCCAAGATTAATGTTATTGTTCTAATTTATGAATAACAATAATAAAACAAAGTTATTGTGTTATTCAATTTACCTCTTTAATGAGATATATGAGCTTGATGGGATGAACACAGATTTTGAATATTTGGTGTTAATAAGAAAGTCCAAAGGGTCTTCTGCGTAATTTTAAAAAGCTGGCCAATTTCACACTATATAATTATTTGATAGCCTCATTCAACTAATTCTATATGGCTATGAGAGTGAAGTTTGGAATTTATAGGAAGGGACAGAATGTCAATATAAATCCTGCACCTCCAGTTCTGTAACTCTGTGCATCCACTGAAATTCCCCCAAACAATGGAGCTTGGATGTTTCCCTTACAGCTCATCATACTAAAAGATATTTTCAAATTCTGGTGTCACCTCACAGTAACAGCAACACAAACACCTTCCACTGCCAGGCACATTGTGAACTAACACAAAACCTCGCAAAAAAGACACTCAAAATCTATACTGCAATCCCATTGTAACACAACAGTAATAACACCAAGGACTCAAACAACAATAACCCTACCTGTGAAAAAGCAAGGGTAAATATTACACTGGGTCCTAGAATACCAATACACCACCTACTGAGGAAATAAAACAAACCAGATTGCTATAGATCCCTATGCTAGCAGAATCTCTCATCATGATCACACACACAGAGCAGTGACAGACCCTCACCAAATACAGAATACAAAATAAAGGAGCACAAATTAGACAAAAACTGAAATGGAAACCCCAAGAAGCCAGACTCTGTGTATTAACAATGGAAAAACAGAACCACCATTCCTCATAAAACAAATAAAATCAAGAAACATAAAGCATCAGTTATAATAGTAAAACCATACTAATAAAAGAATTTTTTAAAACTACTGATAAATAGAATTTCTATTAATTAAAATCATATACATTTTTTACAATTTCCCAAATACCAATAACATATTTAAAAACAGCACATATCAAATAACACCCAATAATTAAAACTAATAAGGATTTTAAAAAGCCCCTGCTGTCCATACGTGGGAGCTCTTGATTTCCAGTCACCCTGATACTGTTGAGGATTAGGAGGTTATCCTCTCTCTCTCACACATACTCCCATGTCCATTCTCTCTCACACATACACTGTCACATACATACATATTCATGCTCTTATACCCACCATAACTTCTTGCTCTCACAGACACTGACACACTCTCAGGCTCTAAGACACTCTCTCCCCCTCCACACACACCCCCCACACAAACTCTTATTCCCCTGGATTTTATCATACACACACATGCTCTCACTCTCTCTGGCTTCCTCACATACACACAAACACCCAGGCATTCTCACACATTCAGGTCCTTACTCCCGCACACAATCTCTCAACTCATCTCATACACGCACACAATCTCTCAACCCATCTCATACACGCACTCTACGGGCCCTCAGCCTCTCTCTTACCTCTGGGCTCCTCTTCACGGGTCGCTGCAGGATGGGCTCTGCAGCGGCCCTGATCTTTGCGGACCGATCCTCGGCAGCGGCGTCCCTGATCTGACCCCCAGGCAGGCTCCCATTCATTTTCACACCACTCCCTCACCATCCCCCAGGCATGCACACATTCATTCTCACACAAACAGACCCCCAGGCAGGCACCAATTCATTCTCACACACACAGACCCCCAGGCAGGCACCAATTCATTCTCACACACACACACATACACCACACACAGGCAGGCACCTATTCTCATACATACAAACCCCAGGAAGACACCCATACATTCTCATACACAGACACACTCTCAGGCAGGCACCCACGCATTCACACACATACACCCCCAGGCAGACTCCCATTCATACACATGCACACTAAAGGCAGAGCCCCTCTCTTTCTTTTGCCAGCAACCTCGGAGCCTCTCTCATTCCTCTGCTGCCACTGTCACTGATGCCGCATGGCTATTTGGGAGGCGCTGATTGCTGCTATTGGCACTGAAGCCCATTCTGCTGCCTCCTCTGTGCAGGCCCCGTGGGTTTCCACTTCCTCCATGTTGATCTCGTACATTGTGAGATCTGCATAGAGAAAGTGCTACTCTTGCACATTACCAAAGATTACATGTGCCAATCAGTAAAAAGTATTTTTTTTTTTTTTTTTTTACCTTTGCTGTCTGATCTTAGTTTTCTAATTGGTTGGTCACAGGCTTTTTTGTTCCACCTCCCCTTTCTTATTTTTTTGCCAATTCCTTTCATATTGTCTTTGTTTTCTATTTCTTTTCTCTCCATCTATCTTCTTCCCTCAAACATACAGTCAGGTTCTCATTCTTACATGCTTTCTCTCATACAGTCATTCATACACAGTCTCTCTCTTGCACATGCTGTCTGACTCTCACACACCCAGGCTCTCTCTCACTCCCACATGCTGTCTTGCTCAAGTACAGACTCTCACTGTCACATGCTCTCTCTCATACAATCATTCATACACAGTCTCTCTCTTGCAAATGCTGTCTGACTCTCACACACCCAGGCTCTCTCTCACTTCCACATGCTGTCTTGCTCAAGTACAGACTCTCACTGTCACATGCTCTCTCTCATACAATCATTCATACACACAGGCTCTCACTGGCACTTGCAGTCTCTCTCTCACACACACAGGCTCTCACATGCTGTCTCTGCAAACATTCAGGTCCTTACTCCCGCACACAATCTCTCAACTCATCTCATACACGCACACAATCTCTCAACCCATCTCATACATGCACTCTACGGGCCCTCAGCCTCTCTCTTACCTCTGGGCTCCTCTTCACGGGTCGCTGCAGGATGGGCTCTGCAGCGGCCCTGATCTTTGCGGACCGATCCTCGGCAGCGGCGTCCCTGATCTTCGCGAGCCGATCCGCAGCAGCGGCGTCCCTGATCTTTGCAGGCCGATCCGCGGTGGAGACTCTGCTACCGGGCCTCCTCTTCTCGCCCGCTGCAACAACGCTGCTCCTCTTCTGCACGTGGCTGATGCTCCTCCTCCTTCCTGCCCGTGTGGCTCCGGCAACATTTTTCTTCCGGGTCCGCATGGGCAGGAAGGAGGCGGACCACCTGCACGTTTAGACGTGACCTTTTTCTTTGGGCCGTGGTGACGTAAGCTCCACCACGGCCCTGCCGATCTTCCTGCTGTGTGTCTCCGGCACACAGCACAGCCCAGCCCAACCCAGCGAAACTTCACTGCTCAGCCGCCAGTGGGATGAGGTCCACCGGCGGCCGCATTGGCTCCCACTTGCCAGTGTGTCACGTGCACCGGGCTTACGCGACAAACCGGCACACCTCAGGCGACACACTAAAGTGTCACGACACACACTTTGGAAAGCTCTGCATTAACGGCATGAGTTTCAAAAGCATTTGTGCCCATAAATCTAAATTTTAAGGGTATAAATTGGCTTATAATAATTGTCCGTGGGGGCAAGGTGAGAGAGGATTTCTACTTAGAAAAGTATAAGGAAAAGCATTTTTGCACATACTTTTATGTATACTAGAAAGAGACATTCCCGGGAGTGGAATTGGTGCATAGAAACCATTTACCTGCATAGTTCGATTTTGAAAAGTATGCACTTAAATGTACGCACACAAATTTCAGTCCTACGTGGTCTAATAAAACTACCCTCCCTGTAATTCCCGATAACTTTCAGTAGTTTTGCATGTGTCACCTTTCCAAGTGAATATTCTCAGAGCACGTCAGGTTTTCTAGACAAATACAGCTGTGGAGTTCTTTGAAAATTCCAAGTTAATTTATGAACTCATATTTCCTCTTTCATTCTATTATGAATTGAATGTTTCAAGAGTTTAATTTATTCTGACCAAATGAAAACCTAACTTTCATCCTTTTAATAAATCATTTCATTTTCTAAAATCTTTTCTTTCAGTCTCCTGCATCTTCAGCATCATTCTTATATCTGCAGCCATCTGAAATTATATATCAGCCAGTAGAAATTGCCCAAGATGGTGGATGTGTGCCTGCTCCTCTCTCTGTAATGGAAGCTACAGTTCCAGAGGTATCTTTTTATCCCTAGTAAAATATGTGACAATTTGAATATACCTTATTGTCAATGGCAATTTTTGTTGTGTTTTCTAGTTGATATTATAGTCTGTAAAATACCCTGCAGTGGTTCAACTAAGATGTCTGGTTTCTGAGTTTAGGTTTATTCATTAGTGAAAATATTTTGATAGTTTTGCTTTTATTTAACTTACTTTCTCTATGGTACCTATTTATCTGTTTATATCAAATTTTCCTGAATTTTGACTGAGCCTCACTGGTCATGTGCAGAGCCCTTTGCTTCCATTTTTGCCTCACTCTCCTGGTCTGGGCCTTCTCTCAAAAATTCGCTTCAAAACATTTTGTTTTTCCCAGCCATAATATTGTTCCTGCAGTCTTCTTTCCTCGTACTTGCCTCTAGGTAAGGTTTTTCAGCCTTTTGAGTAAGTTTTATTTTGCATCGTTCCCCTCTGCAGGGGTGGGACTCTTCAGTGCTCGATGGTCATCAACCCATTACCACCAGTGAATTCAATTTTGTGTTCTTTTTGTTTCAGTCTTTCTCACAGGACAAGCAGGATGGTAGTCCTCACATATGGGTGACATCATCAGGATGGATCCCAGTCACGGAAAACTTCTGTCAAAGTTTCCAGAATTTTGACTGGCCCCTACTGGGCATGCCCAGCATGGCACTAACCCTGCAGCCAGCAGGAGTCCCCCTTCAGTCTTCTTTTTTCCGTGCAGCAGTAGCCTCGCGGTTTAGGAGCTCTGAAGAGATTCCTGACAGGAATTTTCCTCACAGTTAATTAAAATTAGATTGCCCCACAGGGGTCCCTCCTCTAAATTTTCTCAGGCCGCAGTACTCCGGTAAGTTTTCACCATTTTTCGTCGATTACCGTCGAGTTTGGCCCTCGCGGCCTACTGGCCGTCGACTGTACCGCGGCTCGATTTTTTCTATGGCCATGGCGTTGGGGTTTCGTCGGTGCCCGGACTGTACTCGCACCATGTCTATCACAGACCCTCATGGAGTCTCTGTAATGTGTTTAGGCCGTGAGCATGATGTCCTGACTTGCACCAAATGTGCCCTCATGAAACCAAAAGGTCGCAAAGCCAGAATGGAGAAGATGGGACTCCTCTTCCGTGCTCACACCCGACGCCGTCCATCGCATCGACGTCATCGGAACCGGCACCGTCGAAGTGGCACCAGCATCGACAATAGTCCGGTGACTGCCGGCCATCGACGTCTTCACGGCCATTGACTCCCGTTTCTCCCCCTCAAGATCGAGGGGATCCTAGGGAGAAACATCGGCATCATAAGTCTCGGACCATCGAGGGAGCGAAATCATTAACCGAGCCACAGTCCGAGCCACCATCGAAGAAGCCCCTTCCAGGAATGGCACCAACCACTCCTGTGACCGGGACATCGAGGCCACCCTCACCCGATCAGGGTTTGGGAGTCGCGATTCCGCCTGTAAAGGTGGTCCCTCCGACTGTGCCTCAGCCTCCCTCTTCCGTCACGTAGCCGGGACTGATTGCCCCAGGTCTCCGGGAAGAACTGGACCGGCTGGTCCAGGAGGCCATCGACAAGGCGATGCAATGACTCCAGGTTCCTCCGGCACCGACACCGGCACCGAGAGTGGAACCGGTCACCGACCCGATTCCAGCAGCGCTGGCACCGCTGCTATCCCGGATGGAGGCGCTCATGACTCCCCTTCCACCGGTGATTCCCGGGTCTCCAATGGCTCCGGTGCGCTCCCCAATGACAGCTTCATCGAGAGGAGAAACACCGTTCCACATTCCTCCTTCGAGGGTATTGCCTCAGCCATTGATGCCATGTCGTCCCTCGCCACCGATTCATTTATCGGGGTCGATACGCACATCGGCGCCATCGATGCTTTCGATGCCAGCACTGATACCTCCCAGGGTGTCCACTGTGCCCCCGGTGATTCCTTCAATTTTCTCGGAGCCTCAGCCGGGCCCTTCGGGTATCCAACCCCCTTCTCGTCCTACAGGTCAGCCTGCTGATCCTTGTGACACCTGGGGTGATGATACTTCCACAAACACCGATGACTTACCTTCATCTCCTCTCCTACTGAAAGTAGAAAGCGTTCTCCTCCAGAGGACCTCTCTTTCATTAATTTTGTGAAGGAAATGTCGGAATTGTTCCCTTTTCAGCTTCAAACGGAGCAAGATGATAGGCACCAGATGATGGAGCTTCTCCAGTTCCTGGATGCCCCTAAAGTGATCCCTTCTATTCCCATTCATCAAGTTCTTCTTGACCTCCTCAAAAAGAACTGGGAAAACCCTGGATCCATTGCCCCTGTACACAGAAAAGCTGACACTACCTATCTAGTACAGTCAGCTCCTGGCTTTCAAAAATCTCAGCTCGACCACCACTCAGTTGTGGTAGAATCAGCTCAAAAGAAAGCAAAAAGGACGAAGCCTCACTCCTCTACCCCTCCTGTCAAGGAACACAAATTCCTAGACAATATTGTTTGACGAGTGTTCGTAGGGGCCATGCTCATCTCCAGAATTGCTTCTTACCAGCTGTACATGACCCAATACAACAGGGTCATTTTCAAGCAAATACAGGACTTCTCTGAAACCCTGCTGGACCAATTCCAAGAACATCTTCAAATCCTTGTCAGCAAGGGGTTTGAGGCAGGAAAGCATGAGATAAGAACAGCTTATGATATCTTCGACACCTCCACTAGAGTGTCTGCAACTGCCATTTTGGCAAGACGCTGGGCCTGGTTCAAGTCTTCTGACCTTCGCCCAGAAGTACAAGACAGTAGAAGTAGACAGTAGAAGTAGAAGTCTCTGACCAGCCCTGTATAGGAGATAATCTGTTCAGTGAACAGATTCAGCAAATAGTGGCTGAATTAAAGGACCATCATGAGACCCTCAAACAGCTCTCATCGATACCTTCTGACTTCCCTTCTAGACAGCCCTTCAAGAAGGACTCTAAGAAGTCATTCTTCCGCCCAAGGAAGTACTATCCTCCACCAACAAGGTCCCGAGTTACGAGGCCTTATCAAAAATCTCAGCCTCGCCAGCCCCGGAAGCAAAAGCCACAAGCAGCTCCCCAACCGGGGCCTGCTTCAGGTTTTTGACTTTCCCTTGGAGAGCAGCAGCCTGATTCTTCTGACAGGGATACCAGTGGGAGGTCGATTGTGCCACTTTCATGGCATGTGGCAATGAATCACAACCGACCAATGGGTGCTAGCAATCATTACTCAGGGTTACCACCTGAACTTTATTGCTCTTCCACCGGAATCACCACCTCTACAAGCGTGGAGAGTAACCGACCACTATGTCCTTCTGGAGCTGGAGGTTTCCCTTCTTCTCCAGTTAAGGGCAATAGAACCCGTTCCTCTTTCGCAACAAGGCCTAGAGTTCTATTCCCAGTACTTTTTGATCCCCAAAAAATCCGGAGGGGCTTCGTCCAATTCTGGACCTACATGCCCTCAACAAGTACCTCCAGTGTGAAAAGTTCAAGGTGGTAACCTTGGGCTCACTTCTACCTCTTCTACAAAGAGGAGACTGGGTCTGCTCTCTGGACCTCCAGGACGCATACACCCACATTGCGATAGCGCCAGCTCATCGCAAGTACCTCCGGTTTTTAGTAGGCCCAAGGCACCATCAATACCGGGTGCTTCCATTCGGCCTAGCATCAGCACCACGAGTCTTTACCAAATGTCTCGTAGTTGTCGCAACCTTTCTCGGGAAAGAAGGTGTTCACGTCTACCCTTATCTAGACGACTGGTTAATCAGGGCCCCAACCCAGCAAGCCGCTCAATCGTCCCTGGATTTGACCCTACACACTCTAATTTCTCTAGGATTTCTCGTCAATTACGAGAAATCCTATTTAGTCCCATCTCAAACCTTGTCGTTCATTGGGGCAGACTTGGACACTTTACAGGCAAAAGCCTTTCTACCTCAACAACGAGTGCAAACCCTCGTGTCCCTTGCTCACCAGTTGCAGTCTCAGTATACATCAACAGCTCAACAATTCCTTGTCCTTCTCGGACACATGGCGTCCTCAGTCCATCTCTCACCAATGGCCCGCCTGGCCATGAGAGTCATGCATTGGACTCTGAGGTCACAATGGATTCAAGTGACTTAGGCTCTGTCAACCATTTTCCACATCACCGACACACTCCGACTGTCTCTCACCTGGTGGAAAGATCAAAACAATCTTCTCCAGGGACTGCCTTTTCACCTACCAGATCCTCAATTCATTCTCACAACCGACGCTTCCAACCTCGGGTGGGGAGCTCATGTGAACGATCTACAGACACAAGGATCTTGGTCTCCAGAGGAAGCCAAACACCAGATAAATTTCCTGGAGCTTCGAGCAATGCGATATGCTCTCAGAGCTTTTCAGGATTGCCTATCAAATCACGTCATCCTGATTCAGACGGGCAACCAGGTGGCCATGTGGTACATCAACAAGCAGGGAGGCACAAGCTCCTTCCTTCTGTGTCAGGAAGCTGCGCAGATTTGGGCGGAAGCGCTCTCCCACTCGATGTACCTCAGGACCACATATTTGCTGGGAGTGCACAATGTCTTGGCAGACAAACTGAGTCGTGTCTTCCAACCGCACGAGTGGTCTCTCAATCCCTCGGTAGCAACCTCTCTCTTCCAGCAATGGGGTTATCCCCAAATAGACCTCTTTGCATCCCCTTAGAACCACAAAGTGGACAATTACTGCTCCCTCATTCGGAGCGAGCGCTCTCCGTCCAGAGATGCATTCTCCCTCTCGTGGGCAGCCGGTCTGCTTTATGCATTCCCTCCACTTCCTCTTCTCTCGAAGACTCTCATGAAGCTCCATCAGGACAAGGGAACCATGATCCTGATAGCACGTCACTGGCCACGCCAAGTGTGTTTTCCCATACTCCAGGATCTCTCCATCCGCAGGCACATTCCCTTGGGAAAGCACCCGCTTCTGATCACTCAAAACGACGGATGTCTTCGCGATCCCAATCTTCTTCAGGCCTTGTCCCTGATGGCATGGATGTAGAAAGGTTAATCCTTCAACCACTTAACCTTTCAGATTCGGTTTCTCGTGTCCTGATTGCTTCACGGAAGCCTTCCACAAGAAAGTCTTATTCCTATAAATGGAAAAGGTATATATCATGGTGTTCTTCGCAATCCCTTGATCCCTTTTCCTGTCCAATCCCAAGGTTTTTGGACTATCTCTGGCATTTATTGGAATCAGGTCTAAAGACCTCTTCCATCAGAATGCATGTCAGTGCGGTAGCCGCCTTCCATAAAGATGTCAGGGATGTCCCTACATCGGTACAACCCCTCGTAACACGTTTTCTTAAAGGCTTGCTCCATATCAAGCCACCTTTACGTCTCCAGCCCCTTCTTGGGACCATAATATGGTTCTCGGGCAGCTCATGAAACCACCGTTCGAACCTCTTCACTCCTGTGACCTAAAATATCTCACATGGAAAGTGATTTTTCTTTTGGCTATCACTTCAGTTCGCAGGGTTAGTGAGTTACAGGCCCTAGTTACCTATCCGCCTTAAGATCATGAGAGGTCTTGAACGAGTAGATGTGACTCGGTTATTTTCACTTTCGAATAATAGAAGGACTAGGGGGCATTCCATGAAGTTAGCAAGTAGCACATTTAAGACTAATTGGAGAAAATTCTTTTTCACTCAACGCACAATAAAGCTCTGGAATTTGTTGCCAGAGGATGTGGTTAGTGCAGTTAGTGTAGCTGGGTTCAAAAAAGGTTTGGATAAGTTCTTGGAGGAGAAGTCCATTAATGGCTATTAATCAATTTTACTTAGGGAATAGCCACTGCTATTAATTGCATCAGTAGCATGGGATCTTCTTAATGTTTGGGTAATTGCCAGGTTCTTGTGGTCTGGTTTTGGCCTCTGTTGGAAACAGGATGCTGGGCTTGATGGACCCTTGGTCTGACCCAGCATGGCATGTTCTTATGTTCTTACACTAAACTCCTGCAGGACCGGGCAGTACTCCGCACTCACCCTAAGTTTTTGCCTAAGGTAGTTTCGGAGTTTTACATTAATCAATCCATCATACTACCTATCTTCTTTCCTAGGCCCCACTCCAACCCATTGGAACAGGCTCTGCATACCCTCGACTGTAAACGGGCTCTAGCGTTCTACCTAGACCGTACAGTTGCCCACAGGAAGAGCACTCAGTTATTCGTCTCTTTCCATCCCAACAAATTAGGGCAACCTGCCTGGACGTGCCCTCCCTGAGCTCTCTGACCCAATCACAGGGTAAGAGCCGCGCTGTTTCTGCAGCGCCTGGGAAACCTGCCTGCCTCAGCCCCTTTAAATTCGGGGCTCACATCCACGGCGCCGCGCGCCAGGCGTCGCGCGCACGAAGGAGCGCGACCTAAGGGGCTTGCCCCTTATTGCGCCCCTTCGTGCGACCCGTAAACTCTTCCAGCTGTTGAGTCCCCACTCAAGGAAGGTCAAGCCCTTGTACTCTCTGTACTCAGCCAATAACCCACTGTTCAATATCGTTTCACTTATCACCCTCTGTCCCCACTATGTACCATTTCCACCACATGCACTGTACCACCCCGCTCTGATTTGCACTGCTTGTTATGCTACACTGTACTGCATTATTTGACTGCACCGTTACATGGTATTGCACTGTATTTTGGCTCTGATTTGTTCTACCTACCGTCTTCTTGTAACATTTTTTTTTTTCCTACCTGTGTACCCAGCCTCCGACCTCTCACCTACCTTCCTCCACATACCTCCCACTCCAAGTCCACTACAACTCTGCCCACATTTTATTTCGACCCCCTCAGGCCTTCTTCCAGTCAACACCCCCCACCATGCCCCCCCACGCTCAGCCCGCTCCTACCACATTTGCTATCCCCTGTATTCACCATCTCTCACGCAGACAACCACCCTCCTTTCCGTACAACCCCCCAACCCAGCACAAATCCCTCATCCCCATATTAGCCTCCCCCCTAACTCAACTACTCGGCCTCGCTACTCTATCCCTCATGTTATTCAATGCTCACTCCCTCATCAAAAAAACTCATATCCTTGAGGACCTCATTCATGACCTCAAACCAGACATCTGTGCAGTCACTGAGACCTGGCTTAAGTGCACAGACACTGTCATCCTTAACCAACTCCCTACCTCCTCCCATGATATTTTCTCCATCCCCAGACCCAAAAAGAAAGGGGGAGGTATCCTCCTCATCTCCAAAAAAAACCCTCAACTTAAGCCCCCTGAGTATCAACCCTCCCTCCAAATTGGAAGCTGGGATTTTCAAATCCTCGGATCTCCAAATCTGCCTCATCTACGCCCCCCCTGGCCTCCTTGAACAAAACCCCTCCCCTCTCATTGAACTTATCTCCAGTAACATAAACTGTGACAAGCCTGCCATTCTACTAGGAGACTTTAATCTCCACGTAGACGCTAACCCTCTTTCACCTTCCTGCAAAACCATCCTCACTGCCCTCCAAGCACTAGGTTTCACCCAAACTATCTCCACCCCCACACACAAAATGGGACACACTTTAGACCTCATCTTCACCAACTCATGCATCCAGTCCCCCTCTCCACCATCCTGCACCCCGGTTCCATGGTCTGACCACACCCTCATCGAGACCCACCTCACCATAGGCACATCTAATCCCTGTAGCTACCAACATAACAACACCTCCTTCTCTTACCGCAAAACATGTACCACCGAGGAGCTTTCCACAGCCCTCTCCGAATCCCTGATCAACCTTGACCTTTCCTCTCCTGACACTGCTCTCACCTCCTGGGTCAGCACCACCCAAGACATAGCCAACAAACTCTGCCCCCCTCATCACCCGCCAACAACGCGCCTCTCCAACTAACAACAAACCTTGGTACACCTCCAAACTACACAACTTGAAACACGACCTTAGACTCAAAGAAAGAGCATGGCGTAAAGACCCCACCCCTCAGCGCTCCACCTCCTACAAAACCCAATTACACGCATACCGCCTAGCCATACAAAATACCAAACGCGACTACTACTCTGCCAAAATCCACCAATACACTTTCAACCCTAAAGCCCTCTTCTCTTATGTTGCAGCACTCACCAACCCCCTCCCCCCCAACACAGCTGAAGAAGAAGCAAACACAAAATGCGAAGATCTTGCCCACTTCTTTCACAACAAAATATCCAACATACTCCTCCGTTTCCCCCCAACAGCCTCCCAAATTCCCCACCCTCCCATCACCCACCATAACTCCGCCTCTCTTGACACCATAGAACTCACCACTCCCAAGGAAATTGAGACTATCCTTAAAAAATCTAAACCCGCATCCCATCCTTCCGATACTATACCCACCAAAAACCTCATCTCCATCCCCAATACCATTGCTGCACCCTTAGCCGACCTAATCAACTGCTCCCTCTCCTCAGGCTCCATCCCTGACCCCCTTAAGCATGCCATAGTCAAACCCCTCCTCAAGAAGCCCTCTTTGGACCCCAAAGACCCAACTAACTACCGCCCCATCTCCAATCTCCCTTTCATCTCTAAGATCATGGAGAAGGTAGTTAATACACAGCTCATGGCATACCTTGAGGACTTCAACATACTCCACACAGCACAGTTTGGCTTTCGTAAAAACTTAAGCACTGAAACCCTACTCATATCCCTTACAGACTCTCTCCTCATTGGCCTTGACCAAGGCCAAAACTTCCTCATCGCCTTCCTCGACATATCTGCTGCCTTCGACACGATAAGCCACGACCTCCTCATTGCCCGCCTTACCGACATCGGTATCTCTGGCACTGCACTCCTATGGTTCAAATCCTATCTCAATAACAGATGTTTCTCTGTCAAATTTGGCCAATCAGAATCCTCCCGTTTCCCCCTCTCCCAAGGTGTACCACAAGGCTCCTCCCTCTCCTCCACGCTATTTAACATATACCTCCTCCCACTCTGTCATCACCTTACTGACCTAGGACTCAAATTCTACATATACGCCGATGACGTCCAAATCATCATCCCCATCCACAACACAATAGCTACCACACTAAGCTTCTGGGAGAAATGCCTCTCCTCCATCAACAACCTTCTCACATCCATGCAACTCGCCCTTAACTCTGCCAAAACCGAGCTACTCCTCATACATAACCATCAAACCTTTATGCTTAACACCCCCACTGACCCCCTGACTACTTCTCTCCTCTCACAACCCCCCGTAAGGAATTTAGGTGTCCTACTCGACCCCAATCTGAACCTCAAAAACCACATCACATCGGTTATCAAGGGAGGTTTCTACAAACTCATGATCCTAAAAAAACTCAAGCCCCTTCTCCACACCCATGACCTCAAAACTGTCATACAAGCCACCTTAACAGCTAAGTTAGACTACTGCAACTCCCTGTATCTGGGCCTTCCCTCCTCCTCTATCAGACCCCTCCAGGTACTGCAAAATGCCACTGCAAGGATCATCAGCAATTCACGCAAATCAGATCATATTACCCCTATCCTCAAAAACCTTCACTGGCTCCCTATCCCCTACCGCATCTTGTTCAAAGCCATCACCATTACACACAAAGCCATTTACAACCACAACTCCTCCTGGCTTAATGAACCCCTCCAACCCACACAACCCTCACGCCCGACCAGAACAATTCATAAATGTACTCTCCTAGTTCCCTCTCTCAAGAAAGCCCGCCTCTCGACCACCAGGAATCGCGCCTTCTCCATTGCCGGCCCTAAGCTCTGGAATGACCTACCGCCCAACCTCCGTATGGAATCCTGCCCCTTCAAATTTAGAAAACAGTTAAAAACATGGCTCTTTCATCAAGCCTTCCCAGATTAACATTCTCACCCCCACAGACCCCCGGTAACCCCCCCCCCCCCCCCCTTGTATAATTGCATATGTGTATTCTCATTTAATCGTATAACTGCCTCCACCCTTTCGATTCCTGGCTCCATTTGTATATTATGTATATTATTTATAGTATATCTTTTGCTCCTTTGCATTTAATTAACATGTTACTGTTCCTATCGCCTTCTCCCCTTCCCTATCTTAGTTTGGGGTCTCCCCTCTGACCCCACGTTCTTAGTTTTTCCCCCCACCCCACCCCCTGTTATTTGTATTCTCTACCTTTTGTTACAATGTAAACCGATATGATGTGTATTTTAATGTCGGTATAGAAAAGTTGTTAAATAAATAAATAAAAAATAAACCTGCGGGTAAGCAGACTCTCTCCTCCTGGTTGGCGGACTGCATATCTTTTTGCTATCAGCAAGCAGGCATTCCTTTCCAAGACCGTGTTAAAGCACACTCTGTGAGGGCCATGGTGACTTCAGTAGTACACCTACGATCGGTGCCGCTTCCTGACATTTGCAGGGCTGCCACCTGGAGCTCTCTCCACATTTTTGCAGCCCACTATTGCTTGGACAAAGCCGGAAGACAGGATTCCATCTTCGGCCAATCTGTCCTGCGTAACCTATTTCCAACGTGACGTTCAAACACCCTTCCGCCTGCCCGGTGGGGTTCAGGATGCCCTCTACCAAATTCCACCCCAGTTGTTGTGCCTGTTGCACGCCGTTGGGTACATTTGGTGCATGTTCGGACATCCTCAGCTCGGTACTCACCCATTTGTGAGGACTACCATCCTGCTTGTCCTGTGAGAAAGCAAGTGTTGCTTACCTGTAACAGATGTTCTCACAGGACAGCAGGATGTTAGTCCTCACGAAACCCGCCTGCCGCCCCGCGGTGTTGGGCTCGTAACATTTTATTTTATTTTCGGCACTGCCTGTAGCTTTCAAATAAGACTGAAGGGGGACCCCTGCTGGCTGCAAGGTTAGTGCCATGCTGGGCATGCCCAGTAGGGGCCAGTCAAAGTTCTGGAAATTTTGACAGAAGTTTTCCATGATTGGGCTCCATCCTGATGATGTCACCCATATGTGAGGACTAACATCCTGCTGTCCTGTGAGAACACCTGTTACAGGTAAGCAACACTTGCTATCATGTCTACAGGGTTCCAGCAATGCCCCAAAGCAAAAGGACCATGTCCTTAGGTGTCGCAAGCCCACAACCTTGACCCAGAAAGGATACTGGTCCCAACTGGAATCTATGGAAAGACTACTTGGGCACCATTAGACTAATCCATTGGCATCAACATTTGAAAATTTACATTTAGGGACCTTGGAGCTGCACTTATGGAAGCAGCTGAATCAGCATCAGGGAGACCATCAGTTCCTTTAATGTCACTGGTTAGTAGGGAACCTAGAGCAGACCATTGTCTGATTCTTCCACGTGATAAAGGCATCAGGTTCCACCTCTCTGACTATGGCTTCAAGGAGATCTCATGCCAAGCATAGAGAGAAGCCGAGGAAGCATCATCATCGATTTCCATTGACGGGCGATGCTAGCATCGGGATCAGTCTGGCATCCAAGGAGAACCCCCTAATAAGCAATTCCGCAGTGAGGAGAGCTTCTTCTCAAAGCATGCTGGAGACTCGAGACAGTCTCCACCAGTCCTGGTGTCCGCTGCCAGTCCAACTCTCAATTCCAAAGAGGATGTGGTCACGCCTTTTGCCTGTTAGTGTTGGCATTGGCGATCTTCAAGGAGGAACTGGATAAAAAAATCCAGTCGACCTTGGAGACGGCATGGTAGGACTTCAGTATCAGGGCATTGATGGCACCGAGGCAGGCGCTGTCAGCCCTCAAGCTGCTGCTACTTGATTCTATGTGCTTGCTATCAGTGCAACCATGGTGATGCCAACACTGATGCCTGTGCTGGCATCAATGCTTGAGGAACATCGGGGTCAATGGCTGCCAGCCTATTACTGATCTCCAGTTCCTAAGATGTTGAAGTCCTGTGAAGTCCCAGCCAAAACAGCCAGCTTCTCCGGTTTGAGGCCCCTGCTGGTTGAGGACAGAACATTGAGAGTCCTCACCAGAAGACCAAGATGAGTCTGTCTCTCAGTATTCATGGGGGTATGCCTATGACACTGCAGATGCCTCTATGATGAGAGGTCTATGGGTCTTCCCTCTAACCCCTCTCCTCCACCAGACAGAATGAAGTCCCCACCTAAGGACCTCACCTTTACCAGTTTTGTGAGGAAAATGGCGAAAGCCATTCCATTTACACTGCAGATAGAAGAAGAGTCCAGGATCAAGATGCTGAACATCCTCCAGTTCGTGGTGCCTTCTAAGAAGATCATGGCAGTCACAGTGCACGAGATCCTTCAGGAGATGCAGATACGGATGTGGGAGAACCCCTTCTCTAAGGCTTCAGTGAATAGGAAGGCAGATGCAGTCTATCTTAACCAAAAGGACCCCAGATTCAACAAGCAGCAGCTTCCACACAATCTGTTGTTGTCAAATTCACTCTCAAAAAGGCCAGAGATCTAGAACCCACTCCTTGGGGCCCCCAGGGAGGGATTCTAGATCTAAGGATGGAATAGCTCCCTTTGTGGAAAGGGTAAAGAGGTTAGGACTGTTCAGCTTGGAGAAGAGACAGCTGAGGGGGGATATGATAGTGGTCTATAAAATCATGAAAGGACTAGAACAGGTAAATGTGAATCAGTTATTTACTCTTTCAGATAACAGAAGGACTAGGAGGATATCTGGCTACACCTTCCCACAAACTCACCAACCTCACTTCCACCAAAGAATGAGCATTTTCCATTGCCGGACCAACCCTATGGAACTCTATGCCTCCCGAACTACGCCAAGAACACTGCTCAAAAACCTTCAAAAAAAACCCTTAAAACTTGGCTATTCAGCCTGGCCTATACATAACTTCCCCCCCCCTTCCTTCCCCCCCCTCAAAGGTCTCCTCCCCCCCTTAAGAAACTAGATAGCGAAGCCATCTTAGTATCCTCCTTCAGGGTAATCTTATCACTGACAATACAGAATTGTGTATATAGTTCTGCTTACTTCAATCTTGTATCTAAGTGCACTATTCAAGTCTTCCTGGACCTGTCTTTTCTTCTTCCCCCCCATCTTGTTCCTCATCTCCCTGTTATATGTAACTTGAATTTTTCCCTTCCAAACCATGTTCGAGTTTTTTCCCCTTTTTAATTGTAAATCGATGTGATATGAAAATGAATGTCGGTATAAAAAAAGTTTTAAATAAATAAATACTGTGTTTACTTTGAACTGCTCTTCTTGTTTCACTATTCTGCAAAACCATGAAAAGTCACATTTGTCCCAGCGATGCAAATCTTGTTCAGTTCAAGACAGTTGAAATAATTAATCCAACTGTGCACTAATTCATACCCCAAGATATTTCACCCCCTTCCTTTTTACTGCCCTAAATGGGAACCTACTGAAAATCTCTGACATGTGAGGTTCTTGAACTAAGATGTTTAATAGTTCCTACTTCTCCTCATTTATTTTATAACCCAATACCTTGTCAAATTTCTCTATGTCTAATAACAAGGGATTTAGCAGAGCTGCTTACCTGTAACAGGTGTTATCACAGGACAGCAGGATATTAGTCCTCACATATGGGTCACATCACCAGGATGGAGCCCAATCACGGAAAACTTTTGTCAAAGTTTCTAGAACTTTGACTGGCACCTACTGGGCATGCCCAGCTTAGCACCAACCCTGCAACCAGCAGGGGTCCCCCTTTAGTCTGCTGGAGTGGTTGTGGGTTATATCGAGTAGAATAGATCAAGTTGTGGTATCAGGTTGTAAGTATCAGGCAGTAAATATCAAGCAGTAGATCTTAGACAGTAAATTTCATACAGTAAATTTCAGGCAGAAAAATGTTACAGTAAATATCATACAGTAAATTTCAGGCAGAAAAATGCTACAGTAAATATCATACAATAAATTTCAGGCAGTAAAAGTCAGGCAGTAATTATTAGGCAGTATTATTCAAGCAACTCACTTAAGCTTCAGGACCAGTTTCGGACTAGAGGCTTTCAGATGTATGCAGGTGGTGGGTTGGGCTGGGCTGCCCTGGGCGAGCTCACGTATTGAGAAGTGTTATTGGTTGGTAGCTGTGATCAGTAGGTGGCTTAGATAGCAGATGTAGGCGGTTGGCGGTTGTTTAGAGAGGAACAGGCTTGAATTGTGGCGAGGGGGGGAGGGGTAGCTGAAGGAGAATGATGTGGTTTTTCTCCGGGGCTGCACGAAGGGGCGCACAAAGGGGCTGGCCCTTTTGTCATGCTCCTTAGGCGTGTGACGCCTATGTGAGAGGGAGATTTAAAGGCAGATTCGTTTAGTTTTTGGGACGTCTTCCAGCTGGGGGAGGGGTTAACAGCCACGAGGTGGAGGAGGAGGAGAGGGTCCAATGGAGGGCTGGGTACTGGAGAAATCTCAATCCAAGCCCTGGATCCTGGCTTGGAGAGCAGTTGCACAAAGAGAGGCAAGCAGAAATGAAGTTACCTGCACAAAAGGGAGATTTAAAAGCACATTCGTTTAGTTTCTGGGACGTCTTCCAGCTGGGGTAGGGGTTAACAGCCACGAGGTGGAGGAGGAGGAGAGGGTCCAATGGAGGGCTGGGTACTGGAGAAATCTCAATCCAAGCCCTGGATCCTGGGATGTTGTTTTTGTGAGGCTTGAAACATAGGTGAAGAGGGCTGTTGCATTATTTTGGTAGTTGTGGATTATTTGGGCGTAGTAGTCTTTTTTGGTTTTAAGGATAGAGGTTCTGTAGGCATGGAGGGTGTGTTTATAGGCAGCTAGTAAGGCAGGTGAAGGATCCTTGCGCCATTTCTTTTCTTTGGTTCTTAATTCATGTTTGAGTGACTTCAGTTCGGTCGTGTACCATGGTTTTTTTGTGTTGTTTGGGTTTAGGTCTTTGGAGATGAGTGGACAGATATTGTCAGCAATATTATTGGTTATCTTGTTCCATGAATTGTGGGCGGTCCCCATGTTGGAGAGGTCTAGGTTGTCAAGGTTGTTGGAGAGGGCGTGGGTGAGCTCCTCCTTAGAGCAGGTTTTTCTATATTGTATAGAGTTAGTTAGATTTTGATTGGGGGCCAGTGCTTTGTTTAGTATGAGTTTGGTTTTTATAAGCGAATGGTCTGACCAAGGGACCGGGGTGCAGGTGGGAGGCTCCGTGAGAGGGAAGTGGGAGGATGTGAAAATCAAATCCAGACTGTGGCCCGCTTTGTGTGTAGGACTGGAAATGATTTGTTTAAAACCCATGGCAGAGATGGAGGATAGGAGGGAATCGCAGGAGGGCGAGAGAGGGATGGTGTCGACGTGGAAACTCAAGTCCCCGAGGATGATAGCTGGAGTGTCCATGTCAATGTTTGTGGCGATGCATTCAATAAGAGGGGAGGCATTATAGTCGAGGAGCCAGGGGGGGGAGGGGGGTGTAGACTAGGCAGATTTGTATTTGTGAAGATTTGAAAAAGCCAATTTCAAATTTGGGTGCGGTGTTAACTATCTGAGCGGTTAATTTAAGACCTTTCTTTGCGGCCAATAGGAGACCTCCCCCTCTTTTTTTGAGTCTGGGCAGGGAGAAGATATCGTAAAGATGGGTGGGGAGTTGGTTCAGAATATTAAGTCAGTTGGTTTAAGCCATGTTTCTGTTATTGCACAGACATCTGGTTGGTTGTCTAGCAGGAGATCATTCAAGATGACCTAGTTTTTTTGATTAAGGACTGGGAGTTGAAGAGCATAATTGATAGCGAAGTAAGGCAGAGAAATTTAGCTAGAAGGTGGTGGCGACACAAAAGTGGCAGCATGAAGGGGTGCACCAAGGGGCAGGCCCCTTAGTTGCTCTCCTTCTGCTCGCGACGCCTACAGATCACCGTCGTTCTTTTAGCCACAGGATCTGTCCCGCGTCGATTCTGTCAGCCGGTGGGCGGAGCTTGGCTTTGGAGGGGACAGAGAGGCACTCCGAAGGGTCCGGGGGGCTGGCCGGTCGTCCCACGAGGTCCGGGAGTGGGATTGCAGCGAGTCGGGGCCTCTGTCGAGGGTCTGCTTTCGGCAGAGAGGGAGCGCAGCAAGGGGCTTGCAGCGCTCACCGTCGCTCTTTTATCCACAGGATCTGTCCCGCATCAATGATGTCAGCCGGTGGGTGGAGCTTGGCTTCACTTTCAAGTTCCTTTCCTTCTCCTGTGTCTAAGGGCTTCCAGGACCCCTTCTCTTCTCCCAAGGGTTCTCGATGTTGCAGCGCTTCTAAATTTCCCTGAACTTCCACAGGGTATAGCGCTGGCTCCACCACGGACCTCAGCGGTAGCTGGCCTGGGGGAACGGATCTGTCCGGCGCTCCGGGGCTAAGAGTGGTATCCAGGGTCATAAGGTTTGACTCGTGCTCCTCGAGTCCACCTTCCGCGACCACACTTCCTGGCGTCTGCTTAATGTCCGCGGTGAAAAAGCCCTCTATGCGCGGCTGAAGATGGTTGCTTGAGGGTGAGCTTGTCGTTACCCCTCTAAGCTTTGTGTGAGGCATAATAATTGCGGCAAAATAAGAAATTTAGAAAAATGCAGCAGGAGGTTTTCCACAGCTTCTTACATGGCGGCCATCTAAAGTGTAAATCTATTTTTGTTCCCTGAGGATGAGCATCTCTGAAAAATAACCCCCCCCCCCCCCCGCTATGGAGGGGATAACACATCAATAATAAAGAACTTTAAGTCAGAGATCTGATGAGCTTCCTCAACCCAATGGGCAATCAGAGGGGCGTTTTCACGTTGGTTAGTTATACAAGATCGATGTTCAATGATCCTGGTTTTTATCATTCGTGTAGTTTTACCTACATTATGTAGGCATGAGCATAAGAACATAAGAACATAAGAAATTGCCATGCTGGGTCAGACCAAGGGACCATCAAGCCCAGCATCCTGTTTCCAACAGAGGCCAAAACCAGGCCACAAGAACCTGGCAGTTACCCAAACACTAAGAAGAACCCATGCTACTGATGCAATTAATAGCAGTGGCTATTCCCTAAGTAAAATTGATTAATAGCCATTAATGGACTTCTCCTCCAAGAACTTATTCAAACCTTTTTTGAGCCCAGCTACACTAACTGCACTAGCCACATCCTCTGGCAACAAATTCCAGAGCTTTATTGTGTGTTGAGTGAAAAAGAATTTTCTCCGATTAGTCTTAAATGTGCTACTTGCTAACTTCATGGAATGCCCCCTAGTCCTTCTATTATTCGAAAGTGTAAATAACCGAGTCACATCTACTCGTTCAAGACCTCTCATGATCTTAAAGACCTCTATCATATCCCCCCTCAGCCGTCTCTTCTCCAAGCTGAACAGCCCTAACCTCTTTAGCCTTTCTTAGTAGGGCAGCTGTTCCATCCCCTTTATCATTTTGGTTGCCCTTCTCTGTCACCTTCTCCATCGCAACTATATCTTGTTTGAGATGCTACATATTATAACATACATTACGCCGGATGTGGTACAATTTGAACTGAAGTGTAGAGGAAACATTCTATTGAAATGAAGTTAAGGGTAGCGATAACATACAGACGGAATAAGTTCCGCAAGCGGTATGTCCTTTAATGCCTGGAGCCGGTAAAATAGCAGAGGGCAGTTCAGAATGAACTAACAAGTCTCTCAAATTTTTACCCCGATGAAATGTAAACCGAATAGGACAATCAAAAACTTTATGTACCGAAAGAAGAGGCCAAAACCGACGAATGATGGATGTAAAGGTCTTACACTGTACAGAAAAAGGTAAAATACAATTAATTATACCAGCCGATGAGCAGGACTGAGGTAGAAAAAGGAGGTCCCTTTTAGCGATTAAAGCACGCTTGAATGCTTTTTTTTTAAATTGAATGAGGGTAACCTCTTTCTTGGAACCTAGCAAACATCTGCTTAGTTTGGATGGAAAATTCACTTTTAGATTAGCATAACCGTCGAAGTCATTGGCCAAAAGGAATGTTGGTTTTTAAAGACTGAAATGGTGACTGTCAAAGGATAGTAGTGTATTGCGATCTGTGGGTTTCCTAAAAATGGTCGTGGTGAAATTGTCCAATTCAGATGAGATCAGAATGTCAAGAAATGAAATCTGAGACCGATGAATATTATAATTAAACTGAAGATGACTATTAGTCATCTTCAGTTTAAAAGAGTGCTTCTATAAGTTACAGGTACTGAAGAGACTTAAGCCACTACTGTACTTCTAAGACTTCAGAACAGTACTCCAGACCGTGCTGTTCTCTAAGATTGACTACTGCAATGCTTTTCTTCTAGATCTCCCATCTTCCACCACCAAACCTCTCCAGATGCTCCAAAATGCAGCTGCGAGAATTCTAACAAACACCAACAGGAGAGAGCATATAACGCCTATCCTCAAAGATTTGCATTGGCTCCCTATAAGCTACAGAATTCTTTTCAAATCACTCACCATCCTCCATAAAACTATTCATCACCTGGTCCAGCTTGACCTACAAATCCCACTTAAACTATACCACTCTTCCAGACCCATCAGGGAGGCTTACAAAGGATCTCTATATGCCCACTCCTTCAAAGCCGCCCATTTTTCATCTACCAGGGACCGGGCCTTCTCGTTAGCTGGTCCCACCATCTGGAATTCCATACCTCCAGATCTTAGACTGGAACCCTGCCTACAGACTTTCAAAAAAAATTTTAAGACATGGCTGTTCAGACAAGCCTTCGCATCAGCCACATCTAGATAAGATCATGACTCTCTTGCACTTACTTCTTCCTCGTTGTAATTAGTTCATGAGTTATTTGTCCCCCTCTATGCTCTTCCTTCCCAGTTACATACCCCTGTTTTATTGTAACTTTAAACTTCCACTAGTTAAGGTTATGTTATTTCCTTGTTCCTTGTAAACCGATATGATATGATATTTTTTCATGAATGTCGGTATATAAAAATGTTAAATAAATAAATAAAATAAATATTACAGTTGTTGAGCCAATCTAAAAATACGAAGAATTGAACATCTGTGCCTGTCCAAATTAGGAGAACGTCATCAATGTAGCATAGCCACAAGAAAATAAATGACCGCCATTCAGATGGATGAATAAATTTTTCCTTGAATTCAGAAACGTAAAGACAGGCCAGCCTAGGGGCCATTGTGGTGCCCATAGCCTGGCCTGGGTAAAAGACTGATTCAAACAAAAAGAAATTTTCGGTCAATGCAATTCTAGTTAATGAAATTTAAAAATCTGTAGGAGCGCGAACAGGAGGCACATGTGAGTTAAGGATATTTTCGATAAGGAGAAGAGCTTCTTCTTGGGGTATATTAGAATAAAGTGAGGAACAATAATTGAAGGGCTTCCCTAGATAAAAGAAAAAGATATCTATCAGCGGCAGTGCCACCCACTTCTGGTCTGACATTGGATATATGAGATAAATGGAAAACTGTAATAGTTGGAGATAAATATTTTGACCGCACATCCTTTCATTTTAATAGTGTATTTGAACCAGGTATCAACACGGCTGCTATTGCTAGATGGAAGGAGAAGGGATGTACCAGACTAGAGGAGATGTAGGAGGGTAAAGGTATATAATCGGTTTTAAGCGGTGTACCACAAGGATCGGTGTTGGGACCGGTCCTGTTCAATATCTTTATGAGCGACATTGCGGACGGGATAGAAGGTAAGGTTTGTCTTTTTGCAGATGACACTAAGATCTGCAACAGAGTGGACATGCCGGAAGGAGTGGAGAGAATGAGCCAGGATTTAAGGAAGCTGGAAGAGTGGTCGAAGATATGGCAGCTGAGATTCAATGCCAAGTGGAAATCCGAATGAACTGTATTTGATGGGGGGAGAAAGGCTGATGTGCACGGAGCAGGAGAGAGACCTTGGGGTGATAGTGTCTAATGATCTGAAGTCGGCGAAACAATGTGACAAGGCGATAGCTAAAGCCAGAAGAATTCTGGGCTGCATAGAGAGAGGATTATCGAGTAAGAAAAGGGAAGTGATTATCCCCTTGTACAGGTCCTTGGTGAGGCCTCACCTGGAGTACTCTGTTCAGTTCTGGAGACCGTATCTCCAAAGAGAGAGAGACAAGATGGAGACGGTCCAGAGAAGGGTGACCAAAAAGGTGGAGGGTCTTCATCGAATAACTTATGAGGAAAGATTGAAGAATCTAAATATGTACACCCTGGAGGAAAGGAGGAGCAGAAGTGATATGATACAGACTTTTAGATACTTGAAAGGTTTTAATGATCCAAAGGCAATGACAAACCTTTTCCGTCGGAAAAAAACAGAAGACTCAGAACCAAAGTCAGGAAGTATTTCTTAATGAAGAGGGTGGTGGATGCCTGGAATGCCCTTCCGGAGGAAGTGGTGAAGACCAGAACTGTGAAGGACTTCAAAGGGGCGTGGGATAAATACTGTGGATCCATAAAGTCTAGAGACGTGAATGAAGAGTGTGTGGCTCACAGGAATGACGACCACTACCTGGAGATAATAACCTTATTCAATAAACATACACATGGTTAATGCGACTCCAACATTGCTCTAAGCTTCAACGGCAAGAGGAAATGTGGAAAAAAAGGATTTGCATTCACAAAAGTGGGGAGTAGCTTGCTTGTTACGGTGGTTATTACCCCAAACCAAATAAGCCTGATACTTCACTTTCAATGCATATCCAGCATAGCTCTCTGCTTCAACGGCAAGGGAGAAAGACTGATACTTCACGCATATTCAGCATAGCTCTCTGCTTCAACGGCAGGGGAGAAAGTCTGATACTTCACGCAATTCCAGCATAGCTCTCTGCTTCAACGGCAGGGGAGAAAGTCTGATACTTCACTTTCAATGCATATCCAGCATAACTCTCTGCTTCAATGGCAGGGGAATGAAGAAAAGTAGATCTATATACAGACAACAACCAACAAGGACTGAATTACATAGTCTGGGTAAAAAAGCATGGGTGTAACTTGCTTATTGCGGCGGTTACTACCCCTAACTAATTAAGCTAGATATTTCACTTAGATGCCATTCCAACACTGCTCTCTACATTAATGGTGGGGGTGGAAGGGAAATAGAACCAAAAGGTTACTAAGAGCCAAGAGTAACAGATAGGTATGAGAAAAAAAAAAAGTGCGAAGCTTGCTGGGCAGAATGGATGGACTGTTGGTCTTCTTCTGCCATCATTTCTATGTTTCTATATGTTTCTATGTAAAATACATTCTCCTTTTCAAGTGCAGATAAGTATTACTATTTGCAGGTACAACATTATATGAAACAGAGGGAAGTGGTTAGGGACTTATAAACGGGAAAATACTATTTGAAGGGTTTTGTGACCACGTTGATTGGATGATGAGGGTAACATCTAAGATTATTCATCATCCTTAATGCCGAATTTGAAGAAAAAACAAGATTTCGATAACATGGGAGCGTGATCTGAGGCCGATACTGGATGATAAGACTTGGCATTGCTGCTTCTAGAGCACAGGGAAGAGTTCTATTTTGGCTCTCTTAATGGAGAATAGATATAAAGTACTATATCATTGGTATCTGACCCCAGATTACTTATACAATCTATATCTAGACGTGGAGGATAAATGTTGGAGATAGTGCAGATTAAAGGGTAGCTTTCTACATATTTGGTGGGAGCGTTTGGAGGTGGTGGTATATTGGGACTCTATATTAGATTTAATATACAATGTAACAGGGATAAGAATGGTATGTGATCCTTAGTTTATATTATCAAATATCCCTATTATATATCAGGACTCAGTTCAGCTAGCACTTTTGCAACAAATAGCAGTGGCAGCCAGATGTGAATTACAATATAACTGGAGGATTTTGCAACAAATAGCAGTGGCGGCCAGATGTGAATTACAATATAACTTGAGGAAATCCATGGCGCCTCAGAAGGACCAAGTTTACAAGTGATTGACTGGAAAGAGTATACTACCTGAGTAAATTAATAGCATAAAAGAGAGGCAGACAAAAGAAATTTGAATAGCTCTGGAAGCCATATGAACAGTGGAGACAGAATAAGTACTTAGCAGGCTCCACCCAGAGTGAAGACGAATGACTGGAGATATAGTTTCTTTTCAGTTATAAATAGACGTTTTGAAGGGTAATACGGTAGTCTGATAAGTGAAGGATGGGGGGGAGGGTAGTGGGGTAATTGCGGTAAAAAGAAAAAAGTGAACTATACAAGCTTTTGTATCATTGTCTTGTAACATATTTTGACTTATTGTGTATTATGTTTATGGTTTGTTGGAATGATGCTATGTTATTATGTGGTTTGTAATTATATTGTTGGTTCTTAAAAAATATTAATTACAGAAAGAGATCTCAAGGTTTTAGTGGCTACAGGCCATGCAAGATCTGTGGGTCAGCCTCCGGATCACTCTACTGCTCAGGGTGGGACAATTCCAATCTAGTCAGAGGAATCCCCTTTCAGGTTTCTCATATTCAAATTGTGCTCACAACAGATCCATGCTCTGCAGGTTGGGGAGCTCATGTAGATGGACTTTCTACCCAAAGCTCATGGTCTGCCCGGGAACAGTTACAGCAGATAAACTTGGAGCTCCAAGTGGATTGGTATGCTCTAGAGGCTTTCAGAGTTTGGTTGTCCAACAAAGATATCCTTGTCCAGATGGACACCCAAATGGCGATGTATTACATCAACAAGCAAGGAAGTACGGGCTCATACCTTCTGTGTCAGGAGGCTGTCCAGTTGTGGGTGTTATGTTTTGTAGGGTTTGGGTGGACCCTTGGACACTGTGGCAGCTGACCACGCCCACGGGGGGAAGTCCCGTGAGGGATCACAGGTCAGGCTCAGCTTGGGACACACAACATAGATTATATCTTTTATTAGACAGTTTGTGAAGCCACCAGAGGTGGCGGTAGTGAGTAGAAGATAGAGCCCAGCTGCGTTAGTATTCCTCAGGGCGCTGGAACAGCGGCTTCTCCGGTAGCAGTGCTGTAGGAAGAAGAACTGAGAATATGAGTACACTGAGATATTCACAGAGTCCCAAGTATGGAGAAGCCCCGAGATAGGATGAACTGGCCCTCGGGGAGCGAGTAACAGATCCCTGGGCATAGAGGTTCGTTGGCAAGTATTCATGCAGCAGTTTTCCGTAGAAGATGGCACTGGTGCTGGAATGGAGGCAGGCCCTCGAGGAGCGAGTACCTGGTTCCAGGGAAACAGCTCTGAGGAGTAGATGGTAGTAGTACTCACAGATGGTGTCTGTAGCGAATTCTTCCAAGTAGAAGAGAAGATGGACACAGGCAGCTAGTTAGGGAACATGGGCCCTCGAGGAGCAAGTACCGGTTACTGATAGCGACCTGAAAGAAGCAAAGAGGCCACCAAGGAGCGAGTACCTCGTTAACAGCAAAGAGTCCAAATAGAGTTGGAAGCAGAGTAGCTGGGTACGGAGAACGAATCCCATCCGTAGGAAATCCCTTGCTAACTCACAGGCTAGCAATAAACAACAGGCTTAAATATCCAGGCAGCTTGACATCATCACAGGGGATCGCCCCTGAGGTTCACGCCATAGAGGAAATAAGAATGAGGGCCGCGCAGCACATACCCTAAGGTACCTGAGGAGCATGGCGGGAGGCAGCGCCAAAGCCGGTCCGGGGACGCCGGAAAGGACAGCGGGAAGACGCCATGGCAGTCAGACGTCCACAGGGAGTAGGAGGAGTTGCAGAAAAAGAAAGGTAGGCGGAGTGAAGCCGTCGGGCAGCGACGGTTGTAACAGTGGGGCTAGGCCATCTCTTGATGTATGGTTTTCAGAGCCACTTACCTGGTCAGAGTGGAGAACATGCTAGTGGATAGACTGAGTTGGTTCTTGCAAACCACATGAATTGTCTTTGAACTGGGGGTTAGCAAACCAGATCTTCCATTGTTAGGAACTTCAGTGGTGGATTTGTTTGGGTCCCCTTGGAACAGGAAGGTCCTACTCTCTGCTTAGTCTCTGCTTAGTCTCTCTGCTTAGTCTCTCTGCTTAATCTCTCTGCTTAGAAGCTGTATATAGTGGACTCCATATTTATAATGTACACTTGTATATAATTAATCTCCTCTATCTCACTTTATTTTCTTACAATCCCAGTTCATTTACCCTTGTTATTTGTAACTGCATTTCTTCATCACGTTTATTTATGTTTTTTGGTTCTATTTTTTGCACCCCTGTTTTCTGTAAACCGACATGATGAGAACGAGTTCTTGAATGCCGGTATAAAAAAAAAAAAAACAAAACCTTAAATAAAATACTCTTCTGTTCCAGATAGAAGGCACGCAGCAAACTAGCCTCAGGTGCTTTTGCCCTTCTTTGGGGCAAGGGTCTTCTGTATGCATATAAGAACATAAGAAATTGCCTTGCAGGGTCAGACCAAGGGTCCATCAAGCCCAGCATCCTGGTTCCAACAGAGGCCAAACCAGGCCACAAGAACCTGGCAAGTACCCAAACACCAAGAAGATTCCATGCTACTGATGACAGTAATAGCAGAGGCCATTCCCTAAGTCAACTTGATTAATAGCAGTTAATGGACTTCTTCTCCAAGAACTTATCCAAACCTTTTTTGAACCCAGCTACACTAACTCAAGGTTATCATCTCAACTTTCTCTCTATCCCACCGGACTCCCCACCTCTTCCAACGTGGAGAACATCCGATCACTCCATCCTTCTGGAACAGGAGGTCTCCCTCCTCCAGTCCAAAGCAATAGAACCAGTACCCTACTCTCAGCACGGCCTAGGGTTCTATTCCTGGTACTTCCTAATTCCCAAAAAGTCGGGAGGCGTTCGTCCAATTCTGGATCTATGTGCCCTCAACAAGTACCTCCATCGAGAAAAGTTCAAAATGGTAACCTTGGGTTCTCTTCTTCCTCTTCTACAAAGAGGAGACTGACTCTGCTCTCTAGACCTCCAGGATGCATACTCTCATATTGCTATAACTCCATCTCATCGCAAATACCTGAGATTTCTGGTAGGCCCCAAGCACTATCAGTACCGAGTGCTTCCATTCGGCCTCGCGTCTGCACCACGAGTCTTCACAAAATGTCTCGTAGTAGTTGCAGCCTTCCTCAGGACTCAAGGTGTTCACGTCTACCCCTATCTAGACGATTGGTTGGTCAGGGCTCCCACTCAGCAAATTGCTCTATCGTCCCTACATCTTACCTTTCGGTTAGTCCAATCTCAAACCTTATCATTCATAGGGGCAGACTTGGACACTTTGCAGGTAAAAGCTTTTCTACCTCGACAACGAGCTCTCACTCTCGTCTCTCTCGCACACCAGCTGCAGTCTCAGCGCTACACGACTGCATGTCACTTTCTCATCCTACTGGAACACATGGCGTCCTCAGTTCAGGTCACCCCAGTGGCCCGCCTAGCCATGAGAGTCATGCAGTGGACTCTAAGGTCACAATGGACTCAATGCATTCAGCCCCAGTCGACCATTGTCCACGACACCGACTCACTCCGTCAGTCTCTCGCCTGGTGGAAAAATCAGATCAATCTCCTCCAAGGCTTGCCCTTCCAGGCTCCAGACCCTCAAATAACTCTCACCACCGATGCTTCCAACCTCGGCTGGGGAGCCCATGTGACCAATCTGCAGACACAAGGAACTTGGTCTCCAGAGGAAGCCAAACACCAAATCAATTTCCTGGAGCTTCGAGCAATCAGATATGCTCTCAGAGTATTTCAGGATCGCCTCTCCAACCAGTCATCCTGATTCAGACAGATAACCAGGTCGCCATGTGGTACATCAACAAACAGGGAGGCACGGGCTCCTACCTCCTGTGTCAGAAAGCTGCGCAGATATAGGAGGAGGCCTTCTCCCACTCGATGTACCTCAGGGCCACCTACTTGCCGGGAGTGGACAATGTGTTGGCAGACAAGCTAAGTCGCACCTTTCAACCACACGAGTGGTCTCTTAACCCCTCAATAGCGGACTCGATCTTCCAACAATGGGGTTACCCTCAAATAGACCTCTTTGTGTCACCTCAAAACCGCAAAGTAGAGAACTTTTGCTCTCTCACTCACAGCCAACACTATCAGCCAAGAGATGCGTTCTCCCTCTCATGGGCAACCGGTCTCCTTTATGCATTCCCTCCACTTCCACTTCTCTCAAAGACTCTTGTGAAGTTACGTCAGGACAAGGGAACCATGATCCTGATAGCACCTCACTGGCCACGCCAAGTTTGGTTTCCAATACTTCAGAATCTTTCCATTTGCAGGCACATTCCCTTAGGAAAAGACCCGCTTCTGCTTACGCAAAACAACGGGTGCCTGCGCCACCCCAATCTTCAAGCCTTGTCCCTGATGGCATGGAAGTTGAAAGGTTAATCCTTCAGCCACTTAACCTTTCTGAATCAGTTTCCCATGTCCTGATTGCTTCACGGAAGCCTTCCACGAGAAATCCTATCTTTATAAATGGAACAGGTTTCAGTCATGGTGCTCTTCTCAATTCCTTGACCCCTTTACCTGTCCAGTCACGAAGTTTCTGGACTATCTCTGGCACTTGTCAGAGTCAGGTCTAAAGACTTCCTCCATCACAATGCATGTTAGTGCACTGGCCGCCTTCCATAAAGGTGTTGGGGATGTTCCCATATCAGGGAACATCCCCAACACGTTTTCTGAAGGGCTTGCTTCACCTCAAGCCTCCACTGCATCCTACGGCCCCTTCTTGGGACCTCAACCTGGTTTTGGGTCAGCTAATGAAGCCACCATTCGAGCCTCTCCAATCCTGTGAACTTCACTATCTCACATGGAAAGTGATTTTCCTTTTGGCAATCACTTCGGCTCGCAGAGTTAGTGAATTACAGGCCCTAGTTACCTATCCGCCTTACACTAAACTTCTGCAGGACCGGGCAGTACTCCACACTCACCCTAAGTTCTTGCCTAAGGTAGTATCAGAGTTTCATCTCAATCAATCCATTATACTACCTACCTTTTTTCCCAGGCCCCATTCCAACCCAGGAGAGCAAGCTCTGCATACCCTTGACTGTAAACGGGGTCTAGCATTCTACCTAGACCATACAGCTGCCCACAGGAAAAGCACTCATTTGTTTGTCTCTTTCCATTCCATCAAATTGGGGCAGCCTGTGGGTAAGCAGACTCTCTCCTCCTGGTTAGTGGATTGCATATCCTTTTGCTATCAGCAAGCAGGCATTCCACTTCAAGACCGTGTTAAACACACTCTGTGAGGGCCATGGCGACTTCAGTAGCACACCTACGCTCAGTGCCGCTTCCTGACATTTGCAGGGCTGCCACCTGGAGTTCTCTCCATACCTTTACAGCCCACTATTGCTTGGACAAGGTCTGAAGACAAGATTCCATCTTCGGCAAATCTGTCCTGCGTTACCTATTCGCAGCTTGACGTACCAATACCCTTCCGCCTGCCCGGTAGGGTTCAGGATGCCCTCGGCCAAATTTCACCCCAGTCCTAGTGCCTTGCACACCTGGGCACATTTGGTGCATACTCGGACATCCTCAGCTCAGTACTCACCCATATGTGAGGACTACCGTCCTGTGAGAAAGCAAATGTTGCTTACCTGTAACAGGTGTTCTCACAGCACAGCAGGATGTTAGTCCTCACGAAACCCCCCGCCGCCCCGCGGTGTTGGGTTCATTACGTTTCTTATTTTAGTTTTTGGCACTTCCTGTAGCTTTTTAAACAAGACTGAAGGGGGACCCCTGTTGGCTGCAGGGTTGGTGCCATGCTGGGCATGCCCAGTATTGGCCAGTCAAAGTTCTAGAAACTTTGACAAAAGTGTTCCGTGATTGGGCTCCATCTTGTGATATCACCCATATGTCAGGACTAACATCCTGCTGTCCTGTGAGAACACCTATTACAGGTAAGCAACATTTGCTTTATCCAGCTAACTTTGACTTAGATTTACTAAGCTGTGATATAGGTATAACACACAATAAACAGCGTTTAACACGCCGTAAATGCTGTTTATCACACAAAATAGCGATACTCACAACATTGTATAATATTTTGGCCCAAAATATACCCCTGTTACAATTAGCTGCTTTGCATGCAGTTTGCATGCATACATTTTGCTAATGCAAAGCAGCTAATGCATAGGAAGTCCTATGCACATAAAATAACGTGGCTGATTTAGAAAAAAAAACAGGACTTCCAGTGATGACGTCATCAGCGAGGAAGCCGAGAGACTGAGCTCCGTGGCCCCCCCTCCGGGTTTCCCCCGCTAACCCCCTGATATTGCGGCATTTTTATGGCGAACCACCTCGAGACAACTTCTGAGGGGTCCAGGCTCCCTAGGGTGAGAATTTGCGCTGCCAAGGAGGCCGAATGAAAGCGGTCGGGGCGATATATAATAAAGCGCTGAGGGACCCGGTCAAGATGGCGGCCGCAGCCGCACCTCGTTCCTGCTACCCGAAGTTTCAATTAGCTTCACCTTCTGACCCGGCTGGCATTTTGTTGTGATTCTGCCCTCGGAGCACCTGCGCTGGCTGATTGCCTTTGATGGAAGACCGCTGCAGTACTGACGGTAACAGGTGATCGTGGTGGGTAGTGAGCGGGGCAGAGCAAGCGCCAACGTGGCCAAGATGGCAGTCGGCAGAGTGAACCTCCTCGTTAAATAATCCTTTTTGGAAATATTAAGTGCAGCGTTTCAGTGTGAGAAAGTGGACATTCTTCGGGGCGCTCTTTCCCTCCATCATCCGCCTCCATTAAAAAAATTTTTTGGACTTTCGGGTGATGATGTCATCGGTGAGGAAGCCGGGTGATTGAGCTCCGCGGCCCCATCTCCGTTTCTCCCCCTTTAACCCCCTAAAATCGCGGCAATCTTGTGCTGGCCTGCTATGGGAGGACGTTGAGGGGTCCCGGCCACCTGCGGTTCTGACCCCGACGCCGAAAATCGAGTGCTGGAGACGGAGGCACCTGCTGAGAGCATGCCCCGGAATCGAGCCAAAATGGCGGCCGCCACGGGGGATCGATCGCAGACCCTGCTCCTTACATTGTTTAAATCCTGCGCCCCGAGGGGTTGTGCTGCTGCAGGGCACATTCTGTGAGGCTTGCACGCCGTGACAAAGCCGGTTTCAGGGAGCTGCGGGACCGAAACGAGGTGCAGGGACAACGGCAGCGTGGCCAAGATGGCGCCTGGCAGTGTGAGTTTTTTCTTTCTCTGATTCCTGAGTGCTGCACACCGTTGGCTGAAAACCCACGCATACCTTGGCATATTGTGAATGGTGCACTGTGTATTGCTGCTTGAGAACCCCGCGGTCCCCGTTTTTGCCTGCTCTCTATTAGTGCCACAATGATAGGGGCTCAGTTTTGTTTTTCTCACCGCTGTGGACATTGCTGTATTTGGTGCGAGGGATTGAAACGCCCCCCTAAAAAAATTTTTTGGGGCTTGGGGAGCGTGGTATGCGCCCACGCAGACCGCGGCCCATCACGGAGCGCCGCAGCCAGAAGCCAAGGATGGCGTCGGGGACCGAACACTCCACACAGCTGGCTTCGGTGTCTGAGGATGCGCTGCTACAGATATCCACGAGGGTATCCGCGGCCCTGGACGATCGTCTGCTCAAGTTACAATCTGCCATGGATGAAGTAAAGGCGGCTATGGAGGGTCAGGCACGGCGACTCGACGGTGTGGAACAGCGTGAAGGTGATCAAGAGGACCGTCTTGTGACCGCAGAGAGGCAGGTCCAGGCGCTGACTACTCAACAGACGGTGCTTCTCGAACGCCTTGAAGATCAGGAGAACCGGAACCGTCGCAATAACTTAAAAATCGTGGGGTTGCCTGAAAATGTCTTAGACAAGGACTTGTATCAGTTCCTGGAGGAATGGCTCCCTCAGCTCTTGGGGCTTACTGCCCTGGTAGGGCAATTGCGTTGTGAGAGGGCGCATAGAATGGGCCAGCAGCGGGAACCAGGAGGTAGGCCGCGCCCTGTGATGGCGAGAATCCTCAATTGGCTGCACAAAGTCCAGATAATGCGGGAATTTCGAAAGCTATCTGCTTTGGAGTATCTGGGTTCACGCATTTTACTCTTCAATGATTTTTCAGCCACAGTGGCGGCGCAACGCAAGGCTATGGCCCCCACCTGTACCGAATTACACAAGCGTGGAATATCCTTTGCTCTGCTGTATCCAGCCAAGCTCCGGGTTCATCACGCAAATAAAACAGTGTTCCTCACTTCCAAGGAGGAGGCATCACAATTCCTGGCGCTTCTGCCGTCCACTGAGAACACCTGATAAGACACTGGTTCCCCATCTCTGGAGTAGGGGTGTGGTTCCCGATACCATGGCATTATCCCAGGATGTATTAACCGGATGCGGTTACTGGTCTATATGTGCCTTATCTGATGGCCTCTGATCGTGGGGTCGCAGCACTGTTTAAAGAACAAAAGTTTGCATCTTGCTCTCATAACCTCATGTTTTTCACTGTTGAGTCTGAGTGCTGAGAGACCGTCTTGTTTCAAGGTTCCTGTTGATCACTGTTATATCTTGATTAAACGGTTTAAATGCAATGTTCTAACCTGATCGGGATGTTGGGGGTTGGGGGGGGAGGGGGGGTCGGAGGAGGCCTAGGGCACATCCTGTCCGCAGGAGGTGTCAGAGGTCTGTGCCTCTTCGAGCTGTTTGCATGTATGATACCTTGGATTGTGTGGTTGTGTATGGGTTATGTTGACGTATGGCTGTGGGTGTGGGGAGTAATACTGGGGGGGCAGGGGGGAGGGAAGGGGAGAGATTAGGGGATGGATGTTCTGCAAAAGTTTTTGTGGCGGTAACATTGGCTTTGTCCTATTATGATATGGAGCATATCTTTTTCGATCCTGTGGCTCAGGCTGGGGAGTCACGGGTGACTACCGTAGCATTGGTGTGTACTGCCTGTCTGGGAGGGTGGGTCCTCCCTAACTCGTTTCGATGACAACAGTCAAATTCACTTCACTTAATGTGGACGGGATTCATTCCCCCATTAAACGGAAAAAGCTATTACAGCTTTTTCGCCGGCTGGGGTCCCAAATAGTATTTATGCAAGAGACACACCTGACCGCGGGGGAGCATGCTAAGTTGCAGCGCGAATGGGTGGGGCAATGCTTCTCATCCTCTTACTCATCCCGAAAACGGGGAGTAGCAATCTTAATTCATAAGCAAGTGCCCTTTCAGGCGGACAAAGTGTGGCAGGACGAGGAGGGACAGTATGTTATAGTTCAGGGGCTGTGCCACCAGCAGCCAGTGGCTCTCTGCAATGTGTATGCTCCAAATGTATATTCACATGATTTCTTTACTAGTTTGACGGGGATCCTGGCAGGGCTCTCCTCCTGTGCAGTAATTATGGGCGGGGATTTTAATATAGTACCAAATAAACAGGAAGATTGCAAACCCCCTAAAGCGGTCACGCCTCCTGACATCCGAATGGGCGCCAATTTTGTTAGCCAGGAGCTGGGACTTCTAGATGTCTGGAGGGCTCTGCACCCTGGAGAGCAAGATTACACCTTTTTTTTCTCACCCCCATGGTTCTTACTCAAGATTGGACTATTTCTTGTTCTCTGATTTTTTGTTCCCCAGGGTGACTACAGCCACCATTGGAACTATATCTGTCTCTGATCATGCGCCTGTGTCAGTTGGTGTCACACTGGGAACCTTTCCTAAACCGCCATTTTCTTGGTGAATGGCCCCTGGACTGATGTTAGATAAGCAATTTCATCGCTACTTACAGACTCACTGGGATGAATATGTGCGCCTCAATACCCTGCCGGAGACCTCGTCCACGGTCCTATGGGAGGCGGGTAAGGCGGTCATGAGAGGTTCAATAATAGCATATGTGGCAACACAAAATAAGAAACGCAATGCGGATATCTTGCATTTAACGACAGAACTTAAAAAGGCCCAAATGTCTCATATGCGAGCGATGTCGGACTCTAGTAAAAGGGAGGTTGCCAACATTCGGGAGACTTTAAATACTCTCTTATACCAGCGGGCCACTAAATCCCTCCGCTATTATCAACTTCAACTATATAAACATGGCAACCTACCCGGTAAACTGCTGGCCAATCTAGTGCGCACCCGGAGGCCAAAGTCTCTCATTACGAGCAATTATGGACAGGTCTTTAGAATACTATCAGAATCTATAAGGGGAAAAACCCAGTCCTGCGGAGGCTGCGGCTGCATTCTTTCAGGGACTTCCTTGGCCGCAATTAACCATACCGCAATTGGAGATGTTGAATGCTCTTGTTAAAGACGCTGAAGTACACGCCATTATCCATACCTTGAAATTGGGGAAGGCAGCGGGGCCCGACGGCCTCGGGCCCGAGTTTTATAAAATCCTGAAGTTCTCGATTCTGCCTGTCCTGACTCCCTACTTTAATAACTTGCTTCAAGATAAGTCTTTAAATGATTTTGAGAACCAATCTACTATTGTGCTTATACCTAAGCCTGGGAAGGATCCCCACGATGTAGGCTCCTACCGCCCTATTTCCTTGATAAATAGTGACTTAAAAATCTTTGCAGCTGTGCTGGCGGCTTGGCTGGCCCTTATATTACCCACATTGATACACCCAGACCAGACAGGTTTTATCAAGGGCAGACAGGGAGTGAAGAATGTCCGCAGTCTCATTGCAGCACTTAGTTTCCATAGGCAGACAGATGCTCTAGTCTTGAGCTTAGATGCTGAGAAAGCATTTGACTCGCTTTCTTGGGACTACTTGTTCTGGAACATGCGCCAGTATGGTTTGGTGGGTAACATAGTCACATGGTTAGAGGTTTTATATAGTAACCCTGGCGCGCGCCTCCTCATTAATGGTGCATTGACTAGACCTTTTTCTTTACACTGTGGGGTGTGTCAGGGTTGCCCCCTGTCCCCTTTACTTTTTGTGCTGGCTATCGAACCCCTAGCGATTAAATTACGCTCAGACCCTGGCTTTGCAGGCCTCCGTATAGGGAGGCATCAAATGAAGCTGGCGTTGTTCGCAGACGATATCCTGTTGTTTGTGGGCAGGCCCAAGGAGAGTGTCCCTGTGATTATCCAACACTTCTCCTCCTTCAAGGGGATTGCAGGTCTGACTATCAATTATGCTAAATCTGAGGCCCTGGCGCTTACACCTGATACGGCACGGGATTGGGGTGACGGGTTTCCCTTTGCATGGGCCTCGGATAAGTTAAAGTATTTAGGGGTCTGGATACCTAGAAATTTGACTGAGCTTTACGCCCTTAATATAAAGAACACGTTATCTGACCTGGGGGCCCAGCTGACTGCCTGGCGTACACTACCGCTGTCCCTGTTTGGGCGATGTGCCCTGATTAAAATGACATTGGTACCAAAATTGCTATATAAGCTTCATATGTTGCCCTGCTGGCTATCGCGTGCTGATGTTTTGTGGTTACAACGCTCTTTTCAAAAATTTCTGTGGGCAGGGGGGAGGGCTCGGCTCAAGTATTCTGTATTATTACACTCTAAGGAGACGGGGGGATTGAATATGCCTGATATCCGACTGTATAACGCCTCATGCCAGCTTCGCTTTGTGGGGGAGTGGATATTGGACCAATACTCTTATTGTGAAGACAATTTGCTTATCAGTATGACGGCTCCGTGGTCTCCAGTGTATCTGATTCAAGCTGATACAGCCACCTACAGCGCTCTGACTATCCCCAAGGAACTATTACATCCTTGTCGGCAAGCCTGGCGTTGGTTTCGTCAGCAGGAGGGTTTCCAGGGACTTGCCTCTTTATTAATGCCGCTTTTGGGCAATAAGAAATTTCCACCTGGATTGGATTGCAGGGCGATTTTTCAAGGATGGCTTCAAAAGGGACTGCCGTTTATTTTTCATCTCTATCTCCCGGATACTCCAGTGGTGCAGGACTTTGCAACTTTGGCTCGAGATTATGCGCTACCATCCAAACACTTCTTTGCATACCTCCAAGCTCGCCATTATCTCCAGTCGTTCAAGTGGACAGCGGATGAATTTCGTAAGGAGTCTAGCTTTGCCCAACGCTTCTTTGACACTGCTCTTTTACATAACTCCATAAGGGGATGGTGCGTATTGGGACAAAAAAATAGACAACCTCACCATCTGAACGCCCTGGCGGAGTATTGGACGGAAGCCTGGGGGCGGTCTATTTCTTCTGCGGACATTCTTACGTGTTTTAAAACTATGACCGCCACTGTGCCCGACCTTACCCTGCAGGAACTGCAATTCCGGATCCTACAAAATATTGTCTGTGAATGACGTTCGACGTTACCGTATGGGCTGTTTACCCTCACCCCAATGCGTTAAATGCAGTGCTGTGCCTGGCACTTTGGCTCACCAGCTGTTTCAGTGCCCGACCCTTCGAACATTCTGGGATGGCGTCTTGTCACTACTTCCCATATTCTGAGCTCAGGGAGGCTGTTGCTGTCTGGGTTACGCGGCAATATTACCCCGCACACTGCTGCTGCTGGACGTTTTGGCCGCACCGCTATCCTGTTAGCCTGCCAGATGATATTGGCTTTATGGATTGACCCCACGACACAACCTCCGTTGAGAGCTTGGTACTCTAAACTTGCGTCAACTATGCAGCTGACACGACTAGATACTATTTCAACGGGCCGCACTTTGGATGCTACTTCTACGGCTCATTGGACTGCCTGTTTTGCCTTACTACCTCTGGATATACAAACCCAACTCTTAAACACTGGATATCATACTACGTGGACATAACCGTGATTACCCCAATGCCTTTAGGTTCACAAGTTTGCTGGGACTGTGCCATATTTTCTCTTTCAGGTTTATTGTTAATGTATACGCTTGATTCCATTGCTGTTTGTTCTTAAAACACCATCCCCTGGGGGGGGGGGGAAGGGAGTTAGAGGGAGGATGTATGGGTGGAAGTGTGAGTATGCTTGTGGTGGGTGTCCTGTGACTTGAGTGGGGGGAGTGATATACACTGAGAAAAGAAGGGGCGTGTGCGCGGCTGCAGCACTTGCATTGTTAATTGTTAACTATACAACAGTTTCTGTTGAGCCATGTTTCTCTTATACTCTTGTTTCTGGTTGGCATGAATTGCCTCTATTGAGGCTGATGTAGCTGTAAACACACGTTCCTTAATAAAAATGATTTTGAAAAAAAAAAAAGAAGAAAAAACAGTCGCATTATTTTAGTGAGTTTGAAAGAGGTGTAGTTATTTTTTTCCAGGGTATTAGGATGCTAACTTGCATCCTTATGTCCCCGGGAGGCTTCCTAAAATCGCAGACCCAAAAATAACTACCCCTCCCGCCACTATAAAATTCTGCCACAGGTATCTACTGAGAAACCCTCCCCCCCCCCCCCCACCCCATCACCTATCGAAGTGGTATGAGCACAAAAGTTTAAAGAAAAAATAAATCAATGGCGCATGGCAACACCCCTTCACAAACCCTTACCTTTGTAGAAAATACCCCACCACCCAAACAAATACCCTCCATTAAACCCCTCCTCCTAGCAGCAGACATCGTCCCAGTTCCCCTCCCTAAAATACATCACTGGGGTCTAGTGTGTCTTCCCACCCCTTACATCAAAATTAGACCCTGGTGGTCTAGGTGGGCCCCCAAATCCCCTCACATACCTTTAGAAGACTCTGTGGTACAGTGGTGGCCTGAAGTATCTCATAGCGCTGGGCCGGCTGACACTATTTTGAAAGATGGGATCAATCAGGCCCATAACTAGGGTGCACTCTGGGCCAATACTGCACCATCGATTCTTCAAGGGGTTCGGAGGGTCCCGGGGCTCTCATAGACCAGCAGGGTCTATTTTTTATGTAAAGAGGTGGAGAGACCCACTAGACCCCAGGATCATGTATTTTAAGAGAGGCTAGTGGGATGTCTGCTGCTGGGGGAGTTAATGAAAGAGTATTTGGTTGGGCTATTTTCTACAAAGGGGAGAGTTTGGGGGAGGCGAAGCATTTCTGCAGGCTGTTGATTTCTTATTTTTGGGCCTGCACTGACTTGATAGGTGGGGGGGGGGGGGGGGGGGGGTCTCAGTAGATCCTTGGGGATTTCTATCATTTTGGGAGGGGGGAGTGCTTTTGGGTCTTGTGGCCCTTTAAAACAAAAGCAACCTTGTGCAAGGTGGACCACCATTGCGGGTGTTTGAGGCTGCTGTGATTTTTTCCCTTGGAGGGTGAAATATCATGGGAACACCCCCCTCCCCCGTGATATTCTACCCCTCCCACGATAAAATATCCCAGCTTTGTAAATCTCCCTATTTGCAAACAAACAGGGAGATTTAGCAACTTTATTTTACTTATCTAGCATTGAATAACTGCATTAGCCAGTTAAATGTAAGCCATGCTCCCCCCGCCCTGCCTCTTTGTTATTCAGTCAATTTTTTGCTGGATAATAACTTACCCAGTTATAACTTAGCTGTTAGCAGGATAGGATACTTAAAACTCAGAGACTGTCCAGCTAAATCTCAAACAGATCTGACAAACCCTTTTGAATGTCAATATCATCACACTTAACAAGATAAAAGGAATAATTATTAAAATCAATTGAATCAAAGGCAAATGTAAACAATAAAGGAATAATTTACAATCAGTCAAAGACAGATGTAAACAACCATGCTTTACATGTCTTCTATAAATTCATATGGTTTCCAATGGCATAATCAATAGGGGGAAGAGAGTTCAAAATAGCAGGTCATAAACTAGAGAAAGCCTTCTTAGTTTTAGCCATTCTCACCTACTTTAATGTAGAGCTTACCAAAAGCACTGTTCAGGAAGAAAAAAGCTTACATTTGGGAATAGATTGTAATAGGTGGTCTCTGATATATTGGGGATGTAAATAATTTTCTAAACCAGCATTTGCTAACAAGTGTGCTGAGGCAGAAAGCATAGGTGTGCCATGAAACTTTTCACTGACCAACCAGAACTGCAGGTAGGTAGAAGATTTTGAGTAGGCCAAAGGTACAGCTCTTGTTCAGTCTTCACTTCCTCTCCCCCAACCACCACACCACCTGATGTACAGAATCTCCTCCAGCCGGCTAGGGAATTGATGAGGTGTGCTTACCTGCTGCTGCTTTTTGCTTTGCCTACTTCCTACAGTCAGAGTTGTGTGGGACCCCATAGTCTTGCAAAATCCACTGGCATCTATGTAGTTTCATCTGCAGATGGAAGCCAGCAGAAGAGGAACAAGCAGCAGGTAAGTGCTGCTCATTGATTCCCCCCTACTGCTTGTTGCAGCACATCCAGGTGGTTGGGAGAAGGGACTGATGATTATACCAGAAGGATGTAGGGAAGGGATAAATATTTGCTCAGGTGGAAGTAAGATGAATGCCTCCGGTGGGTGCAGAGAGAGAGAGAGAGAAGGGAAGAGTTAGTTGTGTCAGAAGGTGGGGACAAAGGAAAGGAAAGGGATATGATTGAACCAGAGGCGGTGGGGGAGAGAAGGAAAGGTGATTGTGCCAGGAGGTGGGGGAAGGGAAGTTGATTGTGCCAAGGACATAAGGAGAGAGGGAACAATAGGGAAACTGATTATGCCAAGGGGATTGAGAGAAAGAGAGGGGAAAGTGATTGTTCCAGGGGAGGTCGTAGGAGAGAGAAGGGAAAAGGATTATGCCAGGAGGCTCTGGGGAGATGGAAGGGAAGGTGATTTTGCCAGTTAGTGTTGGGGAGAGAGGGAAAGACAGGGAAAGTGATAATGCCAGAGGGTTTGGGGGGGGGGGGGAGAGGGAAGGGAAGGTGATTGTGCTGGGGCTGTGGATTATGCCAGGGAGTGTGAAGAAAGAAGGAAGGGAAAGTGATTATGCTAGGGGGATGGGAAGAGAAGGGAAGGGAAAATGAATGTGCCAGGGAGTGGGGAGAGAAGGAAGGGAAGGTAATTATGCTAGGGGCATGGGGAGAGAGGGCAGGGAAGGTGATTGTGCCAATTCTCTGATTCTTTTCAATATTTGTATGCAGCCATTGGGCTAACTGCTACATGGTCTTAGTTTTAGGGGATATCTCTACGCAGATGACATCCAACTTCTTAAACCATTGGGGAAGTAGAGTGCTGTTGTACAGATGATTAATGACAAACTGGCAGTTGTAGCTGATTCAGAGCAAGCTTATGTTAAATTAATCAAAAACAGAAATTTTGAAAAACCCTCAATCAACTCCATTGGCAAATCCTTTTATTTTTGAAATAGAAGTTGAACAAGGTTCAGTTAGGTTCTTACATATTAATTGTCTTTTCTTGATTTCTGACAGACATGCCCAGACATATAGGATTTATCCCTCCTACCAGCAGATGGAGGCAGAGGGCAAGCTGATTTTGGCCTGACATTCCTTTCTATATAGTCTGGTGCAGCAGGGAAGGCATCATTAGTCTTTTGCCCAAGCTGAAAATTATTTTATTGGAACTGAAATTAAATCTGTCTAGCAAAAGAAAGAAAGGAAAGAGAATATTAAAAAATTAAAAATAGTAGATGGGTTGTTCAATTTTTATTTTTATGCTTTTTGTACAGGTTTCCCATACATCTTGGGGACCTACTTCTGGTTCTGAGAAATTTTGCTAGACTGTTGATGTTTAGGAGGGTGGGTTCTGCTTTTATTATTATATAGTTTATGCTGAGGAATTGATTGATGTTATGTCTTGTTTAATGCGGGTTGCTGAGAATACTTTCTATGGATGGAGATAATTAACTGGCTATTAGATTGTTTTTCTTTAAGTTTATACTATTGTATTATCCCAGGACAAGCAGGCTGCTAGTCCTCACATATGGGTGACGTCACTGACGGAGCCCTATCATAGAAAACTTTCTGTCAAAGTTTCTAGAAACTTTTGACTGGCACACAGGTTTTTGAGGCCACCACCAGAGAAAAAAAAGCCATCTCCACAATCCCAAACCGAACTTGCCAGTAGGAGGTCAAGTTTCCTCCTTCTATAATCATTGGTTACAGATAACAACAGACCAATGGGTACTCTCAATAATATCACGAGGTTACCAACCCAATTTCCTCTCAATTCCAAGAGATTCTTCTCCAAAACCTTTTTGCAAAACGAAAATCACATAATTCATCTGCAAACAGAATTATCCACCCTTCTGAGAGTCAGAGCCATAGAACCGGTGCCCCGGACTCAGCAGGGCAGAGGATTCTACTCCCATTATTTCCCCATTCCAAAGAAAACAGGAGGCCTACGTCACATCCTAGACCTCAGAAATCTCAACAAATTTCTAAGGAAAGAAAAGTTCAGGATGGTTTCTCTAGGCACCATGCTTCCCCTTCTTCAAACAGATTGGCTTTGTTCTCTGGATCTACAAGATGCTTACGCTCACATTCCAATATTCCCTCCTCATCGCAAGTATCTGCGTTTCCTGGTTGGTCAACAGCATTTCCAGTACAGAGTACTAACATTCGGACTTGCCTCAGCTCCCAGAGTGTTCAAGAAATGCCTGGCAGTAGTAGCAGCACACTTACACAAGGAAAGTGTACACGTTTTCCCCTACCTAGACGACTGGCTCATCAGAAGTCAATCTCAACAAGGAGCTCTGGCTTCTCTCAGTCGAACAATTACTTTGCTTCACTCGATGGGGTTTCTCATCAATTACCAAAAGTCCCATCTCATCCCGTCTCACATACTTCAGTTCATCGGAGCAGAACTGCACACTATCCTTTCAAGAGCTTTCCTACCCGAGGATTGGGCAGAAACACTCTCCCTATTGGCAAACTCGCTACACTCGCAGAAACAAGCGACAGCTCATCAGTTTCTCACTTTACTAGGCCATATGGCCTCCACGGTTCATGTCAGTCCTATGGCCAGACTAGCCATGAGAATAACCCAGTGGACATTAAGGTCACAATGGATACAAGCCATTCAACCACTGTCATCTCCAATTCAAGTAACCCACTAGCTATGTTCATCTTTCCTTTGGTGGATCAACAGAGGCAACTTGCACAAGGGCCTACCCTTCCAACATCCAGTCCCACAGATAACTTTAACTACAGATGCATCCACCTTAGGTTGGGGAGCTCACATAGACACTCTCCAAACCCAGGGTACTTAGACAAAACTCAAAGCAACATTTCAAATCAATTTCCTAGAACTTCGAGCTATACGTTATGCTCTGCATGCGTTCAAGGACTGCCTTTCACACAAGACTGTTCTGATTCAAACGGACAATACAGTAGCCATGTGGTACCTGAACAAACAGGGAGGTACGGGCTCGTATCTCCTTTGTCAAGAAGCAGCACAGATTTGGGACTGGGCCCTGACACATTCCATGTTTCTCCGGGCCACTTATCTAGCGGGCATCCACAACATAGTTGCAGATCACCTCAGTCGTCAGTTTCAACCTCACGAATGGTCCCTGGATCCCTTAGTAGCGACCAGGATTTTTCAACGTTGGGGACAACCAAAAATAGACCTCTTTGCATCACACCTGAATCACAAAGTGGACAAGTTCTGCTCTTTGCACAAACAGAAACACCAGCCTGCCAAGGACACCTTTGCTTGCCCTTGGAACTCAGGTCTTCTATACGCGTATCCTCCGATACCGCTCATAACCAAAACTCTAGTGAAGCTACAACAGGACAAGGGGTCCATGATACTCATAGCCCCACATTGGCCTCGACAAATGTGGTTTCCCATACTTCTCGACCTCTCAATCGCAGAGCCAATTTGCCTGGGTGTGGCTCCCACTCTCATAACTCAATATCAGGGCCGGTTGCACCATCCCAACCTTCAATCCCTATCTCTGACAGCATGGATGTTGAAAGCTTGATCTTACAACCACTCAATCTTTCAACTAATGTCTCTCAAGTGCTTATAGCTTCATGTAAACCTTCCACGCGAAAGAACTATTCTTCGAAATGGAAAAGATTTACTTTGTGGTGCACACAAAAGGACATTGACCCTTTCTCCTGCCCCACACCTCTTTTGCTAGACTACTTATGCCATCTTTCAGACTCTGGTCTACAGACCTCATCTGTAAGAGTTCATTTAAGTGCAATCTCGGCTTACCATAATAAGATGGGAGATGCACCAATATCCATACAACCTCTTGTAAGTAGATTTATGAGAGGTTTAACTCACCTTAAACCACCAATACGGCCACCAGTCACAGAATGGGACCTTAATCTGGTGTTAACAAGGCTCATGCATTCTCCTTTTGAACCCATGAATTCCTGTGATATTACATTTCTCACATGGAAGACTATCTTCCTCATAGCCATTACATCGGCTAGAAGGGTTAGTGAGTTACAAACACTTGTCACGTACTCACCCTATACAAAATTCCTAGATGACAGAGTGGTTCTCCGTACACATCCAAAATTCCTCCCCAAGGTAGTTACGGAATTCCATTTGAACCAATCCATATTTTTACTCACGTTCTTCCCAAGGCCTCACTCTCAACAAGGTGAAAGGACTTTACATACCTTGGACTGTAAACGTGCACTAGCATATTACTTAGACCGCACTGCAGTCCACAGGAAATCCACTCAACTCTTTGTTTCTTTTGATCCAAACAAACCGGGTAATCCAGTGGGCAAACACACTCTCTCCAACTGGCTAGCAGATTGCATAGAATTCTGTTATGAAAAAGCATCCTTCCTCTCCAGGGGCGAGTAAAGGCGCATTCAGTAAGGGCAATGTCAACCTCAGTAGCACACTATTGTTCAGTGCCAATTCTTGACATATGTAAAGCGGCAACATGGAGTTCTCTTCACACCTTTGCAGCTCATTACTGTTTGGACAAAGAAGGACGACAAGATTCAGCCTACGGACAATCTGTCTTAAAGAACTTGTTTCCTATATAATCCCAACTCCTTCTACATCCAACCTGTTGTGATTTTTGGCTGCCTCATTTTTACAAACGATACTTCAATGTTGCTTCACTACAAAATGACTCAGCCTATAGCTTGCTAATCACCCATATGTGAGGACTAGCATCCTGCTTGTCCTGGGATAAAGCAAAATTGCTTACCTTGTAATAGGTGTTATCCCAGGACAGCAGGATGTAGTCCTCACGAAACCCACCCGCCACCCCGCGGAGTTGGGTCCGATACGTTTTATTATTTTATTTTTGCTAAAGCTTATTGATATATATGAGACTGAAGGGAGATCCCTGTGGCTGAGAATATCATGGCATGCTGGGCATGCTCAGTGGTTTCAGTGTGCCAGTCAAAAGTTTCTAGAAATTTTGACAGAAAGTTTTCCGTGATAGGGCTCCATCAGTGACGTCACCCATATGTGAGGACTACATCCTGCTGTCCTGGGATAACACCTATTACAAGGTAAGCAATTTTGCTTTACAGTATTTTATATTCCTTTTCATTATGCCATACCAGTCCAGATAAGTGGATTACCCTCATTCACCAGGAGGTAGAGGCAGAGACTTATTTCCCTTTTTGATGTCACTTGAGGCTATATATTCTGGGAATTCAGGTTAGGCAGTTAGTAGTTCTGTGCCTCCAACTGGTGGTGGCTAGGCTGAAGAAGCTAAAAGAAGCTAAAAGAAAAAGAGAAACGAGTAAGAGGTGTAGATCAAGTGACAAAGGTCAGCTAGATGACGACCGGATGAGTCTGTTCTTCTCTCCATAGAAAATAAAATCCAGTTCCCATTTGGGCCTGGTATAAGGAGGCCTGACCGCTGTCCAAATAGTAGTTGACGAGAAAAAAGGGGAAGGGAAGAGTAACACCAGGATAGAGAGAAAGCAGATACAGGTTTTCGAGCCCCCCCTCCCTGTGCTCCCTCTCATGGCTGACAGAGAAAGATCGTGCCTGCAGTGCGGCAGTTGAAGACAATATTCCATAGTGGGTCGTTTTGTCTCAAATGTGATGTCACAAAGCCCCCTGCAGAGAAATAGGTATGATGGGGAAACCAGGGGTTGGGAGGTCAGGACAGCAGCGGAGATGCTATAGATAAGTTGCATTGGAGGGGTGAAATTCTGTCACCAGCACAGCGGAAAGTGAGCTGGGAGCTCAGAGTGGGAGGATATCGCCAAATCAGAAGCAGGCCATAGCTGGTCGGTGAGAGCCCTGCAGCGCTAGGACAGAGAGAAGTCAATGGAGGCATGGAATTCTCAACTGAATTTATTCTGTTTATGCACAAGACATATAGGAAAATGGGAGGTTGGGCTGCAGGTCAATATATGCATCCTAGATCCCCGCCCAGCACCTCCAGGGAATGAGGGTTGGGAGCAAAAAAGCCTCTGCTGAGTATAGAAGGGATTTTCTTCCCAGCAGACTCCCCTTTTCTGACACAGCTTTCAGAGCCTGAATACAGAGGAAGAAAGAGAGGTGAAAGAGGGTAAGGATGCCACAGTCAGGCCCTTTAGTTCGGTAATCTCATCTCAAATGTGGCACAGGCCTTGGGCCTGCCGGAGGAGCAGAAGAAAGATAAGGTATAACAGGGAAACCCAAGTCTCCTAGGGATTATGAAGCCATCCAAAGCATTTCTTTTGCACCCAGCCATAAGAGAAATGATTATGGTAGAATGAGAGACCTCTGACCTTGAGGGTTAGGCAGGTGATGGGCAGGCTGTACCCACTGCAGTAGGTAGAAGTAAATCAGCTATTCAAAATGCCAAAAATTGATGACCTGGTAGTGACAGGAACAAGGAAGACCACTATTCCAGTGGAAGGAGACACAGCTCTCAAAGACCAACAGGACCATAAGAAAGAGTTTCTTTTGAAGAAGTCCCTTGAAATTGCTAGCTATCTTTATAGGCAGAAGTTTACGCGGGATATGTAGCAAGGTCATTTGTGAGATGGCTACAGTAGCATTGCACGAGCCTGGTGGAAGTGGAAGAGATGGTAGAAGTGGAAGCTACCAAGCTAAAGTCAAGCTGAGCGGACACCCTTATGACTTGATTAGGACCTTGGCTAAACAGGTGGCAACCATGGTAATGCCAAGGAGGTTCCTAAGTTTGACTAAGGCAGTGGTCAGCAGATGAAGCAAACAAGACACATTTGAGTTGGCTGCCCTTTAAGAGTCATCTGGATCTGGACTTGAAGCCACAGAGATTACCAGAGTCAAAGGAGTCGCAAAGCCCTTTAAGGGGCAACCCAGGGAGCCTAGTCATTTCAGGCCAGCCAGGGCTCTGAACCCCCAGGGGAGCAAGCCCCAGACTGAAGGGGAGATATGATAGAGGTCTATAAAATAATGAATGCAATGGAACAAGTAAATATTAATTCGTTGTTTACGCTTTCGAAAAGTACAAAGACCAGGGGACACACATTGAAGTTACTAGGTAGTAGAGATGTGAATCGTGTGCCCGATCGTTTTAACGATTGGGTTCGGCTGGAGGGAGAACAAAATCTGATCGGTAGAGATTTGAATCGGAATCTGTTCCGATTCCAATTCACATCGCTAATTTTTTTTTAGTGAGGCCCGAGCAGATTAAAAAAAAAACCCACCCCGACCCTTTAAAATTGACCCCTTAGCTTCCCCCACCCTCCCGAACCCCCCCAAAACCTTTTACATGTACCTGGTGGTCTAGCGGGGGGGGGGGGGGGGGGGCCTGGAGCCATCCCCTGCACTCATACCCTCCGTGCCGGTATCAAATGGCGCCGATAGCCTCTGACCTACTATGTCACAGGGGCTACCGGTGCCATTGGTCAGCCCCTGTCACATGGCCATCGGCGCCATCTTGTGCTCCTACCATGTGACAGGGGCTGACCAATGGCACCGGTAGCCCCTGTGACATAGTAAGGGCAAAGGCTATCGGCGCCATTTTGCTTACTGGCAGCCGACGGCCCAAGTGAAGGAGATCGCTCCCGGACCCCCGCTGGACCCCCAGGGACTTTTGGCAAGTCTTGGGGGACCCTCCTGACCCCCACAAGACTTGCCAAAAGTCCAGCGGGGGTCCGGGAGCGACCTCCTGCACTCCTGCTGTCGGATGCCAGTACTCAAAATGGCGCCGATCGCCTTTGCCCTCACTATGTCACAGGGGACCGTCGGCCGACCGTCTGTCCCTGTGACATAGTGAGGGCAAAGGCGATCGGCGCCATTTTGAAACCAGTCCAGCACCGAGGGTATGAGTGCAGGGGATGGATCCCGGACCCCCCGCTAGACCACCAGGTACATGTAAAAGGTTTTGGGGGGTGGGGGAAGCAAAGGGGTCATTTGTAAAGGGTCGGGGTGGAGTTTTTTTATCGGGCCATCGGCGCCATTTTTATTAATGGCAGCCAACGGCCCGAGAGCGGGAGATCACTCCCGGGACTCCCAGTAGATCACCAGGTATTTCTAAAAGGTTTTGGGGGGGTTCGGGAGGGGAGGGGAAGGTAAGGGATTAGTTTTAAAGGGTTGGGGTGGGTTTAGGAGGAGTTTTGGTGTGCCGGTTTTCCCGCCCTCCCCCAAATAACTCCCGTTAGTAGACACTAACCCCATTAACGATTTTTCACGCTAAATCGGGGGAATTTCTATTGTTTCGAGCACTCTAACGATCTTTGACGATTTAAAAAATATCTGACGATTTTTTTAAATCGTCAAAAAACGATTCACATCCCTACTAGGTAGTACCTTTAAAACTAATAAGAAAAAATATTTTTTTACTCAATGCATAATTAAGCTCTGGAATTCATTGCCAGAGGATGTGGTGAAAGTTATGAGTACCTGCGCTTAAAAATGGTTTGGACAAGTTCCTAGAGAAAAAGTCCATTAACCATTATTAAGGTAGAGTTGCAGAAATTCACTGCTTATTCTTGGAATAAGCAGCTTGGAGTCTGTCTGCTCTTTGGGATCCTGCCAGGTACTTGTGACCTAGCTTGGCCACTGTTGGAAACAGGATACTGGGCTTGATGGACCTTTGTTCTGACCCAATAAGGCAAGTCTTATGTTCTTAAGGCCTTGTCATCAGGACCATCTGCTGGCCAGGCTCTGGCATAGGGTCTGGGTCTAGACCCAAGCCCCAGTGATGGGACCCAACCTCTGGGCTGGGCCGGGCCCCAATGTCAAGCATGAGTCTGTGCCTGGGCCTAGGCCAAGACCTAGGCATTGGGACCTGGCATCCAGGACATCTGACGTCGGCCCTGGGTTTAGGCCAAAGCCTTGTCATCAGGACCTAGCCTCCGAGAAGGGCCTCTGTGCTGGGCATGGACCTAGTATTGTGCAAGAACCTGGACCTGGGCCTAATCCAAAGCCTCAGCATCAGGACACAGCCTCCAAGAAGGGATTCAGAGTCTGGCCTGGGCCAGCCATTCAACCTCAAAACACTGCCCCCCCCCCACACACACACACACACACAGATAGGGTAAGTGGTGGCCAGGGAAGTTCCTGACCCTGGCAGCTTTTGAGGGTGAGGGAGAGATGTTCCTCAGGGGGGCCTAGAGAGGTCCATTTTCATTTTTCTTGTTTATAATGTTAATACAGAAACAAAATAAATGTTGAACTAAACAATACCCAGGAGGGCAAAACCCCAAAAACGAAAAAATGAAACAACATTTTTTTCCCTGCACATCACTATGCTGAGTATGATCATTAGATGTTACTGTTGTGCAGTGATTGAGGTTCTCCTTCTTGGTCCTAGAGGTCTGAGAATCAGAAACCAGACTTGGAAATCAAAATCAGTCCTACTATATTGCATGCAGTGGTTCTGGGCCAGCTCCTAATGTTTCTGTTACAACTAACATAGATGTTTGATCACAGTATTGATTGCAGTATTCCTGTGTTGGCTGTATATTAATTTACCTTTGCCTTTCTTTTACTGTACAGTAGAAGTTGTGCCAGACATATCATTTTGGATATCGGTCAGAAAAATATGGATTGTGTCCAGGTTTTCTTGATTTTAGTCACAGTCTGCATTAATGAAAAATCAAAATGTTTTCTGCTGCTCAAGGCCTTGATCACGTTACACTTGCAGAGCAATCTTTAGGACATAGAGATCAATATTCAGAGAGCTGTCAAGCGGCAGATTTATCCAGGGAAAGTTATGTATGTACCGTTTCTCAGATATTCAGCAATACTTACATGTAGATGTCTCCTGCTGAATATATTCAGATAAAATTACTTTATCCAGTTAAAGTTAGGACAGTGATTTCTCTAATCAGACTTGTACATATAATAAAGATGTTACAAGAGGTTCACTTAACAGCTAACGTGAGTTTAGCCCCACCCTTGTAACATCTCTTTTGATGCTCCTTTTTGTCTGAATAAATGTTTTTTTGCACAAAACTTGTGAGGTTGGCAGGAGGAATTATTAAAGCTTGTATTGTGTATGCATACTGTAAAAGTTATCTTTACAAAGAGTTTCAGTATTGACCTCACAGATTTCATAGACAAGCCAGATAAATCAGCCACACAAGAGAGGGCTGTCATTGAGCACAGAGCATTTCCTAGAAGGGTTTCCACCAGGGGTATAGCCAGAACTGAATTTATTTTTTTTCGGGTGGGATGGGGTGTGACCTGTTCCCATCCTTTATTCCATCCTATGTGGGTCTTTATGGCAGTGGCTACAAAACCCTTTAATTTCTGGCAACACTATATCTTCTGTCTTTTCACTCCATACCCTGGTCATCTCATTCTCATACTGTGATTATATTAGCTATTTTATTCAAGTGTTAATCTTTTAGGCTGTTATAGAGCAATTATGTAAACAGGCTTCCAAACACGCCAGGCATTCCTGAACTTTGAAAGTCCTGAGAGGAGAGGGGATAATTACCTGCCAAAAATAAACAGAAGGACTCTGATGAAATTTTTACCTAATTAACCTAAGGACAGTATTTCCCTGTTCAATTTAGCCTTTTTAAAGGTGAAAAGGTAGTAATTCCAGCAATTCCAGGCCCTCTTACTGCTACACCTTTAAGGACTGACTCAGATATGACATGATCCTGCTGCTAAGAGAGGAGGCCTGAACCAAATGCGAGAGGGCACCGACCCCCCCACCCCCAAAAAAAAAAGTGTCCACCCCTATTGCTGTGCCCCTGCTTTTCATAGTCATACACAGGACTTTGTGCCCAGCTGCAGACATTTGGGACACTCTCAGTCCATTTTTGTCTGTGCTGACACTGGTCACATTTTTGGTGTTCTCTTTTCTTCATGAGAGAAATTATTTTTTCATGATCAGGCTTCCTCAGTCGATTCTACTTGTAACACTCCTTAGGGTTTTTTTAGGCAGTTCTAAGTTATAGAATGTTTTCATTGTTGGTTGCCTATTCTGAAGAAACTGTTTAAGCGATCTTGGTTGCGTCTCCTCCCCCACCACTTGTCACAAAATTTGGGACTTTCATTTTGCCTCTGTTATTTTTCTCAAAATGGTTGTAAAGAAGACTGCAACTTCAAGATGCCCCCTACGGCAACTGCATGGTGCCCTCCCCCCGACCACTGCAGCTTCAAGATGTCCATAACTGATCATCATGAATTGTGTTTGCAGTGTATGGGATTGGAACATGATGTTCTTTGCTGTAGATTCTGCTCAGAGGTGTCACCTAGGACCATCAAGCTTCGGCTACAGAGGGTACAGGATTTTGTTTCAGCAAAGACAATCCAGCGGTAGGCAGAAGCCTACCGCTGAAGGATCTCCTCAACCATCACTGTCTCTCATTCTCCCACCCCTCCTTAATCCCTACCCCCCCCCTCTTTTCCCTCTCCCCTTCCCCCCCACCCAACCTCACCCTTTCCTTCTCCCTCTGGACATACCATGCTAATAACTGCCTAGGATAAATCTATGTTTACGTATCTTATAGTTTTTGTTGATTATATATATATATTTATCTCTCTCTAATTGTTTCTTAGTTTAAATTCTGTACTGTCTTCCATTGCCCAGGTTTTACGCTCCCTGTTTAATGTAACTTTACTTTCTACCTTGATGTTAATTGGTTTCCCCTCAGTTACATTGTAAACCGGTACGATAAGATTTAGTCTTGAGCATCGGTATAGTAAAAGAAATTAAATAAAAATAAATAAATAAATAAACTTTGGCTCCAAAGATATTGGCATTGAAGGACCAAAGTACCATACTTTCTGCTGGCTATGTGTTGCGCCGGAGGTGGACCCTTGGGCCGACGTGGGGTTGTCGCTACCCGTAGGAGGGATCATACAGGTACCCCCCGTCGGCAGGCAGAGGGGACTGACGGACGGAGGCCGGCTGGCGCTTCACCAATACCAGCCCTCGTTCCCCGTGGGTTGAGCCTTTGGGTGCCAGGGCCGGCTGGATTTAGGTGGCCTCCGTCAGTGGTCATCAGTGGGTGGATCGAGGTCAGCCCAGAGGCAGCAACTGGTATAGGTATCAGTCTGTACTGGACAAGGTAGAGTCCCGGAGATCCAGGCGCCAATAAGAATATAGTCTGACAGAAGGCTCCCGAGCAAGAGCAGGCCAAAGCCTGAATGAACCATGTCCAGGACAAAGGCTGAAGAGGCGTCTTTAAGCAAGCTGGGTTCTGGGCTGGGGGCAGTCTGGAAGCAGTGGCAAGCAAGGCTGAGGTCTAGATGAGGAGAGAGTCAAAGGATGGTCAGACAAAGCGGAAGTCCAGGACTGGAGAGAAGCAACGGAGTGGTCAGGCAATGCAGAGGTCTGGGGCTGGAGAGAGGCAACGGAGCAGTCAGGCGATGCAAAGGTCTGGGGCTGGAGAGAGGCAACGGCATCATCAGGCAATGCAGGGTCAAGCCAGGTAGCAATCCGAAGGAGAGAAGAAGGAACAGGAACTCCGGAACAAGGAAACAGGGACGAAGGCAATCAGGATCGGGAACCAGGAACAGAAGAAGCAACGAGTACTCGACTAGCGTGGGGACCTGTTGCAAAGGCAATTTGAGAGAGCGGAGCCCAGCCTTATATACTGGAGCTTAAACGGCGTCATCATCCAGGGCCGTGGCCAGGTTCCCGCTGCGGGCCCTATTAAAGGATCAGCTGTGCACGAGTGCCGTTGGTCGGGAAAGCATCTCTCCACGGGCCATGCAGAGAGGCCTGACGCAGAGCATCAGGAACTGTAGCAGAGCCGGAGGCCCCAGGGGTGGCCCGAGGACGAGCCGGCGGCCCACAGCCACCAGATACGAGGGACCAAGTGCTGGATCAGTTTGAGAGAGGTGAGGGGGCCAAACTGCAGGTCTGCCGCGGCCAGCATGCGTAACATTACCCCCCTCCTCTTCGCCCCCCTCATTGGAGGTCTGGGTTTGCCCGGATGGGCATGATGAAACTGGAGGAGGGTTTCTTATCCAGGATGTTACAAGCTGGCTCCACAAATTTTCTTCAGGGCCGTAACCCTCCCAGGAAAGGAGATATTTCCACCGGCGGCCCCTACGGCGGACATATAGGACTTCATGGACCTTGTAAGGGGTGTCAGTCTCCGAGACCATCGGAGAAGGTGCAGGAGCCTTTCATGAAGGCCAGGATAGGACCACTGGTTTTGGGAGTGATATGTGAAACGTATTGTGGATTCCCAATGCAGGCGGCAGCCGGAGTTGATAGGTTACCAGTCCGACACAACGAATGATTGGAAAAGGTCCAATATACCTTGGTGCAAACCTTTAAGAATGTATCTTGAATCGAATATAACGGGTGCTTAACCAGACTTTCTGGCCAGGAAGGAACTCAGGAGCCGAGCGTCGATTGCTGTCAGGAGATCTCTTGGCCCGGGAAGCAGCCTGGCGTAATCAAAGATTCGTTTGGTTCCAGAGTGCCTTGAGGGCATCGGCAGTAGCTTGCATAGCAGGAGATGGCACTGACAATGGTATGGGTAGCAGTGGTCGCGGTTCTTTCCCTTAAACAATGGAAAAGGGCGACGTACCTGTGGCAGCAGCAATGTGGGAGTTGTGAGAGAACTCCGCCCAAGGAAGAAGCTCTGACCAATTGTCCTGTCGATCGTTTATATATGCGCAAAGGAAGGACTTCAAGGAGCGGTTTGCACGCTCGGCTTATCCATTGGCTTGAGGATGGTATGCTGTTGTTAAACTGATGTTAATTCCAAACGTTTTACAAAGAGCGGTCCAATATCTGGCGATGAATTGTGGGCCTCTGTCAGAAACAATGTCCTTGGGTAAGCCGTGTAGTCAGAAGATGTCTCGAAAGAATAGGAATGCCAATTCGGGTGCAGATGATAGGCCCGGTAGTGGAACAAAATGGGCCATTTTGGAGAATCTGTCAGTTGTAACCCATATGACCGTGTGGCCTTAAGATGCTGGTAAGTCCACAATGAAATCCGTGGAAAGATGTGTCCATGTTTCTTCGGGAGCTGGGAGTGGCTGGAGTAAACTCCAAGGTCGCCCAACCAGGGGTTTCTGTTGAGCGCAGGTACTGCAGGAATCGACGTACGCTTTAGCTTCAGAGACCATAGTAGGCCACCAGAAGAACCGCTGAAGCAGCGCTAGGGTCTGCGCTCGCCCTGGATGACCGGCAAACTTAGTCATGTGCCCACCGGAGGACTCTTTCATGGAGTCGACGGGGCACCACCGTTTACCCCGTAGGAACAGGATGAGTAGCCGAAAGACAAATGCAGGCTGGGTCAATAATATGACTGGGTTCATCGGGTTTGTCTTCAGGTTCAAATGAATGAGACAGGGCATTTGCGGGGAAATTTTTCTCTGCCGGGTGGTAGCGAAGCTCGAAGTTAAATCTGGAAAAGAACAAAACCCATCGAGCTTGACGGGCATTGAGACATTGGGCTTGGTTCAAGTGTTCCAGGTTTTTATGATCTGTAAACACTTTAAATTTATGTTGGGTGCCCTCTAGCCATGGGCGCCAGTCCTCCAACGCCAGCTTGATGGCGAGTAACTCGTGGTCTTCAATGCTGTAATTTTGTTCTGCAGCAGAGAATTTGCGCTAGTAGAAGGAACATGGGACCACGGATCCCATGTTCCTTCTTGCGATTGGAGCAGGGGTGGTCCTTAACCAAGCAGAGCGTTGGTTAAGGACCACCCCTGCTCCAATCGCGGAGGCATCTACCTCAACCAGGAAGGGGCGATTAGGGTCCGGATGATGGAGACAGGATCCAGTTAAAAAAGCCTCCTTGAGGCGATGAAAGGCGGAAACAGCCTCCAGGGTCCAGTTTCGGGTGTCCTGACCCTTACGGGTCAGAGCTGTAAGAGTTGCCGCCAATGTAGAGTAGTGCGGTATGAAGTGGCGAAAGTAATTCATGAATCCCAGAAAACGCTGAAGTGCCTTCAGGCCCACGGGTTGTGGCCAGTCTTGGATTCCTTTTAGTTTCATGGGATCCATCGAGAACCCTTGTTGGGAGATTATGTACCTCAGAAAGGGCAAGCTGGATTTTTCAAATAGGCACTTGTCCAGTTTCGAGAACAAATGGTTCTCCTGAAGACATTGAAGTACAGTATGAACATCGGTACGATGTGTGGCCAGGTCCTTGGAGAAGATAAGAATGTCATCCAGGTACACCACAATTTTGATGTATAAGAGATCCCTGAAGATTTCATTAATTATTCGCCTGAAAACTGCAGGTGCGTTACAGAGGCCAAAGGGCATCACTAAATATTCGTAATGTCCATCTCTGGTGTTGAAAGCAGTCTTCTAGATGTCATCATGGCGGATACACACCAAGTTATAGGCTCCACATAAGCCTGACTTGGTGAAGATAGAGGCTCCGTGTAGCCAATCAAACAATCCTGATATTAAGGGCAGAGAATATTTGTCCTTAAGAGTGATCACATTCAGACCACGGTAGTTGATACATTGTCTTAAAGATCCGTCCTTTTTCGTGACGAAAAAGAACCCTGCGCCAGCAGGAGAAGTAGAGGGGCGAATGAACCCCCTTCGCAAGATTCTACCAGATGTATTCCATCATGGCCTTGGTCTCGGGAAGTGACAGAGGATAGGTACACCCTCCGGGGGGTGTAGTTCCAGGCAGAAGATCGATGGGACAATCAAATTTCCGAAGTGGAGGTAGGAGGTCCGCCTTCTGCTTTGCGAACACGTCTTCAAAGTCTGCGTAGGGAGCAGGTATGCTGAGGAAGTAGTCGCCAGAGGAACCACTGGTGGGGGTGCCACTTTCTGAAGACAAGTCTGGTGACAGGCGGAGCCCCATTCTGTCAGCTGGAGAGACCCCCAATCGAATTGGGGGGAGTGACATTGGAGCCAAGGTAGTCCCAGAACTACCTGGTGGATGGACTTCTCTAGAACCAAAAGTTCAATTTCTTTGGAGTGGAGAGTACCAGTAAGAAGTTGAACTGGCTCTGTAGTTAAGGAGACTCGACCGAGCAAAGGTTCTCCATAGATTGAAGCAATGCACAGGGAAGTCTTGAGAGGACGAGTATTGATACCCAGGAGTTGGACCAAGTCTCTAAGGATAAAATTACCACCTGCTCCAGAATCCACCAAGCAAGGACAGGAAAAGATCGAGTGTCCCAGACTAGAGTAACAGGCATGGATAGCTGAGGGGCCGGGGACGTTACACCCAAGTTCAGGACCCCAAATGAACTTAGGCCGGGAAGTTTCCCGGATGGACTGGGAAAGTCTGTAGATGATGGCCGGGTGCTCCACAGTACAGACACAGGCCTGTTTGTCTCCGCCGGAGGCGCTCTTCCGGGGACAGACGCCCACGACCCAACTGCATGGGCTCATCAGTCTCAGCCACCGCAAAATTCCTACCAATAGTAGGGTTGGTAGCAGGTGGCGAGTGGGAATGGACCGAGAGGGTTTCTTGAGCATCCAATTCTCCCGGTGACGCTCTTGGAGAAGGTGGTCAATTCGGCCTGTTATATCAATAAGATCCTCGAGAGAGGAAGGGAGCTCTCGTGCTGCCAACTCATCCTTTAGTTGTGGGGAGAGCCCATCCAGGTAGATAGAACATAAGAACATAAGAAATTGCCATGCTGGGTCAGACCAAGGGTCCATCAAGCCCAGCATCCTGTTTCCAACAGAGGCCAAAACCAGGCCACAAGAACCTGGCAATTACCCAAACTCTAAGAAGAACCCATGCTACTGATGCAATTAATAGCAGTGGCTATTCCCTAAGTATAATTGATTAATAGCCATTAATGGACTTCTCCTCCAAAACTTATCCAAACCTTTTTTAAACCCAGCTAAACTAACTGCACTAACCACCTCCTCTGGCAACAAATTCCAGAGCTTTATTGTGCGTTGAGTGAAAAAGAATTTTCTCCGATTAGTCTTAAATGTGTTACTTGCTAACTTCATGGAATGCCCCCTAGTCCTTCTATTATTCGAAAGTGTAAATAACCGAGTCACATCTACTCGTTCAAGACCTCTCATGATCTTAAAGACCTCTATCATATCCCCCCTCAGCCGTCTCTTCTCCAAGCTGAACAGCCCTAACCTCTTCAGCCTTTCCTCATAGGGGAGCTGTTCCATCCCCTTTATCATTTTGGTTGCCCTTCTCTGTACCTTCTCCATCGCAACTATATCTTTTGAGATGCGGCGACCAGAATTGTACACAGTATTCAAGATGCGGTCTCACCATGGAGCGATACAGAGACATTATGACATTTTCCGTTCTATTAACCATTCCCTTCCTAATAATTCCTAACATTCTATTTGCTTTTTTGACTGCTGCAGCACACTGAGCCGACGATTTTAAAGTATTGTCCACTATGATGCCTAGATCTTTTTCCTGGGTGGTAGCTCCTAATATGGAACCTAACATCGTGTAACTACAGCAAGGGTTAATTTTCCCTATATGCAACACCTTGCACTTGTCCACATTAAATTTCATCTGCCATTTGGATGCCCAATCTTCCAGTCTTGCAAGGTCCTCCTGTAATGTATCACAGTCTGCTTGTGATTTAACTACTCTGAATAATTTTGTATCATCCGCAAATTTGATAACCTCACTCATCGTATTTCTTTCCAGATCATTTATATATATATTAAAAAGCACCGGTCCAAGTACAGGAGGCAGGAGGACTTGGCAGGCAGTCCTCCTGCCAAGTGAGTTCAGATGCTATAGTCCGGAATTCAATGGAGTAGTCGAAGAGGCTTCTTTGGCCTTATCACAGGTGTACTAGACTAGTGCTTGCCACGGCCTGCCACCCAGGATCATCAAAGGTTCGCCGGAACACAGTCACGAACTGAGACAGTTCCCATAGGAGTGAGTCCGAACGCTCCCACAAAGAAGCCCATGTCAGCACCTTCCTTTCTAGGCAAGACAAGATGAAGGTGACCTTGATTAATTCATCTTGAAAGATGGAGGGTTGAAGAGCAAACTGCATATAGCACTGGTTAATAAACCCTCTACACAGTTTGGAGTCACCGTTGAAATGAGGCGGGGCTGGCAGGGCCAGAAGGGCTCTGGAGGAGGAAGTAGACGGCTGAGGCGAAGAGGAAGCCATCGCTGGAACTGAGTTGCTGGACATGTCATCTAGCCATGTGTGCAGACGCTCAAGGGAAGAGGCCAGGGCCTCGAGAAACAGTTGCTGTTCTTGTACCTTTAGGGCCAGGTCAGGAATAGCCTGGAGGGCCTGCGGCTCCGCCGAGTCCATGGCCTTTGCAATCTGTTGCGCCCGAGATGGACCCTTGGACTGAGGTGGGGTTGAAGCTACCCGTAGGAGGGATCCTACGGGTCCCCACCGTCAGCAGGCAGAGAGGGCTGACTTCCGGCTGGCGCTTCACCATTATCAGCCCTCGTTCCCCGCGGGTTGAGCCTTTGGGCGCCAGGGCCGGCTGGACTTAGGTGGCCTCCGTCAGTGGTCGTCGATGGGTGGATCAAGGTCAGCCCAGCGGCAGCAACTAGTGTAGGTATCAGTCTGTACTGGACGAGGCAGAGTCTTGGAGACCCGGGTGCCAATAGGAACACAGTCTGACATAGGGCGCCCGAGCAAGAGCAGGCCGAAGCCTGAATGAACCACGTCCAGGACAAAGGCTGAAGAAGCGTCTTTAAGCAAGCTGGGTTCTGGGCTGGCGACAGTCTGGAAGCAGTGGCAAGCAAGGCTGAGGTCTAGATGAGGAGAGCGTCAAAGGATGGTCAGACGAAGCAGAAGTCCAGGACTGGAGAGAAGCAACGGCGTGGTCAGGCAATGCAGAGGTCTGAAGCTGGAGAGAGACAACGGAGTAGTCAGGTTATGCAGAGGTCCGGGGCTGGAGAGAGGCAATGGAGTAGTCAGGTGATGCAGAGGTCCGGGGCTGGAGAGAGGCAACGGAGTATTCAGACGATGCAGAGGTCCGGGGCTGGAGAGAAGCAACGGAGTAGTCAGGCAATGCAGAGGTCCGGGGCTGGAGAGAGGCAACGGAGTAGTCAGGCAATGCAAAGGTCCGGGGCTGGAGAGAGGCAATGGCGTCGTCAGGCAATGCAGGGTCAAACCAGGTAGTAATCCAAAGGAGAGATGAAGAAACAGGAACACCAGAATAAGGAAACAGAACGAAGGCAATCAGGAACGGGAACCAGGAACAGAAGAAGCAACGAGTACTTGACTAGAGAGGGGACCTGTTGCAAAGGCAATTTGAGAGAGCGGAGCCCAGCCTTATATACCGGAGCTTAGCCAACGTCATCATCCAGGGCCGCGGCCAGATTCCCGCCGCAGGCCCTATTAAAGGATCAGCTGTGCGCGCGCCTAGGGAGGGGCACAGCGTTGGTTGGGACAGCATCTCTCCACGGGCCACGCGGAGAGGCCTGACGTGGACCATCAGGAACTGTAGCAGAGCCGGAGGCCCCAGGGGTGGCCCGAGGACAGAGCTGGCGGCCCACAGCCGCCAGAGATGAGGGAACAGGTGCTGGATCACTTTGAGAGAGGTGAGGTAGCTGATCCGCGGGTCTGCCGCGGCCACCACGCGTAACACTATGCTTCAGCACATGGGAGTCTCAATCAAGCTCACAGTAGTTTTTGAGAGACAGTTGGATAAAAGAGTTCTTAAGGCCCTGAATCGGCACCTACAAAAGACACAAGTACCAGCACTAAGTACATCAGCACTGGCTGTGGTGCTGACTCAAATGATCCTCAAGACCTACACCTTGGCACTGAGCAGACTGATACCAATGTTGGTGTCTTGATGCCAAGACTTGGTTCCCTTGCCAGTCTTGTAGCCCCCCGGCCTTCTGTTCTGTAAGGCCAAACCCAAGACTCCCAGGTCTCTTCTGTTTCTAGGCCTCTTTGTTTCCTAGCCTCTGGCCTAGCCCTGAGACTTCCTACCTCTCTTCCTGTTTCTTGGCCCCTCTGCCTTGTCTCACAAGGCCTTCCTACATAGCCATCGGGCTTTTATGTTTCATGTTCTGTTTAGTCTTTGTCCTGGTTTGTCCTGTCTTGTCCTTATCCCAGTTCCAGAGTTCTAGATCCACACTTACCTGCATCCAGTTCCACGCTTTCCTTCATTCTTTTCCTTTGTTCTAGTTCCAACCTTACCAGCACTCAGTTCCAGAGTTCCAGTTCCACTCTTACCTGCTCTCTGTTCCTGTGTTCCAGTTCACTCTTACCTGCACTCAACTCCAGTCTGTTCCAGTTGTTCCTGCTCAATGCTTACCTGCATCCATTGCTCCAGCCCAGCCTACACTCCATTTCAGAGCTGCAGCCCAGTCTACACCCTGCTCCAGAGTTCCAGCCCTATCTGCACTCCATTCCTGTGCTCCAGCCCAGCCTGCATCTTGTTCTTTGTTCCAGCCTCACCAGACTGCTAACACCAAGTTCATCCTTGCCATCCTGCATCACTCCAGAGATGGTGTTCACCACAGCCTCTCTACAGTCAAACCCACAACAGTTGTGGGATGAGGACCAGACTTATTTCCTCATCTGAAGCTGGAGGATAGTCCTTACAAAGGCTCTTGCTCTAATTGTCTATACCTTAGGTAGGCCAAACAAAGTTGGTGGGAACCCAAAATCACTGGTATACTTCAGAGACAATAAAAATGATTGGGACAAAACTTGAAAGGCCCACAAGAACTAAAAAAGCTTCCCTGTATGGTCCTAGAAGAACAAGAATCTGGATATCATCTGCGTATGTGTATGGTTTATATCCTGCTTTCCGAATAATCTCACCGATACTGGGCATAAAAATATTGAACAGGATCAGTGTGATAGAGGAGCCTTATGGAACTCCACAACCTACTTCTACTGCAGTAGATTAATTATCCTGAAAATACATCAGTTGCTTTCTCCCAATCAAAGATTTTTGAAACCACTTCAAAACAAGACCGCCAATACTTAATGATTCACACAGTCTCAAACGCTGATGAAAGATCCAACAAAACCAACAATGCACCATCTCCTTTATCAATTAACGAAAGGGCATCATCAAATAACGAAACTAACAGAGTTTCCGTACTAGAACCTCGTCTAAAGCCAGCCTGAGCTGGGTGTAAAAGTTCAGGCGATTCTAAATAATCTGAAATCTGTTTTGTTACCCCTTTTTCCAATACTTTGCTACAAATGGTAGATTCAAAATTGGTCTGTAATTAACTACATAATCTCATATCTAGTTTTTCATCCTTCAATAAAGGAGAAACTAGCGTAGATTTACAATGAGCAAGAACAGAACCCAGAGACAACAATGTATTAATCAGTTTATGCAGACAAGACATAACCTTCTCTGAACAGCCTTTAAGCAACCAGGCTGAACAAATATTGGAATAAAATTTAGATGAATTAATCTGAGAGACCAATTGTTTAACCTCCAAAAGAGAGAGTCTCAACGTTAACAAACTTAATCCCCATCTTATCACAGGCCATATCTGCCCGAAACTCTTCAGGGCATAAATCCCCTCCATCCAGTTGACGCACCAAAAGATCTACCTTTTCTCTAAAAAAACATTTAGCAAAAAGATGACAATCTGGTATATCCTCAACAACATTTTACCTTTCTTTAATTTACCAATTAATAATTGCATCATACTAAACAAAACTTTAGGATTATAAATCACCAAGGAAATCTTAAATAAAATCTTTTTTTTGCTTAAACAATCGCTTTAAAATACAAAGAATTTGCATTTTGCCATATCTTTCTATCTTCTAGCCTAAAGTTCCTTCGCCATTTTCTCTCTAGACAACAACACTTTCTTTTAAGTTCTGCTAATTCCATAGTAAACCATGGAGAGATCCCATTCTTCCCATTTAATTTATCTTTCTTAATTTTCATACCTTCCTTTCTCATAGCCTGTTGTAACAAATCATCCCATCTCTGATATAAGGTCTCAAAATCTTTATCATCATCTTCTCCCCAACAAACATTCACACATTCATCTACTGCATCATAAAATGTAGCAGAGTCCATTTTTCCCCATTTACAAGAAGCCTGAATCTCATCCTTTCTTAGGGGGTCATTTTCTAAGCCTATCGCACGCAAAAAGGATAGCGTGCGATAGCTTGCCGGGGCGGGGAGGGGAGGAGTTGGGGCGGCGAGGAGGGGGACGTGGCAATATTTTCGCTGGCGGTGATAAGGTAAGGACCGTTATTGCCGCCAGTAGTGCGCCCAGTAGCACCACCTTTCACAGTGGCGCTATTGGGTGCGAAAGCCGGCAGCGATAACACCACAGTGGTGCGATCGCTGCCGGCTTTCGCAGGCCCACCCCCCCCGTTACCGCTGGATTCACCATTCTCTGCAAGAATGGAAAATCCAGGCCTTAGTTTGCTAGAGTCGGTTGGGAAATTGATTCATTCAAGTGAAAATCCGAGACCACCTTTAGCATTCTGGTTCACCTGTATTTAGATGATTGACTGATTCGGGCCAAGAGTCTGCAAGAGAGCCTTCGGGTCTCAGGCAAGGTGATCTCCTTGCTACAGGAACTAGGATGGGTGGTGAACTTGGCCAAGAGCAATCTACAGCCATCCCAGACTCTGGAGTAACTTGCTGTTTGGTTCAACATAAAGCAAGTCAAGGTGTTCCTGCCGGAGGACCGCATTCAGAAACTGATGGTGCAGGTGCGACTAGTGACAGAAACAATACGCCCGACAGTGTGGTCTTACCTATAGATGCTCAGTTTGATGGCGGCCACCCTGGAAGTGATTCTGTGGGTAAGGGTGCATATCCGCCCTCCTCAGCACACTCTGCTGGCTCATTGGAATCTACAGTCTCAAGACTATTCGATATGGCTTCACTTGCTGGTGGAGATCAGCATACAGCTGCAGTGGTGGTTGCAAGTGGATTATCTACGATCACCGGACTGGCTAGTACTCACGATGGATGCAAGCCTCCTAGATTCGGGGGCCCACTGTCGGATTTTTCCCGAGATCTCCTCACATTGCATTGAACCCACCTCTCCTGCAGCAGGAGAGACACTTGTATTCTGCCAAATTATTGAGAGATGTATCAAGCTGCAGTATTGCTCCAAAACATGCTAAACAGCATATAACGAGGGATACAGCACTATTGCAGCAATATATGCAATATTTTGCATCTTCCCACCTATGTTCCCTCCCCTATAACAATGACCTTCTTTAAATGCAATTTGCATGCATAAATAATGCAAATGCATGCAAAGGTGACTCCCCCCCAACTCCCCAAAGTTAAAAATAAGTGTAAATGTAGCCATACAGAGATGGCTCCAGCCCTTTCACCCCCACTTCCTGCTTTCAAAGTCCAATAATAAATACTAGGGTCCTGGCTCCAGCCCTCCCACCCCCACTCCCTTCCCAAAGAACAGTAATAAAAGGTAGGGTCCAGCCCCATCCCCCCACCTCACCCAAAGTCTACTAATAACTAGTAGGGTCCCGATCCCTTGACAGTCCCCACCCCCTCCCAGAAAGTGGAAAAAATAGGGTCATGTCCCCCGGCCCCCCTCCCAAACCTACTCTCCACCCCCCTCCCGCACCCCGCAGAATCTTAAATTCAAGAAGGGGCTCCCCTGTCGGGGCTGGGATGCTCCTTTGCACCCGGACTAGATGGAGCCATTCTCACAGGACAAGCAGGATGGTAGTCCTCACATATGGGTGACATCATCAGGTGGAGCCTGATCACGGAACATTTTTGTCAAAGTTTCTAGAACTTTGACTGGCACCACTGAGCATGCCCAGCATGGCACCATCCCTGCATTCAGCAGGGGTCCCCCTTCAGTCTCTTTTTTTCCACACAGCTTTTGCCACGCAGAGTGAGGAGCTCTCCCACTGTTTCCTGACAGGAAATTTTTCTTCAAGAAATAGTTTCGAATTTTGCAAAAATGTTCACCCCGGCTGGGGTCCCCCTTGTACACCGTCGATATCCGTGTCTGTTCGGTAAGTTTTACCAACTTTTCGGTTGGTTAGCGACGGTTCCAAGGTTTAGGCCCGGAGGTCACCGACCGTGCCGTGGCCTAAATTTTTGACGATATGATAGCGACGGGTTTTCATAGGTGCCCGACTGTCCTCGGACGATATCCTTCACCAACCCTTACCAGGTTTGTGTGTTGTGCTTGGGCCCTACCCATGATGTAGATACATGTACCAACTTTGCCCAAATGACCCCTAAGGGGCATCGGGCTCGTTTGGAAAAGATGGCTTTATTGTTTCATTCCAAACAGCTTTCTTCAGCTAAAGCTTCGAAGTCAACGACGCCATCACCAGCCAAATCCCGTCATCAGTCAGATACCGATGACTATCGATCCACATCGAAGACTTCGGCTTCTACTTCTTCGGTACCGGACACAAGTAAAGGCGAGCATCAGGAAAAACATCGCCATCGGCATCGGAAAACCTTGCCATCTGATCCAGGTGCACCGATGGCCTCAACTTCCACTTCCATCAAGCCACCGAGGAAGAAGGCCCGTACCGATGAGCCCCCAAACCTCCTCCATGCCGGGTACACTGAGGCGTTCCCTGCCTTCGGTGGGAGCAGCGGTCGAGACTCCACCTATACCGGTGGTCATTCCGGCAGCACCTATCCAGCCTCCCATTCCGGACCTGGTCTTAGCAATGCCAGCATTCCGTGAGGAATTGAACCGGATGGTTCAAGCGGCGGTGGTGCAGGATCTCCATGGATGTCCAGTTCCATCGGCACCAATACCAAATCTGATTCCGACACCGGATCCGATGCTTGCACCGCTACTTGATAGGATCGATGCTCTCATCGGTGCTCTGCCTTCGGCACCGAGGAAAACACCGTTTCTTCCTGGTCCATCGACGCCCATCCATCTCTCCTCCGAGGAAGGGGAATCACCGATGCGGACCCAATGCCAGGCCCTTCTGGAGAGTTACCACCGAGGCGTCCATCGAGATCACCAAGCCCTTCGGGACCGCTTCTGCCACCGATGCCGCATCAACCTCCCCCGATGCCGGTGCTACCGATACCCTCGATGCCCCAACCTCCTCCGGCCAGAGAAGGTCTGTTTTTACCTTCTGAAGGACCGTTGGGTGCTGGGGATCAGCCCTATCACCCTTGGTCTGATGACTCTTTGGATTCCCAAGACACCGTTGATATCCATCTGAGCCTTCCCCTCCAGAAGAGAGGAGGAAGTCTCCGCCACGAGGACCTCTCTTTTTCAGGCAAAGCCACCGACTCCATCAAGCGCTTCGACATTGTCTGAGCCGGTGCCATCAACCTCTCACCAGCAGCGAGACACTGGTACTGTCCACTCGGCACCAACTACTCCGAAGGCATCGACTTCTTCCTCTTCTGCTCCGGAGAAGGACCGAGGAGAACATTGTGAAAAGCATCGACACTGACATCGGAAGGCTCAGTCTGCTGATCCAGGCAAGCCCTAGGCATTGGCGTCGACAGAGCCACTGGCAAAGAAATCCCATCCAGAGAAGGCCCCATCTTCCTCTGCAACTGGGTCACCGAGGCGTTCCCCACCTTCATTGGTACAGGGAGCCGCGACTCCACTTTTACCGGTGGACCCTCCGGCTACTCCAGTGCTGCCTCCTACTCCGGAGGTTCCACGCCCCAGGCTTCCACGAGGAATTGGATCGGATGACCCAAGAGGCCATCTGAAAGGCACTGCAGGATTTCCAGCCTCCGTCAATGCCGGCACCGATGCCAGCTCCAGTCGCCGACCTGATTCCCACGGCGCTCGCACCACTACTCGGCAGGCTGGATGCGCTGATCGGTGCCCTTCCACCGGTGGAACCAAGGATACCGGTATGTTCAACACCTTCCACCCCGATGGACGATGAGGAAGCACCGAGGCCGGAACCTATGCCCGGACCATCTGGGATCTTGCCACCGACTCGCCCATCGATGTCACTGATACCATCGATACCGCATCATCCTCAATCGGTGCCTCCATCGATTCTTTCTTGCCACCATTGGTCCTTCAGGAATAGCACCATTACTTCCCTCTGGAGATCCTATGGGAGCAGGTGATCAGCCTTATGATCCTTGGACCGATGATTCTTCCCAGGATTCTGATGATCTACCTTCAGAGCTATCTCCGCCTGAGGAGAGAAGACGTTCTCCTCCAGAGGACCTGTCCTTTATTAATTTTATAAAGGAAATGTCTGAAGCTATACCATTCCAACTTCAGACGGAAGAGGACTCCAGACACAAGATGCTGGAAGTGCTCCAATTCATAGATGTACCCAAGGAAATCATGTCCATACCCATTCATGAAGTCCTGGAGTTGTTGAAGAGGAATTGGGAGCATCCAGGATCTGTACCACCGGTAAATTGAAAAACAGATGCCAGCTACCTGGTTCAGACAGCCCCTGGTTTCCAAAAACCACAGCTGGATCACCATTCTGTGGTTGTACAATCAGCCCAGAAAAAGGCACGACGTTCTAAGCCTTATTCTTCCATACCTCCAGGGAAAGAACAGAGGTCCCTGGATGCATTTGGCCATCGTGTTTTCCATGGCTCAATGCTTATTTCTCGCATTGCCTCCTATCAGTTATATATGACCCAGTATAACAGAGATCTATTTAAAAAGATCCAGGAATTTTCTGAATCTTTACCTGACCAGCTTCAGGCTCAACTCAATACCCTGGCTCAGAAGGGTCTAGATGCTGGCAAGTATGAGGTCTGCACTGCCTATAACATTTTTGACACTGCTTCTAGGATGTCTGCAGCGGGGATTAGTGCACGAAGATGGGCCTGTCTGAAGTCCTATGACTTAAGACCAGAGGTACAGGACTGGTTGACTGACCTGCCCTGCACTGGAGATAATCTCTTCGGGGACAAAATCCAGGAGACTGTAGCACAGCTCAAAGACCACCACGAGACGCTACGCCAGCTTTCGTCAGTGCCTTCTGATTTTCCAACCACCTCTAAAAGGACATTCTGAAGAGACTGTAAGCGGTCGCCCTTCAAGCCATTTAGATATTATCCTCCTGCTACTCGAGGTCACCCCTCCAGACCTTATCAGAAAGGTCAGGCCAGACAATCCAGGCCTCATAAAACTCAGCCAGCTCCTCCACCAGGCCCAGCTGCTGGATTTTGACGCCTCACTGGAGAGCATACGCCAACCTCCTCTACCGTCCGTACCCGTTGGCGGTCGGTTGTGCCACTTCACCAACATATGGCACACAATCACATCAGATCAGTGGGTACTTGCTGTACTGACTCAAAGTTACCACCTCAACTTCCTGTCTGTACCAACAGATTCCCCACCTCGGCCGCCGTGGGGATCAGCCAACCACTCCTCTCTTCTGGAAGAGGAGGTTTTAATCCTCCTGAAATCCCAAGTGCCTTGTAGTGGTCGCGCCTACCTGTGGTGTCAGGGTGTCCATGTCTACCCTTATCTCGACGATTGGCTGATAAGGGCTCCCACTCAAAAGGACGCACTAGCCTCCTTACGTCTAACTCTCCATACATTGCTGTCTCTCTAGTTTCTGATCAACTATCCCAAGTCCAGCCTAGTTCCATCTCAGACTCTATCCTTCATAGGAGCTGACCTGGACAACGTGCAGGCAAAGGCATTCCTCCCTCAGGATCGAGCTCGTACTCTCATGTCCCTAGCGCAATGCCTCCAGCATCGAGATTACACGACAGCTCATCATTTCCTCATTTTGCTGGGTCACATGGCATCCTCTGTACATGTCACTCCAATGGCACGCCTCGCCATGAGAGTCATGCAATGGACTCTGAAGTCGCAGTGGGTTCAGGCTTATCATTCAATGTCCTGCATTGTCCACGTTACCAAGCAGCTCCGCATGTCGCTGGCCTGGTGGATGCGGCTCTCCAGTCTTCTTCAAGGCCTTCCCTTTCAAATTCCAGAACCTCAAATTATACTGACGATGGACGCCTCCAACCTAGGTTGGGATGCTCATGTCGACGGCCTCCAGACTCAGGGAACCTGGTCTCCAGAGGAAGCCAAACATCAGATAAATTTCCTGGAGCTTCGGGCGATCAGATATGCCCTCAAAGTCTTTCAGGATTGCCTCTCAAACAAGGCCATCCTGATTCAGATCGACAACCAGGTGGCGATGTGGTGCATCAACAAGCAAGTTGCAACAGGCTCCTACCTTCTGTGTCAGGAAGCTGCACAGATATGGGCATGGCTCTTTCCCACTCAGTGTACCTCAGAGCGACTTACTTGGCGGGCATGGACAATGATCTAGCGAACAGGTTGAGTCTAACCTTCCATCCGCACGAATGGTCTCTCGACCCCATCTTCCAACGTTGGGGGTATCCACAAATAGACCTCTTTGCGTCCATCTACAACTGCAAAGTAGAGAACCTACTCACAGCCGCCACTCACAGCTGAGGGATGCTTTTGCCCTCTCGTTGTCCATCAGCCTCCTCTACGCATATCCTCCACTTCCACTCATATCGAAGACTCTCGTGAAGTTACGAAGGGACAAGGGCTTAATGATTCTGATAGCCCCTCACTGACCATGCCAAGTCTGGTTCCCAATCCTCTGGGACCTATCAGTTCACTGACGCATCCCTCTAGGAGAGGATCCATTTCTGATAATTCAGAATGACTGGTGCCTTCGCCACCCCAAGCTCCAGGCCCTATCCATGACGGCCTGGATGTTGAACGGTTAATACTCCAACTTCTTAACCTTTCGGAGTCGGTATCCCGAGTCCTGGTAGCGTCACGAAAGCCTTCCACGAGACGCTCTTTCTATTATCTTTTATCTATTATTTATTTATTATTTATTATTTATTATTTATTATTATCTATTATCTTTCTATTATCCGAAAGAGTAAAAAAATGATTCACATCTACCCGTTCTAGAACTCTCATGATTTTAAACACCTCTATCATATCCCCCCTCAGCCGTCTCTTCTCCAAGCTGAAAAGTCCTAACCTCTTTAGTCTTTCCTCATAGGGGAGCTGTTCCATTCCCCTTATCATTTTGGTAGCCCTTCTCTGTATCTTCTCCATTGCAATTATATCTTTTTTGAGATGCGGCGACCAGAATTGTACACAGCATTCAAGGTGCGGTCTCACCATGGAGTGATACAGAGGCATTATGACATTTTCCGTTTTATTCACCATTCACTTTCTAATAATTCCCAACATTCTGTTTGCTTTTTTGACTGCCGCAGCACACTGAACTGACGATTGCAATGTGTTATCTACTATGACGCCTAGATCTCTTTCTTGGGTAGTAGCACCTAATATGGAACCTAACATTGTGTAACTATAGCATGGATTATTTTTCCCTATATGCATCACCTTGCACTTGTCCACATTACATTTCATCTGCCATTTTGATGCCCAATTTTCCAGCCTCACAAGGTCTTCCTGCAATTTATCACAATCTGCTTGTGATTTAACTACTCTGAACAATTTTGTATCATCTGCAAATTTGATTATCTCACTTGTATTTCTTTCCAGATTATTTATAAATATATTGAAAAGTAAGAGTCCCAATACAGATCCCTAAGGCACTCCACAGCCCACTCCCTTCCACTGAGAAAATTATACATTTACTCCTACTCTCTGTTTCCTGTCTTTTAGCCAGTTTGTAATCCACAAAAGGACATCGCCACCTATCCCATGACTTTTTACTTTTCCTAGAAGTCTCTCATAAAGAACTTTGTCAAATGCCTTTTGAAAATCCAAGTACACTACATCTACCGGTTCACCTTTGTCCACATGTTTATTAACTCCTTCAAAAAAGTGAAGCAGATTTGTGAGACAAGATTTGCCTTGGGTAAAGCCATATTGACTTTGTTCCATTAAAACATGTCTTTCTATATGTTCTGTGATTTTGATGTTTAGAACACTTTCCACTATTTTTCCTGGCACTGAAGTCAGGCTAACCGGTCTGTAGTTTCCCGGATTGCCCCTGGAGCCCTTTTTCAATATGGGGGTTACATTAGCTATCATCCAGTCTTCAGGTACAATGGATGATTTTAATGATAGGTTACAAATTTTTACTAATAGGTCTGAAATTTCATTCTTTAGTTCCTTCAGAATTCTGGGGTGTATACCATCCGGTCCAGGTGATTTACTACTCTTAATTTTGTCAATCAGGTCTACCACATCGTCTAGGTTCACCATGATTTGGTTCAGTCCATCTGAATCATTACCCATGAAAACCTTCTCCAGTACGGGTACCTCCCCAACATCCTCTTCATAAACACCGAAGAAAAGAAATCATTTAATCTTTCCACGAAGGCCTTATCTTCTCTAAGTGCCCCTTTAGCCCCTCGATCATCTAACGGTCCAACTGACTCCCTCACAGGCTTTCTGCTTCAGATATATTTTAAAAAGTTTTTACTGTGAGTTTTTGCCTCCACGGCCAACTTCTTTTCAAATTCTCTCTTAGCCTGTCTTATCAATGTCTTACATTTAACCTGCCAACGTTTATGCATTATCCTATTTTCTTCTGTTGGATCCTTCTTCCAATTTTTGAATGAAGATCTTTTGGTTAAAATAGCTTCTTTCACCTCCCCTTTTAACCATACCGGTAATCGTTTTGCCTTCTTTCAACCTTTTTTAATGTGTGGAATACATCTGGATTGTGCTTCTAGGATGGTATTTTTTAATAATGACCACACCTCTTGCAAACTTTTTACTTTTGTAGCTGATCCTTTCAGTTTTTTTCTAACTATTTTTCTCACTTTATCAAAGTTTCCTTTTTGAAAGTTTAGCACGAAAGCCGTGGATTTGCTTACTGCCCCCCTTCCAGTCATTAATTCAAATTTGATCATATTATGATCACTATTGCCAAGCGGCCCCACCACCGTTACCTCTCTCACCAAATCCTGTGCTCCACTGAGAATTAGATCTAAAATTGCTCCCTCTCTCGTCGGATCCTGAACCAATTGCTCCATAAAGCTATCATTTATTCCATCCAGGAACTTTATCTCTCTAGCGTGTCCCGATGATACATTTACCCAGTCAATATTGGTTTAATTGAAGTCTCCCATTATTACCGCACTACCAATTTGGTTAGCTTCCCTAATTTCTCTTAGTATTTCACTGTCAGTCTCACCATCTTGACCAGGTGGACAGTAGAAGCTTGGACGGTAGGTGGACGGTAGAAGCTTGCCCAGGGGCCATTCCTGCACAAGGGCATCGATGCCCAAGGACTTTGATGTCTCTTTCAACTGAAGAAGCATAGAACCTTCATATTGTGAGATCTCGCCAACAGGTCTAGAAGCGATAGGCCACAGTGTCCACTATGAGCTAGAATGCCTCATTTGACAATTCCCATTCTCCTGGGTCCAGATACAGTCTGCTGAGAAAGTCAGCTTTTACATTGGCTTTTCCTGCAATGTGTGAGCTGGGATCTCCTGAAAATGCACTTCTGTCCATTCCATGAATTAGGCTATTTCCTGCAACACTTGCTGGCTCATGGACCTTCCCTGGCGATTGATGTAAGCCACTGTCTTTGCATTGTCTGACATTATCTTTACCTCTCGACCCTGTAATTGGTCAACAAATCGTAAGCAAGCCAACTGGATGGCCAGGGCTTCCAGCCATTTGATGCTCCAAAGAAGACTCTTCTCTACTCCTGCATTCTTATGCTGAGCTTGATTACGGCCTGGATACAATAATAGTCTAATCTAGTGTTGCTTGTTAAAATGCCAGCATTTGTCTAAGCCAGTCTATCCTGTGAAAATTACAAGCATTTTTTTTAGCCTAGCAGTTATTTTGGTGAAAATTGGCCTTGGTGTTGGAACGATAAGAATATCAGGTGTGGATATCTACAATTGATTAAAATAATTTAATTTGATAACTTTATGATACAAATTCATTAGTTTCAAGGGAGCAGTTGCTTACACTTTTGTGAGGTAATCAGTTTTATTGTAACAGTGTAAGTATACAAAGTTTAATATAGTACAGCTATTTCTTTTCTTTGTTTTTTGTTTTAGTTTGTTATAGTTTCACAGCACAAAGCACCATAATGAAAGATAAACAGAACGTATATATGTTATCTCCAAGCCCAGCTTTGCGCTTGTTAATTACACAGTTGCCAAACTGATTAACCCAGCTGAAAGGTAATTAAGCCAGTGTTATCTTACCCTTAACCAGTTTGGGATCTGTCTCAACACCACGGGATGAATCCAGCAGGCCCCATATGGCGGATGACAAAAATCCAAAAGTCTCACAGAAGTCTCTGTGAGGTATGTCGACAGAAACAGGGTAACGAGTTCCTAGCTTGCCAAAGTCTTTCAAGGGATACGTTGGCAAGACTCCTGATTCTCGGGGTAGGCTGCTGAATATGAAACTCAGTCTTACTTGCATGTTCTCAGGTGTAGTGAACTACAATAGTCAGTTCTGGAAGCAAACATTCTTTGGGATAATCCCTGACAAAAAGCCACAATCTATATAATTCAGAGTCCTGTTCTCTGTTCATTACACATTCAGTTTCATAGGGTTCAACGTTGATCTAGAATGGATCCTATGAAATTGAATTGGATATTACCACCTTCTATAGACACAGGATTGGTGAAATGCAAATTATATCATCTGAGTCCAGATGCATATGAATATTCTCATTGTGGATTAATGAAGTTCATAAAGTTCATCAGCAGACAAGTGCACAACAATATCCATTTCATAGCTGGTCTCATAGCTGGATGCAAAGTTTTCAGCAAGGACATGTACACATGGAAGAACAATCACAGCTTCTTCTTGTGAATCACAGTCTCATATGAAGTTGCCAAGATCATCACATGGCTGAAGACACGATCTTTGTGTGGCTTAGCCTGCACTTTGTTTCAATCTGCGTGCATAACTTCAGGCCTCAAGTTGAATGATGCACATCCTTGTTTATAATCATTGGCGTTTTGTATAACATTGTTTCCAATGGAGAAATTGGTTTTGACATGATTTTTAGGAACCGATTGTGACTTAAGTGTGAGGACATCCTGTAATAGTGATTTCAGAGGTAGAATTGTTTAATTTATCTTTATATAATTGTCAAAAGAAGAATTCTGATAGGACACAGTATAATAGTTAACCATCCACATCAGTGAAATTTGCAATATTATAAATCTGAAATAAAGGCTAGGTAAATTTTGAATAAGAGAATGTTTTAACCTATTTGGGTAAGGAACCATCTCATCTGTTGTATGTTTTCATTCATTGCCTCTGTCCATTAACTTAGGACATAAGAACATAAGATATGCCATACTGGGTCAGACCAAAGATCTATCAAGCCCAGTATCCCGTTTCCAACAGTGGCCAATCCAAGTCACAAGTGCCTGGCAAGTACCCAAACATTAAATAAATCTCAAGCTACTATTGCTTATTAATTAATAGCAGTTTATGGATTTTTCCTCTAGGAACTTATCCAAACCTTTTTTAAACCCAGTTACACTAACTGCTGTATCCACATCCTCTGGCAAAGAATTCCAGAGCTTAACTATGTGCTGAGTGAAAAACAATTTTCTTTGATTTGTTTTAAAATGAGCTACTTGCTAACTTAATGGAGTGCCCCCTAGTCCTTCTCTTATCTAAGAGAGTAAATAACCGATTTATATTAATTTGTTCAAGTCCTTTCATGATTTTGTAGACTTCTAGTATATCCCCCCTCATTTGTCTCTTCTCCAAACTGAACAGCTCTAATTTCCTTAGCCTTTCCTCTTAGGGCAGCCGTTCCATGCTCCTTATCATTTTGGTCATCGTTCTCTGCACTTTCTCCAGTGCAACTATACCTTTTATGACATACAGCAACCAGAATTTCACACAGTATTCAAGATGTGGTCTCACCACGGAGCAATATAGAGGCATTATGACATCCATTGTTTTATTTGCTATTCAGTTCTTAATAATTCTTAACATTCTGTTTGTTTTTTTGATTTCCACAGCACACTGAGTCGACTATTTGAATGTATTATCCACCATAACACCTAGATCTCTTTTCTGATTCGTAACCCCTTAGAAAGAACCTAACATTGTGTAACTACAGCAAGTGTTATTTTTCCCTACTTGTGTATGTTTACCATGTAGGATACTGCATACACAGTCTGTGCCATAAAAGTAAAACAATGTATCATTCTTGTTGCTTTAAAAATTATATTTCTTTTCTTTGTCAGCCATATTCTGATCATGGAGTACAAGCAGCTTATCATCAACTATATGCTCAAAGTGCAGTAGCCATGCCAGCACCTATGATGCAACCTGAGCCAGTTAAAGTAAGTCCTGTGCTTTTGAATATAAATTTACTATAGGCATATTGTCAAGGCCATATTTTGTTCCAGATGAGGTTTTTCTACTAATTTGACAATCATACAGTTTTTATAGGAGCTTCATCTGGCCAATCTGGAGAAGTATCATAAGAGCTTTGATTTAGCTGTATGTTACCCTTCCAAGCCAGGAGGCATTTCTGATGATATAGGCTTTAAAGGTGATGACATCATCTACAGACTCCACCAATGTAAAGTCTTTTGCAAGGCACAGGGTTGAAAGCTAATTCCAAGCCATCAAAGATATACAGTATTGGGTCAGTCCTGTTGAATAAATTCCCATCTGTAAACCATCCCAGATGTGCAGACATGTGGTTTATATTTACAAAGACTGAAAAAAATTAAAAGTGCTTAGAAATGGATGTTTAAAAAAATTGCAGGACCACTAACTGAAAGTGTTTCTGGTGCTTGGAAGTTTGTTAGTAGTTCTGAGACCTCAATCACGTTTTTTATCCAAAACACAGAATTATAGTCTGTATTACAGTATTGAAACTTGGAATTATCTCGGGACAAGCAGTATGCTAGTCCTCACATATGGGTGACGTCACTGACGGAGCCCTATCGCAGGAAAAACTTCTGTCAAAGTTTCTAGAAACTTTTGACTGGCAGCCTGAGGCTACTGAGCATGCCCAGCATGCCATGATATTCTCTGCCACAGGGGTCTCACTCCAGTCTTTGTTTTTCCGCGCTGCTCTCAGCATCGCGGTGACAGGAGCCCTGTGAGTTTTTCTCACAATTTTGACTAAAAAAGTCACTTTTCCTGTACGTACCCGGATCAGTCCAGACAGTGGGTTGAGCCTCCTTTCCAGCAGGTGGAGACAGACAAAACTTGCAGGATGCCCTATATCAGGACAGAGCCTATCCTCTCACCCGTCAGTATTTGTCTGTCTCCCAGCAGGTGCAGCATCTCCCTTTCGGTTCTCTGCTGTAGGCTTGTCAGCCTCTTTATTCTCTTTAGGTTCAACCAAGTACTTCTTTTGGTTCTTGTTTTTAAAAATTATAGAAAGTGAATCTCTGAAGGAATTTTTGCCTTCTTTAGTGCCTTTTTGTGTGGGAGACGTCCGTCTCCCAGCTCTTGCCCGGCTCAAGGGGGCTTGTCCCCTTTTGCAGGAGGGGGTTCCCTGCTTAGTCCTGAGTCCGTGTACGCTTCCAGGTGTGGGGACCGATGCTCTCTGGGCCTCGTTCCCCCTCTGGCTGCCGAGAGGGTTTTGAACCTGCTGCTGCGCTCAGTAAAAAAAAAAAAAGGAGTTAAAAGGTGTTAAACTTTCAATAAGTTGCAGGTACTCACCTACCTCTAACTTATCTGCAGCAGTTGACCAGCTTTTTTAACTTTTTTCTGGTCAGTATAGGATTAGAACCAGCAGTCAGAGAAGCAGAAGGCAGCAGGTTTCCGCCTGCTCTCTCCTGCTGTGCAGGCTGTCAATCAAGCTTTGTTTTTTTAGCTTTTTTTTCCTCAGCCGAGGTTGCTATGTCCCTGCTGACAGCCTGTGTTTCTTGTGGGCTGTCCTCCTCGCATTTTTCGCAGCAGGGCCTCTGCACTGCTTGTCTGCCGGGTGGGGAAGGTCCGTCCTCGGCAGGACAAGCAAATTTAGCCCGGGGCTCCACTCCTCCCGGCATGGCTAGGCCTTTCCCGGGTCGGCAGAGCCCGGGAACAGCCGCCATCTTGGATTTTTCGTTGGGCCGATTTCAGTGCTCCCTGGGGCTGGGGGGCCGGATATTTTCGATTTAACCACCGATTTGGCCACTGTGGGTTCCCAGGAAGGGGGTCCTGACCTTCCCTCGCCCCCCCCCCCCCCCCCCAGTAAATCCAGGGTCCCTTTTTCCGCGGATTTCGTCCTCCTCATGCACAAATCTTATTTAGCTAGCTTGCATGAGATGGATGAAAGCCCCCCCCCCCCCCCTCCCGTCAAAAATCCCTCGCTCAGCGCCGTTAACCTCTGGACCGGCTGCGGAGCCTCAGGGACCAGTTCGGGTGCGGTCCTCCCCTCCCCCGGTGTTTCCTGGGTCCTCTGACCCCGCTGCTTCCTCGGATTCGGCAGATGCCCCCCCCTAGAGGGGGATGACCCCAGAGCCCTTCGTCTTTTTCGTAAGGAGGAGCTAGAGCCCCTCCTCCCTTTTGTTTTGGAGGAGCTGGGTCTGGAAAGTCCTTCCGTGGATAATCTTATGGCCTCACTTCCTAAGGATATGAACCCGGTTTTGGGAGGGCTCCGGGCTCCGGCCTTGGCCTTTCCCTTCCACCCCATGCTTAAGCTCCTTATCCTACGGGAATGGGAGGCTCCTGAGGGTTCGCTTCGGGTGGGGCGTGCGATGGATAATCTCTAACCCCTCCCGGAAGAGGGCTTAGAGCTGTTGCGATATCCATCAGTGGATTCTTATGTTTCTGCAGTGGCCAAGCACACCACGATCCCGGTGGAAGGTTCCACGGCCCTAAAGGATTCGCAAGATCGTAAGCTGGAGGCTCACCTGAAGTGCATCTTCGACGTCCTGGCCCTCGGGGTTCGGGCGTCTTGCTGTAGCAGCCTCATGATGCGGGCAGGCCTCCAGTGGGTCCAACAGTTACTCTGCGCCCGGGAGCTTCCGCCAGGTGAGGTAGAACAGGCCGAGCGTCTGGAGGCGGTAATCGCTTACGTCTCGGACGCCCTCTACGATTTGGTCCGTGTCCAGGCGAAGGCGATGGTTTCAGCAGTGGCTGCCCGGAGGCTCCTTTGGCTTCGCCACTGGTCTGCTGATCAGTCCTCGAAGACCCGGCTGGGCATGCTTCCCTTCAAAGGTAAGATGCTCTTTGGCGAGGACCTCGACAAGCTTATGGACTCCTTGGCTGACAACAAGGTCCATAAACCTCCAGAGGACCGCCCTAAGGCTTCTCGGTCCTTCGCGGCCTCTCGCTTTTCCTTCAGGGGTCAGCGTTGCTTTGCTTCTCGAGGGCGGGGCGGTACTCCTAGGGGGTCTTCTGGTCGCAGTCCTTTCGTGGCAGGCGGCCCTTTCGCAAGGGCCAGCCCGTGCGTACCCCCGCTAAACCTGCCACACAATGAAGTTCAGCCGGCCCATCCCTCGGTCCCTTACCTCGGCGGACGCCTCTCCCTATTTTTCGAGGAATGGGTCAAAATCACTTTGGATCAGTGGGTCCTCGACATTATCAGAGACGGGTACGCTTTCGACCTCGTCAGGGAACTTCCAGATCTCTTTCTGTTCTCACCTTGCAGCCAGGCCAAGAGGGACGCGGTGGTCCAGACTCTCTCCAAGCTTCTGGATCTGGGGGTGGTGGTCCCAGTCCCAGAAAGGGAAATTGGCGCCGGCCAGTATTCTATTTACTTCACCGTGCCCACAAAGGACGGGTCCTTCCGTCCAATCCTGGATCTCAAGAGGGTCAATCGGGCCCTCAAGATCCCCCACGTTCGCATGGAAACCCTGCAGGCAGTCATTGCGGCGGTCCGTCCAGGAGAGTTCCTTGCTTCCCTCGATCTCGCAGAAGCATATTTTCATATCCCCATCCACCGCGACTACCATAAGTTTCTCCGATTCCACATCCTCAACCAGGACTTCCAGTTTCGAGCTCTCCCCTTCGGCCTCGCGACTGCTCCTCACCCCTTCACGAAGGTAATGGTAGTAGTGGCTGCGGCCTTGCGCTGGGAAGGGATTCTCGTCCATCCCTATCTGGATGATTGGCTCATCAGGGCCAAATCGTAGACCTCTTGCCGGCGGGCGGTGGATCGAGTCCTGGAGCTCCTTCCCTCTCTCGGGTAGATAGTGAACTTTTCCAAGAGCAAGCTTCAGCCCTCCCAGGAGTTGGAATTTCTGGGAGCACACTTCGACACCCGAGTAGGCAAGGTTTTCTTACCTCGGGCACGAGCCCTCAAACTGATCGGTCAGGTTCAGAATTTGATTGCGCTATCTTAACCGACGGCCTGGGATTATCTCCAAGTCCTGGGCTCCATGGCTTCTACTATCGATCTGGTCCCCTGGGCTTTTGCTCATATGCGTCCATTACAGAAAGCTTTGCTGTCTCGTTGGCAACCAGTGTCGGAGCAGTTCCACGTAGTCCTTCCCTTCTTGGAGTCTACTGCCGACGAATTACAGTGGTGGCTGTCCCTTCCTCATCTCCTACAAGGGATGCCTCTTCAAGCTCCACAGTGGACGATAGTAACCACGGATGCCAGCTTGTTGGGCTGGGGTGCGGTCTGCCTATCTCAGTCCACCCAGGGGACATGGTCCCAGACTCAGTCGCGCTGGCACATCAATTGACTGGAAACTTTGGCGGTCTGCCTGGCCCTTCAGGAGTTCCTTCCTCTGATCCGCAACAAGGCGGTACGAGTCCTGTCCGACAACTCCATCACAGTCGCCTACATCAATCGCCAAGGGGGCACTCGCAGTCCCCTGGTAGCCTTAGAAGCCAGCCGCCTACTCGCTTGGGTGGAGCGTCACCTACAGTGCCTTGCGGCCTCTCACATCGCTGGAAAAGACAATGTTCAAGCCGACTTCCTCAGCTGGTAGTCGCTCGATCTGGGAGAATGGGAACTCTCGGACGCGGCCATGGCTCTGATAGTGGACAGGTGGGGTCCTCCTCATCTCGACCTCATAGCGACTCTGCGCAATGCCAAAGCCAATTGGTTCTTCAGCCGCTGGAGGGAACACGGCGCAGAGGGCGTGGACGCTCTGGCTCTCCCTTGGCCGGCGGACGTGCTTCTGTACGTGTTCTCCCCGTGGCCTCTAGTAGGGAAGGTTCTCAGGAGAATCGAACTCCACCGGGGTTCGGTGATTCTCGTCGCTCCCGAGTGGCCGCGACAGCCATGGTTCGCGGATCTCTTCAATCTAGCGGTGGACGGGCCCCTGCGGCCTCAGTCATCTCCCTCGTCTCCTCCAGCAGGGGCCTGTATTTTTCGACCAGGCCGATTGCTTCTGTCTAGCGGCCTGGCTTTTGAACAGTGTCGCCTGAGGCGCAAAGGTTATAGGGAGGAGGTCATCTCCACCATGCTGCGAGCCCGGAAGCAGTCGACTTCTCTGGCCTATGTGCGCATCTGGAAGGTCTTTGAGTCCGCATGTACTGAGGCGGGCGTCCCGGCGCGCTCCGCCTCGATTCCTTTGGTTCTTTCTTTCCTTCAGAAGGGTCTCTCTAAGGGTCTCTCCTTCAGTTCCTTACGCGTTCAAGTCTCTGCGCTTGGCTCTCTCCTGGGTCTGGTGGATGGTCATGCCTTGGCTGCTCACCCGGACGTCATTCGTTTCTTGAGGGGCGTCAGACACCTCCGCCCTCCCTCTTGGGCCACGTGTCCATCTTGGAGTCTCAACCTCGTCCTTCGTGCTCTCTGTGCGGCTCCGTTTGAGCCTCTTCGCCACGCTACGCTCAAGGATCTTACTCTTAAGACTGTCTTTCTAGTCTCTATCTCCTCTGCTCGTCGTATTTCCGAGCTTCAGGCGCTGTCCTGTCGGGAGCCCTTCTTGCGTTTTTCTGATTCCGGGGTCTCTCTCAGGACGGTTCCTTCCTTCTTTCCTAAGGTTGTCTCCGCTTTTCACGTCATCCAGTCGGTGGAACTCCCGGCGTTCTCTCCGGAGGAGATTGCGGGTAAGGCTGGGGGCGACCTCCGTCGACTGGATGTCAAGCGAGTCTTGCTTTGTTATCTTCAAGTCATCAATGACTTTCGAGTTTCGGACCATCTCTTCGTCCTTTGGAGTGGTCCCAACCGGGGTAAACAGGCTTCTAAGACCACGATTGCGCGGTGGTTGAAGGAAGCCATTTCCTCGGCATATCTTTGTCAAGGTCGTCCTCTTCCTGAGGGTCTGAAAGCCCATTCTCTGCGTTCTCAGGCTACTTCTTGGGCGGAGAGTCAGTCTGTCTCTCCGCAGGAGATTTGCAGGGCTGCCACTTGGACGTCTCTGCATACTTTTGCTCGGCACTACCGTCTGGATGTACATGCTCCGGTGTTCGGTTCCTTTGGGTGGCACGTGCTTCGAGCTGGACTGTCTCGGTCCCACCCAGTTTAGGGAAGCTTTGGTACATCCCACTGTCTGGACTGATCTGGGTACGTACAGGAAAGGAAAATTAGTTCTTACCTGTTAATTTTCGTTCCTGTAGTACCACGGATCAGTCCAGACGCCCTTCCCTGTGTGTCTTCTGTCCTCTCGAAGCTTGTTTTCTTGTAGGTCTGCAGATTTCATATTTTCCTTGATGCAAGATTACTGAGCATTTACACCGGAAGCCTTGGTGGTTATTTTATACCAGGTTTATGCAAGAGCGTATAGGTATACTATGCTTCTACATTAATCTATGGTTGCTCTGTTGAGCTTTTGGTTACTTGCTTGATCCTATTCTTGGTTTTATTGTTTTCTGCTTTGACATACGTTATACTGAAGGGTGAGAGGATAGGCTCTGTCCTGATATAGGGCATCCTGCAAGTTTTAGTCTGTCTCCACCTGCTGGAAAGGAGGCTCAACCCACTGTCTGGACTGATCCGTGGTACTACAGGAACGAAAATTAACAGGTAAGAACTAATTTTCCTATTTTTCTCATATTTTCCCCATTTCGGGTCTCACTTCACATTTGTCACCGGACGGTGACAAAACTAATAGCGATTTTCGCTTTCTCATTGATTCTTTTTTCACAGAATTTTTTCATCGACAGCTGTTGATACAGACATGGCTTCGGGCTTCAAAAAATGCCCTGTCTGTAATTGGACCATGTCAATAACAGATCCACATTTTGAATGTGTGATCTGTTTAGGTAAAAAGCATGATATTTCATCATGCCAACAATGCCAAGAGATGACCCCGAAGGGTAGGAAGCTCCGGCAGGAAAAGATGACTCATCTTTTCCATCTCCAGCTAGTTCCCTCACCATCTACTTCGACGAAGTCATCTCCAACAGGAGTCACAAAGAAACTCCTGCTTAAAAACGACACCTCGAAGGATCCGAAGACGCTTCATCGCCAGCCCCGTCGACATCATCGACCAGGTCAGTCTCGGAACCGAGGCCTAAGCATAAACATCGGCATCGTCGATCCTCGGCGTCCCCGTCGCTTCCCCCCCCCCCCCCCCCCCCCCAGGAGAACCAACTGCAAGGCGGCATAAACCCACCAATGTTCCGCTAACCTCCGTGTCCACGGTGCCATCGTCTACACCATCGATGTCGATGCCCACATCGACATCACATTTACCACTGACTACGCAGGACTTAGCTGTGCTCATCAAGCAAATGGTGATGGAAGCCTTGCAGGCACAAGTTCCGGCGACATCACCGATGCCGGCGCTCACGCCGATGCCGGCGGTCACGCTGATGCCAACGATAATACCGATGCCAGAAACAATGCCGATGCCGTCCTCGACGACAACGTCATCGGTGCCATTACCATCCGTATCGATGCCTCTCTCGATGTCAGAACTTCCATCAATGCCAAGTTCTTCGGAACCACCGAGGTCTTTGATTACTACTCCAATATCGATGTTTTCATTTCTCTCTACATCGACAATGACCGTTCCATCGATTCCACAACCGATATCCGTGTATACTATGGCACCCACCACACCTCCGGCTAAGAAAGCACCGGTATCGAGACAAAAGTCATCGACTAAGTTAAAACCTTCGATGACTCAACATCTACCAACAGTTTCTGAGGTTCCAAGTTCTGAAGAATCAGCACTGCATGGTATCCTTACCAAGAGATACCATGAATTGCTAGCCTCCTTGCCATCTAACCCAGTAGGAGGTAGAGGACATTCCAGCTGATGACCCTTTACCAGGACCTTCTGGTGTACCTCCTCCTCATAGGACTACACCTCCTCATCATTAGCCTACAGATTATGATACTTGGTCTGACACTGATTCAGATGCCTCATCAGAGACATTTATGTCTGATCCGTCACCACCTCATGCCAGGAAACAGTCACCTCCAGAGGACTTTTCTTTTCCAATTTTTGTACAGGATATGGCAGATTCCATCCCTTTCAAGCTGCAAGCTGAACAGGATGCCAGACAACAAACTTTGGAAGTACTCCAATTTGTAGACCCCCCTAAACACACAGTTGCAATTCCTATTCATGAAGTCCTCTTGCAACTACAGCAACGTCTCTGGGAGCATCCCTGCACGGTTCCTGCGGTAAATAAAAGGGTAGATACAACTTATCTTGTACAATCCACACCAGGATATTAAAAAACACAACTCCCCCCACCACTCAGTGGTTGTAGAATCGGCGCAGAAGAAGTCCAGAAGAACAAGGGCCCATTCAACAACACCTCCCGGTAAAGACAACAGATTCCTGGATCAACTGGGCCACAAGGTATTTCAAGGGGCAATGCTGAACTCTAGAATTTCAGCATACCACCTATACATGACCCAGTACCAGAGGAACCTCTGGAAACAAATAGAGGAGTTTGTGCCGTCACTGCCCACACAATACCAGGAAGCTGCACAAACTATTATCAACAGGGGGTTAGACGCCGGTAAGCATGAGGTTCGAGCCGCCTATGATGGCTATGAGATGGCTTCACGAGTTGCTGCATCAGGCATCAGTGCCAGAAGATGGGCCTGGCTCAAAGCCTTGGATCTAAGGCCAGAGGTGCAGGATAAACTGGTCGATTTTCCTTGCCTTGGAGATAATTTATTTGGCTCCAAGGTACAGGATGCAGTTTCACAGTTACGCGAACACACAGAAACTTTACGACAGTTATCCTCCCTTCCTCATGACTCTTCCACACATGCTAGCCGCAGGCCCTCACGCAGAGATACCAGGTGGCCTTTCTACAGACAGCGAAGATATTATCCTCCTACATCCAGACCGAGTCCTCCCAGGTCCCAGCAAAGACCACAACAGAGGCAACAGAGAACAACTAGGCCCCAACCAGCTCTGCAAACCGGATCTGCTACTGGATTTTGAAATCACATCCAGAGAACGAAGCCTTTACTTGAATCCTCAGCCAGCTTTACCAGTGGGAGGAAGACTGTCCAACTTTTACAACAATTGGACGTCAATAACATCGGACCAATGGGTCCTGTCAATAATAGACCAAGGATATCACCTCAATTTCATATCAGTTCCCCAAGATTTTCCACCGAGTTACTCTCATCTCAGCAAAAATCACACACTTCAACTACAAATAGAATTATCCACCCTTCTGAGAGCCAGGGCTGTAGAGCTGGTACCCAGGTCTCAGAAAGGCAGAGGATTCTATTCACGTTACTTCCTCATTCCAAAGAAAACCAGAGGCCTACGTCCCATCCTAGACCTCAGAAATCTCAACAAATTTCTAAAAAAAGAAAAGTTCAGGATGGTGTCTCTAGGCACCATACTTCCACTTCTTCAAACAGGAGACTGGCTTTGTTCTCTGGATCTTCAAGACGCTTACGCTCACATTCCAATATTCCCTCCTGCAAATACCTGCGCTTCATGGTAGGTCATCAACATTTCCAATACAGAGTTCTGCCATTCGGCCTTGCCTCTGCTCCCAGGGTGCTCACCAAATGTCTAGCAGTAATAGCAGCACATTTGCACAAGCAAAGTGTCCATGTCTTTCCATATCTAGACGAGTGGCTCATCAGAAGTCACTCTCAAGAGGGAGCTCTCACCTCTCTCAGTCGAACAATTTCCCTACTTCACTCCATGGGTTTTCTCATCAATTATCAAAAATCCCACCTTACTCCATCTCACCTACTTCAATTCATAGCTGCAGACTTGAACACTATCCTATCAAGAGCCTTTCTACCCGAGGATCGAGCAGAAACATTATCCCTGTTGGCAAGCTCGATTCACTCAAGGAAACAAGCAACAGCTCATCAGTTTCTAACATTGCTAGGCCACATGGCCTCCACAGTTCATGTCACTCCTATGGCAAGACTAGCCATGTGGGTAACTCAGTGGACTTTACGATCTCAATGGATCCAAGCCATTCAACCGCTGCATTCTCCAATTCAAGTAACCCACAAGCTACGTTCTTTTCTACTTTGGTGGGTGAACAAGGACAATTTGCGCAAGGGCCTACCCTTCCAACAACCAGTCCCACAGATAACGTTAACTACAGATGCATCCACCTTGGGTTGGGGAGCTCACATAGACACTCTCCAAACTTAAGGGACTTGGACAAAACTCGAAGCAACATTTCAAATCAATTTCCTGGAGCTTCAAGCTATACGTTATGCACTGCTTGCGTTCAAGGACTGCCTTTCACACAAGACTGTTCTAATCCAAACTGACAACACAGTTGCCATGTGGAACATCAACAAACAAGGAGGTACGGGCTTGTACCTCCTTTGTCAAGAAGCTGCACAGATTTGGGGCTGGGCCCTAAACTACTCAATGTTCCTCAGAGCCACTTATCTGCCAGGCAGTCACAATGTAGTGGCGGATCAACTCAGTCGTCAGTTCCAACCACACGAATGGTCCCTCGATCCCTCAGTAGCGACCAGGATATTCCAACGTTGGGGACAACCAACAATAGACCTCTTTGCGTCACATCTGAATTACAAAGTGGACAACTTCTGTTCTCTACACAAACAGACGAACCAACCAGCCAAGGACACTTTTGCTCGCCCTTGGAACTCAGGCCTTCTATACGCGTATCCTCCGATACCACTCATAACCAAAACTCTAGTGAAGCTACAACAGGACAAGGGATCCATGATACTCCTAGCCCCATATTGGCCTCGACAAGTATGGTTTCCCACACTCCTAGACCTCTCAGTCAGGGATCCCATTCGTCTGGGAACAGCTCCCACTTTCATAACTCAGGATCAGGGTCAGTTGCACCATTCCAACCTTCAATCCCTATCCCTGACAGCATGGATGTTGAAAGCTTGATTTTACAACCACTCAATCTTTCAACCAATGTATCTCAAGTGCCATAGCTTCACGTAAACCTTCAACACGAAAGAATTATTCTTCCAAGTGGAAGAGATTCACTTTATGGTGCAGACAAAAGAATATTGTTCCTTTCACTTGCCCCACTACTATTCTGCTAGACTACTTATACCATCTTTCAGAATCTGGTACCATAACAAGATGGGAGATGCACCTATATCCACACAACCTCTTGTCAGAAGGTTTATGAGAGGTTTAATTCAGCTTAAACCACCAATTCAGCCACCAGTCAAGGCATGGGAATCTGAATCTGGTTTTAACAAGACTCATGCGTTCTCCTTTCAAACCCAGAGATTCCTGTGATCTTAAATTTCTCACATGGAAGACACTCTTCCTCATAGCTATTACATCAGCTAGAAGGGTTAGTGAGTTACAAGCACTTGTCACGTACGCACCCAATACAAAGTTCTTACATGACAGAGTGGTTCTCCGTACACATCCAAAATTCCTCCCCAAGGTAGTTACGGAATTCCACGTGAACCAATCCATAGTTCTACCCACATTCTTCCCACGGCCTCATTCTCACCTCATTCTCTTTTTGCTTGCACCGCACTGCAGTCCACAGAAAATCCAACCAGCTTTTTGTTTCTTATGATCCAAATAAACCCGGTAAAGCAGTTGGTAAACATACTTTATCCAATTGGCTAGCAGATTGCATACAGTTTTGCTATGAAAAAGCAGGCCTTCCTCTCCAAGGGAGAGTAAAGGCACATTCAGTAAGAGCAATGTCAACCACAGTAGCACACTATCATTCAGTGCCAATACTTGACATATGTAAAGCAGCAACATGGCGTTCTCTTCACACCTTTGCAGCTCATTACTGTTTGGACAAAGAAGGACGACAAAATTCAGCCTATGGACAATCTGTCTTAAAGAACTTGTTTCCAGTTTAATCCCAACTCCTTCTACATCCAACCTGCTGTGATCTTCAGCTGCCTCATTTCCACCAACAACACTTCACTGTTGCCTCCATCTGAAATGACTCAGTCTCTAGCTTGCTAATCACCCATATGTGAGGACTAGCATCCTGCTTGTCCTGGGATAAAGCAAAATTGCTTACCTTGTAATAGGTGTTATCCCAGGACAGCAGGATGTAGTCCTCACAAAACCCACCCGCCACCCCGTGGAGTTGGGTCTCATACCTTTTATTATTTTATTTTTTGCTAAAGCTTATTGCTACATACGAGACTGGAGTGAGACCCCTGTGGCAGAGAATATCATGGCATGCTGGGCATGCTCAGTAGCCTCAGGCTGCCAGTCAAAAGTTTCTAGAAACTTTGACAGAAGTTTTTCCCACGATAGGCCTCAGTCAGTGACGTCACCCATATGTGAGGACTACATCTTGCTGTCCTGGGATAACACCTATTACAAGGTAAGCAATTTTGCCTTACTAACAGATGTAGTGAATCATTTTTTTCTGAGGATAAATAGGATGGCAGTCCTCACACATGGGTAACGTCATCTAATAGAGCCTGATATAGAACTTTGATTTCAAAGATTCTAGAGCTTTCAGCATGCTCTGCTGAGCATGTGAAGCTATAGTCGTCTCTCAGGCAGAGTCCCTCAATCTTGTTTTTTCCGCAGAGCCTGTAAGACACATTTCTTTGCTCTCTCCCTCACAACTACTGCTCTGGAACTACAGAAGGTGTTTTTCTAGCAGGACCCTGCAAATTTTTGTTTTTTCCTTGTGTACTTTTTGATAGTTTGTGGTTATTTCAATTTTTGTTTCATTTTTTGAAAGTTTCTCTCTGCTAGCGGTACGGTGGGCCTAGTGCCTAATGCAGCCTGACAGAGGTTTCTTCTTTCCGTAATAAATAATGCTGCACCCACAACTTATTTTTGTTGTACTCTCCTTCAATTGCCTGCTTTTATGTCTTTGCGATGCCTCATGGTCTGTGCATGGTTCAGGTAAGCCTCTAGCCTGAGGACTTTCCTGAATACTGATCTAGGCAGGAGTTCCATGAAATTTCATCCAACTGCTGAGCATGGACAGAGGTTCAGACAGTGAAAGAATCCAGGATTAGAACTTTCCTGTGGGGAAGAGAGCTTATCCTTCTCACACTCCTGGGAACTAGTCTCCATGGACCCCAGTTAATCTTCACCTCTGGTGCCCTGCATGACATAGCCTTTTCTCCTGCTTGTCAGCTTGCCCTGGCAGAGCAATCTCCTAGGAAGAGAAGGTAAGCATGAACCTGGGCAATCAACTATGCTGCTGCACTGTTGATGCCATGCCTGACATTGGTTGCTTGTGCACATTCATGTGCCAGAACACCAGTGGTCAGACTTTGTGTGTGTAGCCCTGGAGTGCAAGGTACTGCCGAGGATGCTGCTGAGCTCTGTGAGAGCCGTGGGCGCCATCAACGACATTGAGCATCAAAGGTGCCATCAAGACCATCAAGCGCTATGGTGCTGTTGAGCACTCTCAAGGTCATGGGTGCCATGGAAACCATCGTGCGTCATGGGCACCATTGACACTGAGTACTGTCATTGCTACTGAACACAGTCAACCCTGTCAAGTGCAGTGGGCACCATCAATGCCATTGAGAACTGTGGCACTGTAATGCCGTTGAGTGCTGTCGAGCCGTTGGATGCTGGCAACACTGTTGAGCACCGTCAATGCTGTTGAGCACTGGAGGCGCCATGGCCGCCTTCACTGTAAAGCATTGTGAGCCTTTGGGTACCATCAGTGCCATTGAGTGCCGTCACTGCTGACAAGTGCCACAGGCACCATTGAATGCCATTGACACCATCGAAGGGCACATTCAAGCACCGCAGGCATCACTGATGTCGTCAATTGCTGAGAGTGCTGCCAGCACCATAGAGCGTCATCGAGATAGTGGGTCGCCAAAGACACAGTTGAGGCCATCGGGCACTTTGGGTTCCAACGAGCTTTGTCAACGCCGCTGAGTGCCTCTGGGCACCAATGGATGCTTCCAAGGCTGTTGGCATCATGAAGAGTCAGGAGCACTATGGATGCTTTATGTGCCATATGTACCTTTGCTGTTGTAGCAGTCACCAGGGGTACTATTGACACCAGGGGCATCTTTTTCCATCATCGAACATGCAGAGGTTGCAGGTTGCTATCAGGTGCCATCAACAAGTGGTGTCACTGGATGCTATCTAGTGCCTTTGCATGTGGCACCAATGGGATTGGTGCCATCGCATACCTCATGACTGTCAGTTACTGTGCAGTCTATGGCTGCAGGTAGCAGCAATGTAGTTGTCAATTCACGCCATGGCATGGAGCATGCCACGGCGTTAGGTATAGATTGCAATGCCAACACAGAACTAAGGCGGGCACTGCAACTTCGGGCAGATTAGTGCCACTGAGAGCAAGATGGAGAAATATTGCCTGGGTGCAAGGTACTGCAGTAACAGTGCTGAGGTTAAGCATGGAAGTGCTACCATTACTCGATGCCCTTTGCCGAGTGTGTCATCTTGTTTTAGAAGTCATCATCAGTTGATTCACAGCAGTTGCCAATGCAATGAGATGTCTCTGGCCTATCAGGCGACAATGAGCTCCTATTTATTCCAAGGCCACTCAATTTGGGGTGGGTGCTGGGACTATAGTGCTGGGATTCATCTCCCATAGGAAGGGGACAGGCTTTCACAGGCCCACCTCCCATATTGTCTTACACTCTGGGTCCCCTTCACTAAGAAGCTTCCAGAACGCATACTACTCTAAGTGATTTGCTCTTGCAGGGTCTATGCCTCTTGATGGCCATGGATTGGAGTAGCTCCTTGCAGGTCCCCTACAGGGGGCTGGGGGGGGGGGGAGGGAGGAGCAGCAAGGGTCAGCTAGACCACTTTTGCTGGCATCCCTGTGCCTGATTGCCATGGAGTCAATAGTGTTTGACTCTTTGGCCACCAGCAACTTGCTCTGTGGCCAGTAGAATACTGTGGTGAGGTGGAGTGACACCCCCCCCCCCCCCCATCAGTGACTGTTTCCCACTCTCAGACCCTGATAGTGCCACTGTCTCAATCACAGATATGGGACAGGGGTCTGGTCGCATATATGCTGTTGACCCAGTTACAGTTGAGATCTTCATCCCCCTCAGGATATAGAGGGTATGGCTAAGGCACCCTTAGTAAGTTCCTTCTCAGTGCCTTATTTTCTGCTCAGGGAAGGGGTTGTTTTCCCTTTCCCTTCTCTGGGTGGTTTTGCCTCTGAGTAGCTTCTTCTTCCTCAGCTATTCTCTCTATCTCGCTGGATCTGGGAACAACACTCACTCCACCACTATGTGCTATCATACAACCAAGCAACTTCATGGCAGATGGGGAGTTATCCCAAACTCTACCTTCTTGCAGTAGTAGCATGTGATTCTCTCACTTGGGAATCTGCTCCCCGGGCAGCAGATAAGGATTTCTCCCATTAGGCGAGGGCCTTTTCTGATACCTGCTGGGCAAAACATGCATGTCTACACTTGAGACCGCTCCTGACAGTCAGTGTTGCATGTAAATGGTATTCTAACGACTGAGGGGATGGTTCCATCCCCTCTGCATCCCAAACAGCATCTATACATTCAGTTACGAGATCCATACTGTCTGGGAATGAGTCCGCTCTCTGGAGGCTAGAGTAGCAGACTTGGAGGAGCTGAGGCAGACAAAGAGGTACATTGATGAGACCTTCAGGGACATAGTAGCCAAGTCCCAAATCCAGTCTGGCAGCCCCAGTGCTGCCTTGGATCAGAAAGGTCTCCCAGTAGAAGAACATCACCCTGGTGAAGCAGGAAGTGATCCTGTAGCAAAGACCTGCTCTCCAGGTGATGTATTGTCCTCTCACACTGAGGACATGTCTCCCAGGGCTACTGCCCAGGAGGGAAGAGTTAGGCCGGCCATCATAGTTGGTGATTCAATTATTAGAAATGTAGATTACAGGGTGGCTGGTAGACGTGAGGACCGCCTGGTAACTTGCCTGCCTGGTGCGAAGGTGGCACCTAGATAGGATTATAGACAATGCTGGGGAGGAGCTGGCTGTCGTGGTACATGTGGAAAATGTGAGAGAGAGGTTCTGGAAGCCAAATTTAGGATTTTAGGTAGAAAGCTGAAATCCAGAACCTCCAGGGTGGCATTCTCTGAAATGCTTCCTGTTCCATGTGCAGGTCCCTAGAGGCAGGCAGAGCTCCAGAGTTTCAATGCATGGATGAGATGATGGTGCAGGGAAGAGGGATTCAGTTTTGGAGAAGGGGGGGACTTTTCCAAAAGGATGGGCTCCACCTTAACCAGAGTGGAACCAAGCTGCTGGCACTAACTTTTAAAAAGGAGATAGAGCAGCTTTTAAACTAGAACAAGAGGGAAAGCCGACAGTCACTCAGCAGTGCTTGGTTCAGAGGAATCTATCCTTGAAGGATACTAATGAAACAGGAAAGTTAGGGCATCCCAACAGAGAGGTTCCAATAAAAGCAAACGTAGCCCATGTGCCTATATGTAAAAAATCACCTGAACTAAAGATTTCTAAATTATCCATAAGAACTGAAAAGCAGGTTGTTAATACAAACAAAAAACACATTTTGAAATGTCTGTATGCCAATGCCAGAAGTCTAAGAAGTTAGAGTGTATAGCAGTAAATGAGTTAGAGTGTATAGCAGTAAATGATGAGATTGACATAATTGGCATCACAGAGACCTAGTGGAAGGAGAATAACCAATGGGACAGTGCTATATCAGGGCACAAATTATATCACGATGATAGGGAGGATCAACTTGATAGGGGTGTGGCACTTTATGTCCGGGAGGGTATAGTGCCCAACAGGATAAAGATCATACAAGAGACTAAATGCTCAGTAGAATCTATATGGGTAGAAATCCCATGTGTGTTGGATAAGAGTATAGTGATAGGAGTATACTACCGTCCATCTGGACAAAATGGTCAGACAGATGATGAAATGTTATAGAAATCAGGTAAGCTAATCAATTTGGCAGTGCAATCATAATGGGAGATTTCACTTACCCCAATATTGACTGGGTAAATGAAACATCAGGACTTCCTAGAGACATAAAGTTCCTGGATGTAATAATGGACTGCTTCATGGAGCAATTGATTCAGGAACCAATGAGAGAGGGAGCTATTTTAGCTTTAATTCTTAGTGGAATGCAGGATTTGGTGAGAGAGGTAATGGTGGTGGGGCCACTTAGCAATAGTGATCATAACATGATCAAATTTAAACTTATAAGTGGAAGGGGGACAATAAGTAAATCTACAACTCTAACACTAAATTTTCAAAAGGGAAACTGATAAAATGAGCAAAATAGAAGAAAACTGAAAGGTGCAGCTGCAAAGGTTAAAAGTGTTCAACAGGCATGGACATTGTCTAAAAATACAATCTTAGATGCGCAATCCAGATGTATTCCACGCATTAAGAAAGGTGGAAGGAAGTCAAAATGTTTACCGGCATGGTTAAAAGGTGATGAAAGGCTATTTTAGCCAAAAAAAATCCTTCAAACATTGGAAGAAGATCCATCTGAAGCAAATAGGATAAAGCGTAAGCATTGTCAAATAAGTGTAAAACTGATAAGACAGGTGAAGAGAGAATTTGAAATGAAGTTGGCCATAGAGGCAAAAACTCATAATAAAAATGTTTTTAAATATATCTGAAGCAAGAAGCCTGTGAGGAGTCGGTTGGACCATTAGGTGACCGAGGGGTTAAAGGGGCACTTAGGGAAGATAAGGCCATTGCAGAAAGAGAAAATGAATTCTTTGCTTCTGTTTTTACTAATGAGGATGTTGGGGAGATACCAGTTCCGGAGATGGTTTTCAAGGGTGATGAGTCAGACGAACTGAACCAAATCACTGTGAACCTGGAAGATGTAGTAGGCCAGATTGACAAACTAAAGAGTAGCAAATCACCTGGACCAGATGGTATGCATCCTAGGGTACTGAAGGAAGTCAGAAATGAAATTTAAGATCTATTAGTTAAAATTTGTAACCTATCATTAAAATCATCCATCGTACCTGAAGACTGGAAGGTGGCCAATGTAACCCCAATATTAAAAAAGGGCTTCAGGGGCAACTATAGACCAGTGAGCTTGACTTCAGTATGGGAAAAATAGTGGAAACTATTCTAAAGATCAAAATTGTTGAGCATATAGAAAGACATGATTTAATGGAATACAGTCAACATGGCTTTACCCAAGGGAAGTCCTGCCTAACAAATCTGCTTCATTTTTTTGAAGGGGTTAATAAACATGTGGATAAAGGTGAACCAGTAGATGTAGTGTATTTGGATTTTCAGAAGGCGTTTGACAAAGTCCCTAATGAAATGCTTCTAAGAAAACTAAAAAGTCATGGGATAGGAGGCGATATCCTTTCATGGATTACAAACTAGTTAAAAGACAGGAAACAGAGAGTAGGATTAAATGTCCAATTTTCTCAGTGGATAAGGGTAAACAGTGGAGTGTCTCAGGGATCTATACTTGCACCGGTGCTTTTCAATATATTTATAAATGATCTAGAAAGGAATACGATGCGTGAGGTTATCAAATTTGTAGATGATACAAAATTATTCAAAGTAGTTAAATCACAAATAGATTGTAATACGTTACAAGAGGACCTTGTGAGACTGGAAGATTGGGCATCCAAATGGCAGATGAAATTTAATGTGCACAAGTGCAAGGTGTTGCATATAGGGAAAAATAAACCCTTGCTGTAGTTATACAATGTTAGGTTCCATATTAGGAGCTACCACCCAGGAAAAAGATCTAGGCATCATAGTAGATAATACTTTGAAATTGTCGGCTCAGAGTGCCGCAGCAGTCAAAAAAGCAAACAGAATGTTAGGAATTATTAGGAAGGGAATGGTTAATAAAATTGAAAATGTCATAATGCCTCTGTATTGCTCCATGGTGAGACCGTACCTTGAATACTTTGTACAATTCTGGTCACCGCATCTCAAAAAAGATATAGTTGCAATGGAAAAGGTACATAGAAGAGCAACCAAAATGATAAAGGGTATGGAACAACTCTCCTATGAGGAAAGGCTGAAGAGGTAGGGCTGTTCAGCATGGAGAAGAGACGGCTGAGGGGGGAAATAATAGAGGTCTTTAAAATCATGAGAGGTCTTGAACGAGTAGATGTGAATCGGTTATTTACACTTTCGGATAATAGAAGGACTAGGGGGCACACTGTGGAGTTATCAAGTAGCACATTTAAGACTAATCGGAGAAAATTCTTTTTCACTCAATGCACAGTTAAGCTCTGGAATTTGTTGCCAGAGGATGTCGTTAGTGCAGTTAGTGTAGCTGGATTCAAAAAAGCTTTGGATAAGTTCTTGGAGGAGAAGTCCATTAACTGCTATTAATCAAATTGACTTAGGGAAAAACCACTGCTATTAATTGCATCAGTAGATTGGGATCTTCTTGGTGTTTGGCATCTTGCCAGGTTCTTGTGGCCTGGTTTGGCCTCTGTTGGAAACAGGATGCTGGGCTTGATGGACCCTGGTCTGACCCAGCATGGCAATTTCTTATGTTCTTATGAGTTATGCAGAGGTTCTCTGGTACAACTTACTCTATCCATGGCTGCATGCATCCTAGGGTTTGGAATCTCACATATGAGGCAACACCCTCAAATTGCAGTCGCTAAGGGGTTGTCATCTCCTCTTTCAGGTGTTACCCTGACAGTATGAGCGTTCGTTGGCTAACAAGGTGGTCCTCATCCATGCAAATGTTTTTTCTATCTCAAATACCTACAAGGTATTGAAGAATGAGTTCTCGTTAGCAGTAGGTCTTGAAGCCCTATATCAAGTGAAGAACAGTTTATTCTGCTGGTCAAATTGAGCCTGATCTGGGATTCTAAGGGTTTCCGGGTCAAAGAAGAAGTCCTATTTTCCATAGTTACTGGCTCTTGCAGCAGTCCTGTTTCCGTCTTTCAACGGAGAGACTTCCAGATTTCTTCCTCCGGATATTCTCACCCTTGACTAGAATCTAGGGTGTGTACTGAGAATTATTTAACTCCCTCACTTTACAATGCCACTTGTCTATTAAGAGGAGGTTGAACCTATGGGCCAAGTCTAATTCTGACAAAGCTCCCTGACTGGATATTCAGCAGGGAGTTGATACAGTTGGGGTATCACCTACCGTTGAGCTATGCAGCTTAGAGGTTGTTTCTTTGGCTCTGCAGTGCCGGGGTCTTCCTCCTTTTATTTCTTCCCGTCTTCCGACTTCCAGTCAGAATGTCAAGGGAGAAGCCATGGTGCTGAAGGAGTGGTCTTAATGTGCATGATCCTTTCTCACAGGACAAGCAGGATGGTAATCCTCACATATGGGGTGAGCTCATCAAGATGGAGCCCAATCATGGAACACTTTTGTCAAAGTTTCTAGAACTTTGACTGGCACCACTGAGCATGCCCAGCATGGTACCAACCCTGCATCTAGCAGGGGTCTCCCTTCAGTCTCTTTTTTTCCACACAGCTTTTGCCACGCAGACTTAGGAGCTCTCTCACAAGTTCCTGACAGGAATTCTTTTCTTCAGGAATTTCTTTGCAATTGCAAAAGTTTATACCCTCTTGGGGGTCTCCCTTCTTTGCCATCGATACCCGCATCCGTACAGTAGGTTTCTACCCGTTGTACGGTCGGTTCCCATTGGGGACCGGTATAGGCCTCACAGGCACCGACCGCAACCGGCCTCAATTTTTGACGGCAGCGATGGCAACGAGTTTTCGTCTGTGCCCTGATTGTCTTAGGACAATGTCCATCAGAGACCCTCACCAGGTCTGTGTACTTTGTCTGGGCCCGACACACGATGTAGACTCGTGTACCAACTGCGCCCAAATGACACCGAAGGGCCGCCGGGCTCGGCTGGAAAAAATGGCTTTGTTCCACACAAAGCAGCGCCCACCATCCCAGGCTTCCATGTCATTGGCGCCATCACCGGCAAAGTCCCGCCATCAGTCAGATACCGATGACTCGTGGTCGACATCGAAGTCTACTGCGTCACCATCCTTGGTGCCGGACACAGGTAAGGCCGAGCACTGAGAGAAGCATAGACATAGGCATCACAAGTCCATGCTGTTGGCACCAGATGCACCAGTGGCTTCAACTTCTAAGTCTCTCGAACCACCGAAGAACAAGGCTCGAGCTGAGGAGCCCCCAACCTCCTCTGAGCTGGGTGCACCGAGGCGTTCCCCACCTTCTGTGGGCGTGGCAGCCGAGACTCCACTGGGACCAGTGGACCCTCCGGCGATACCGTCCATACCTCCTACTCTGGACCTGGTGTTAGCCGCACCAGCGTTCTGTGAGGACTTGCACAATAATGGTTCCTGGGCCGGCTCCGGAACCGATGCCACCGATGCTTGTTCCGCTCCTCGACAAGCTGGATGTCCTCATCGGTGCTCTACCATTGGCACCGGGGAACGCACCGATACCGCTCAGTCCCTCGACACCCATTCACCTCTCCTCGGACGAGGAAGGTTCATCGATGCCGGAACCGGTTCCAGGGCCTTCTGGATCATTTCCACCGAGGCATCCACCAAGGTCACCGATGCCGTCAGTGCCCCTTCTTCCTTCACCGATGTTGGACCCGAGACCATCGATGCCGCACCCGAAGCCATCGATGCCAGCACCGATACCTTCGATGCCCAGACCTCCTCTGGCTGGAGAAGGTCTTTTTCTTCCATCTGACCCAGCATTGGGAGCTGGGGATCAGCCTTACCAACCGTGGACCGATAACTCCTCTGATTCCCAGGACACCGGCGATATCCCATCTGAGCCTTCGCCACTTGAAGAGAGACGCAAGTCTCCACCGGAGGACCTCTCCTGCATTAATTTTATTAAGGAAATTTCGGAGACTATACCTTTTGCTCTCCAAACTGAGGAAGACTCCAGGCACAAAATGCTGGAGGTCCTTCAGTTTGTCAACGCACCGAAAGAAATAATGTCCATCCCGATGCATGATGTTCTGCTTGATCTTCTGCAGCGCAACTGGGAGCATCCAGGTTCAGTCCCTCCGGTCAACCGCAAGACTGATGCCACCTATCTAGTCCATTCGGCGCCTGGTTTCCAAAAAATGCAATTGGCTCATCATTCAGTGATCGTAGAGTCTACCCAGAAGAAGGCCAATAGACCAAAGCCTCATTCCTCGGCACCTCCAGGGAAGGAGCAAAAATTCCTGGATGCTTTTGGGCGTAGAGTTTTTCACGGCTCAATGCTCATCTCATGTATTACAGCATATCAATTCTATATGACCCAATACAATAGAAATTTATTCAAACAGCTACAGGAATTTTCTGAGTCTCTCCTGGATCAGTTTCAGGATCAACTGAACTCCATTGTCAAAAAGGGCTTTGATGCAGGTAAGCATGAAGTCAGGTCAGCTTACCACATTTTTGTTATGGCTTCCAGGTTATCAGCAGCCGGAATAAGCGCAAGGAGGTGGGCCTGGCTGAAATCCTCGGATTTGCGCCGAGATACAAGACCGCTTAGCTTATCAAACCTACCCTGTACAGGGGACAATCTTTTTGGCGAGAAGATCCAAGAGACTGTCGCCCAACTTAAAGATCACAAAGAGACATTGCGACAGCTTTCAGCCGTACATACCAAGTTTTCTGCCTCTTCCAAACGGCCGTTCAGGAGAGAAGCTAAGAGATCTGCTTACAAGGCACGACGATACTATCCTCCAGCTCGGTCTCGTCCTTCTAGACCTTACCAAAAGGCTCCACCTAGACAGCCCAGGCCTCAGAAGACGCAGCCACCTGCTCCACCTGGTCCTGCTTTGGGGTTTTGACTTCCTAATAGAGAGCGATTGTCATCATCCCCCGCTGTCATCCCTGCCGGTTGGCGGCAGACTCTGCCACTTCACCACCATGTGGCTCAAAGTCACCACAGACCAGTGTGTCCAGTCGGTCGTAGCTCAAGGTTACCATCTAAACTTCCTCTCCATCCCATTGGACTCTCCATCCCAGCCGGGGTGGACTTCCTCCAACCACTCTCAACTCATGCAGGAGGAAGTTGCTGCCCTTCTACAGTCCAATGCCATAGAACCAGTTCCACCCTCACAAGGGGTCAGGGCTTCTACTCCCGATATTTCTTAATACCGAAAAAGACGGGAGGCATTCGCCCCATATTGGACCTTCGGACCCTAAACAAACATCTTCGAAAGGAGAAATTCAGGATGGTAACCTTAGGCTTTTTACTCCCTCTTCTCCAACAGGTGGATTGGCTTTGCTCTCTAGATGTAAAAGATGCATACAATTACCCTGTCTCACAGAAAGTACCTCCGATTCCTCGTCGTAAACCAACACTTCCAGTACCATGTACTTCCGTTCAGCCTAGCATCAGCCCCTCGTGTCTTCACGAAATGCCTGGCAGTAGTAGCCGCATATTTAAGAAGACTAGGCACTCATGTCTATCCCTATCTGGACGACTGGTTACTGAGTGCTCAGTCGCCGGAGGCAAGTCTTCACTCCCTCCATCTTACCGTGTGACTCCTACTATCCTTGGGATTTCTAATCAATTATCAGAAGTCCAATCTGATATGGTCTCTTTTATTGCAGCGGATCTCGACACCATCCAAGCGAAAGCTTTCCTTCCCAGTGACCGAGCTCATACGTTGGCAGTGTTGCGCACACTGTACAGTCTCACCGAACCACGACCGCTCGTCATGTTCTCTTCTTGTTGGGACATATGGCGTCCTCGGTCCACGTTACCCCAATGGCTCAACTTGCCATGTGAGTAACGCAGTGGACATTAAAATCACAGTGGTCCCAGGCCCACCATTCAATGTCCAACATTGTCCATGTCACCAGGCAGCTTCATCTATCACTAGCGTGGTGGATCCAAGAGTCCCACCTACTCAAAGGGCTACCGTTTCAGGCTTCAGAACCTCAGGTCATTCTGACAACCAATGCTTCCACTCTAGGTTGGGGAGCACAGGGCAACCACCTGCAAACTCAGGGAACCTGGTCTGCAGGAGAAAAGCAACATCAGATAAACTTTCTGGAACTCAGGGCGATCAGATATGCCCTTCTAGCCTTCCAGGATTGCTTATCCAACAAAACAATCCTAATCCAAACGGACAATCAGGTAGCGATGTGATACGTTAACAAGCAGGGGGGACCGGTTCCTACCTCCTGTGTCAGGAAGTAGCGCAAATTTGGGCTTTAGCTCTCTCTCATTCCATGCTACTGAGAGCGACCTACCTGGCGGACGTGGACAATGTTCTAGCAGACAAACTCAGTCGTGCATTTCAGCCCCACTAGTGGTCCCTAAATCCCGCAGTGGCGGATCAGATATTTCAGAAGTGGGGGTATCCAAGCATCGACCTCTTTGCATCGGTTCACAATCGCAAGGTGGAGAACTTCTGCTCCCTACATCTGTCACAAAACTCCACCGAGGGATGCCTTCGCCCTCTCTTGGGCAACAGGTCTCCTGTATGCCTACCCCCACTTCCTCTCATCAGCAAGACTCTCGTGAAGCAACGCCGGGACAATGGCCTCATGGTTCTCATAGCCCCTTACTGACCGCGTCAGGTTTGTTTTCCCATCCTTCGCGACCTCTCAGTCCGTCCACAGATTTACCTGGGCACAGATCCGTCTCTGATATCTCAAAAGAATGGACAACTGCGCCATCCCAACCTTCAGGCCTTGTCGCTGACAGCTTGGATGTTGAAAGGCTAATCTTGCGGCCTCTCAATCTTTCGGACTCTTTATCCCAGGTCCTAGTAGCTTCACGAAAGCCTTCTACTAGAAGATCTTATCATTCTAAATGGAAAAGATTTTCATTGTGGTGCACTTCAAAGGAGTTAGATCCTTTTACCTGCCCCACAACAAAGTTTTTAGACTACCTCTGGCACCTCTCGGAGTTGGGTCTACAAACTTCCTCCATTAGAGTACATGTCAGTGCGGTGGCCGCCTTCCATAAGGGTACAGGGGATGTCTCTATTTCGACACAACCCTTAGTAGTGCGCTTTATGAAGGGCTTGTTTCACCTCAAGCCCCCTCTCCATCCCCCGGCCCCTGCTTGGGACCTTAATGTGGTTTTAGCGCGACTCATGAAACCTCCGTTTGAGCCTCTGCATTCCTGCGAGTTAAGATATCTCACATGGAAGGTGCTCTTCCTTCTTGCTTTGACCTCTGCTCGCAGAATCAGTGAGCTGCAGGCATTGGTTATTTACCCCCCTTACACAAAATTTCTTCATGATTGGGTGGTCCTTCGCACTCATCCTAAATTTCTGCCGAAAGTAGTCTCTGAGTTCCATTTAAATCAATCCATAGTTTTATCTACTTTCTTTCCAAAAACCCCACTCACATCCAGGTGAGCGGGCTCTGCATTCCTTGGACTGCAAGCGTGCGCTAGCCTTTTATTTGGAACGCACTGCAAGCCATAGGAAGTCCACCCAGTTATTTGTATCCTTTGATAAAATTAAACTGAGAATCCCGGTGGGAAAGCAGACCCTGTCCTCCTGGCTGGTGGACTGTATTTCCTTCTGCTACCAACAAGCAGGCCTTACGCTACAGGGACGCGTCAAAGCGCACTCTATTAGAGCAATGGCAACGTCGGTAGCACACCTTCGGTCTGTACCGCTTGCTGACATCTGCAAAGCTGCTACTTTGAGTTCTCTCCATACCTTTGAAGCCCATTATTGTCTGGACAAGGCTGGCACACAGGATTCTATCTTTGGCCAGTCTGTTCTACGCAATTTATTCTCAGCTTAATACCCAACTTCCTTCTAACAACCCGCTGGGAATTTCAGACTGCCCGTTATCCAAAATCACCCCGGTTGTTGTGCCTGTTGCACGTTTTTGGGTGCTTTTGGTACATTGCTCGGGCATCCTCAGCTCGCTATTCACCCAAATGTGAGGACTACCATCCTGCTTGTCCTGTGAGAAAGCAGAGTTGCTTACCTGTATCAGGTGTTCTCACAGGACAGCAGGATGGTAGTCCTCACAAAACCCACCCACCACCCCGCGGAGTTGGGTACGCTTGCGATTTGTTGTTTTATTTTTTGCATGTATTTTTACTATACACGAGACTGAAGGGAGACCCCTGCTGGATGCAGGGTTGGCGCCATGCTGGGCATGCTCAGTGGTGCCAGTCAAAGTTCTAGAAACTTTGACAAAAGTGTTCCGTGATTGGGCTCCGTCCTGATGATGTCACCCCAGGACTAACATTCTGCTGTCCTGTGAGAACACCTGTTACAGGAAAACAACTCTGCTTTCCCTGCTTTTGGAGATACCTTTGGTTTTCCATGGTCGATTGGTTGGCCAATTTGTTTCCCTTTCACCTGGAGTTATCCTGCCAGGTAGGAGGATATGCCCATCATAGAAGTGCCTAGATTGAGTGGGCTCGAGTTGAAGCTTACTGCTGTGATTGAGGTCTTGGTGTGGTGCTCCCACTGGCTATGGCTCTTTCATGCCTCGGCTCTCTTGTTTACACTCCATCTGACTTGGGAGGTCACAAGATTCAGCAGGTGGAGTCTGCACAAACCCTGATACCTTTTTCCACTTCTTCAAAGCAAGTACTTGGGTTCACTGAGGAGGATGTAAGAGATATACCCATAAGAGGAGGGCGCAGTAGACAGCACACACATATAGATAAATAGGAACAAAATAATGTGTGGCACAAAATTATACTGAACAACAGTAGTAATCCAATTTTTTATTTTGCATATGCACGCATCAATTGTGCTTAATACTAAATGCCACAGTAAGTAGTAGTGTATACGTGAAGTTAGGATTCTTCAGGTTGGAGAAGAGACGGCTGAGGGAAGATATGTTAGAGGTCTATAAAATAATGAGTGGAATGGAACAAGTTAACATTAATCGGTTGTTTACTCTTTCGAAAAGTATAAAGACCAGGGGACACACTATTAACTTATTAGATAATACATTTAAAACTAATAAGAGAAAATATTTTTTTAATCAATGCATAATTAAGCTCTGGAATTTTTGCCAGAGGATGTGGTGAAAGCTATTAGTGTAGCTGTGAATAGGTTTGGACAAGTTCCTGGGGAAAAAGGCCATTAACCATTATTAAGACAGAGTTGCAGAAATCCACTGCTTATTCTTGGGATAAGCAGGTTGGGATCCTGCTAGGTACTTGTGACCACTGTTGGAAACAGGATACTGGGCTTGATAGACCTTTGTTCTGACTCAGTATGGCAAGTCTTATGTTCTTATGTTCTATGCCTGTTGTTTGTCACAGCCAAACATTGGGTGTAGCCATATGTAAGCAATCTGTTATTAATCTTCAGATGCTAGTGATCCACAGTTTTCTTTCTGAAGGCTTCTCTAGGCCCAGATTGTCTATTCGGTTGTTTTTTCCAACATCGAAGAAAACTATGCAGACATGGTCCAAGAGTTCTCTTTCTCTTGGTTTGTGATTTGTGCCCTTTCCTGGGCCCAAGGGGACCTAGGTTTAGTGGGGCATGGACTCACTGTGTGGGACCTCTGGCTGCATTGTTTTCGTACAGCAAAATGGGCTTCTCACTATGGGTTCACATCACACCCCTGTCTTTGGCGGGTTCTTTGAGGTGTAGAACCCATCTGCTTTCCCTCCTAGGGTCCGTTATGGGTCCGACTGCCTCAAAAGAAAAAAATTATGCTTTAACAGAGGAAAGTGGGAAAGTGTGGTTCCTTCTGCAACTGTTCAGGTAGTGCCCTTAGTACTATGAGGGTTTCCAAAGCAGGGCAGCCTGTAGCTTTGGTAATCACCCATGTGTGAGGACTGTCATCCTGCTTGTCCTCAGAGAAAGTAGAGCTGCTTACCTGTAGCAGCTGTTCTCCGAGGACAGCAGGATGTCAGTCCTCAGGATTCCTTTCTGCCTCCCATGGGAGTTGGTTTCTCTGTGTCTTAACTTTATCATGGACCTAGGGGTTCTGCCTGGGAGGCAGGGAGGTGACTACAGCTGCACATGCTCAGTAGAGCATGCTGAATGCTCTAGAATCTTTGAAATCAAAGTTTCATACTGGGCTCCATCGGATGATGTCATCCCTGTGTGAGGACTGATATCCTGCTGTCCTTGGAGAACATCTGTTACAGGTAAGCAACTATGTTTTATCAGTTTTCACAGTTGAAATTATGGTATTTACAGAAGGTTTAAATATTTAAAACTTCTCTTACTTCTTTGGGGTTTTGCCTGCATTAGTAAAGGCACAAAATAATCTCCAGCAGTGAAGATTTTAAAAATTGTTTTTCAGTGTCTCACATTGCCTCTGTTCCCACAAAAAGTAGAATGACAGATCAGAATCAGACCTGTGGAATTCTGGTATTTTCCCATAGAATGTATCTGCATAGTCACAAGGCCATATCTAGTCCCCTTGTCATTTATTCTGTTGGATTATAAACAAATCACTTGCAGAGGCCAACATATGGCAGTTTTAAAGAAGGATTTTTTTTAATATACCTCTATCTGTATACTCCTAATTCCTTTTGCTCCTTTATGTTTTCTTTTAAAAGCATAATGGGGCCAAAAGAGAGACAAATGCTTTATGTGTATGAAGCTTATGACACTGTAAATCAATATGATAAACTCAAGAAGCTTTTCTTTTCCTCCCTATACCAAGATGCAGTGGCAGTTTGTGTGTCATGGCAGATTTTTGGGAGAATTTTATAAATGTAATTTGTAGTGCCAAGTGTTTCTAAAATAGAGGATGCAGTTACTTTATTTAAATTGTCTTTTGTGTTGTAATCAAAGGGATTATGTGCCTAGAATTTTAAAAAGTTCATATAATAAGTGTAAATCTGTGAAGGAAACCAGCTTGAGGAGCAGTTACTACAGTTAAGCAACATCCCTTTTCTCCTTCCCTAGGTCTCCTTCACAGACCTCCTGTGCTTTTGAGAGTAACATGCAGCATCAAACTATTACTGGGGTAGGTGAGGTAATTGGACGTTTCAGATGCATTAAGTAGGCCCTGTGAAATAGTTATTAACTCAGACATTCTTGATCATCAATAAAATATTTCCAATGCTAAATTGACCTTAACATATATTTTACATGATCATCAATTTCACAAGTAGATTTACCAAATAATTAGTATTGTACTAATGTATGGCTTCATTCATTAACTGTTTTTCCCTCATTTTGCACATGTAACAACCCAGGATGCAACCAACTGATAGGTAATGTTGACAATGTTTTTTATTGTATTTTATGCCTGACAGGTTCCTCCTGCTCTTTTGGACTTGTAGCTCAATTGGAATTGACATCTACTGGACTATGGCGTCATGAAACTTCATTTACAATCATTTTATAACCCTTCATCTAGTCCAGCCATTTCAGTGGTTGTCTGTGGCTAGAGGACTCAGAACGCAGTTCCTCAGAGCATGGACTGTAATTCCAGACAATAGTGTCACCCCTGAGTGATTACTGAGATTCCCTCCAGGTGCTGTGAATACTGTCTTTGCAGCATTCTCTGTCCCAGCTGGATGTCCTCAGATGCCTAATTTGTCAATTGGTGCAGACAGATCAGACAACTGCCAGGAAAGTGCTAGTGTTCTGGACCAAATGGTGGCACCAGTTCATGTGGTCTCTCTAACTCGCCTCCACATGCATGTGCTACAGTGGGGACTCTGCTTCCATTGGGACCAGTTAACTCAATCCTTGACAACTGTCATGAGAGTCTCACAGGAAATGAAAAGAGAGCTCCAGTGTTAGATGTTTTGGAGGAGGGAGGCCCCCTCTGTCTGCTTCTCTACCAAGTCACGATAGCGATAGATGCGTCCACCAAGGGATGGGAATGTGTCCTTTCCAAACTCAAGTAACTTAGTCATCAGTGGATCAGCAATTTCAAATCAACCTGTTGGAGCTTTGAGCAATCAGATGTACTCTGATGACTTTCTCACATTTCCTCCAGGGAAAGAGAGTTCTTATGCAAACCAATAATCAGGTAGTCAGGTTTTATGTCAACAAGCAAGGAGGCACAAGGTCTTGGACTCTTTGCCAAGAGGCCATAAGGATATAGGATTGGGCATATGATCATCAAGCTGTACTGCAAGAAACCTACCTTCCAGGGATTGTCAACATGTTAGCAGATCTCCTCAGTAGAGTATTTTATTCTCACAAATGGGTCTCTGCATCAGTCAATAGCCGACAGGACGTTTGACCTTTAGGAACATCCCTTAATTGACCTCTTTACTTCAAAGGAAAACAGGAATGTGGAAAGATTTTGCTCCATTCTTCCAAACAAACTCATGTCCACTCCAGATGCTTTTCTGCTTACCTGGAATACAGTTTTCATGTATGCTTTTCCACTAATTCCCTTAATAGCCAGAGCAGTAAAAAAAATGTTCAAGGACCAAGCCCACCTGATACTTATTGCACCAGGATGGCCCAGGCAAGTGTGGGTCTTCTACCTACTGCAACTGTCTGTCAGCTCCTCAATTCCTCTAGGGGCCAATCCAATCATATTGACTCAAGAAGAGGGCTGTCTGTACTATTTGAACTCCTGTCTCTTGCATCCTTATCCTTACCCAAAGTAGATTAAGATGTTTTATTGTCTGCCAGGAAGCCCTCAGCTAGAAGGGATTACAGATTTAAATGGAAAAGGTTTTTGTCCTGGTGTCAACAGAGCTCCATAGACCTGTTTGCTGGCTAACCATGGAAGCTAAGTTTACATTTTAGAAATCTCAAGAAGCATTTCAATGTAGTCCTCATTGTTATGGTTGCTTCTAAGCCTTGCCACTTCCTCTCTCAGTTCTGCCACCTGAGAGTGAGTCAACCTCCAGGCATCTTTCACTCTGAACCAATTCCTCCATCTGGATGGAGGAAGAAGATGTAACTGGTGGCAGCTTTATTGACAGAATATTTACCAGCCATTTTTCTGCTCTTTTCAAGTTCTTGATACCTAGAAAAAAAATGAGAAAAGAGAATTAACAAATCCCCTATTTTTATCTCAGCTAACCTGCAAGTTACTTCCTTTATATGAAATCTAGCACCTATACACTGATTTTCGTAGTGTAGCTCTGTTTAATTGCTCATATGTGATTATGAAGTATCTATCTTTTAGTTTACAAAATGTGTATTTTGTATGTATCTGGTGTGTAGTATATAAGGAATCCTGTTGCCTTGGTTGCAAAAGATCAGACCAACTAAAAATAATTTTCTGAAGGACCTACTATGATATTACTAATTACGCTCTCTTGAACTTTACTTAAGTTTTATGTTTTTACAAATGACTAAAATTAATCTAAACTATATACTCATTTATTTATTTTTGTTTATTTATTTACTTATTAAATTCTTTTAATCTGCTTTTCCTGGGATAGTCCATAGCAGTTACTAGAAAAAATGAATTAAACTTATTCAAGTACAATATTATATAGGTTGAAGAATAAAAATAGAAACATAACAAAAGCTTTAGAAAAGAAAAAGAAATCTGAATTACTGGAATGTCCGTTTGAATAAGTAGGTCTTTAATGCCTTTTTTGAAATCCTTGTAGAAGACGCAGTACATATCGCCTCTGGTAATTGATACCAGAGTCTTGGACCTGCTACAGAGAAGACTCGATTTCATATGATTTCCAGTTTAACTGTTTTTCACCATAGGAACTTCTAGAAAATTTTTGTCCATAGAGTGCTATTGATTTGTTGGTTTATAAACTTTAAATGTGGATGCCAGCTAGGGATTTCAATCATTAAGTAACAGTTGTAAACCGTACTCAGCACTTTATATTTAGATCTCTATGCTATCGGAAATCAGTTGTAAACTGTTGAGCATTAGAATTATGTGTTTTTGTTTTATACCAGATAGCAGTCTGGCTGTGGCATTTTCTATTAATTGTAGTGGTTGTATGATAGAGAGAGGAAGTCCCACATAAACTGAATTGCAGTAGTGCAGAGCAGTTAAAACCAGTGTCTGCAATACTGATCTGAAGTTCAAATCTTCCAGGAAAGGTTTCAGAACAAGGACTTCACTACAATTGCAGTGTTCATTCATTTGTAGTGAGCTGTCCATGTTGATGCCCAGATTTCTAGCTCGTTGTTTTATGGTTAATTGATAATCCAATGGTGTAAGAGAAGTAGGTATAGGGCGTTCAGAGTTTTTAACAGTAGACAGCAGGATGATTTCTGTTCTGGAGATACTTAGTTGTAATCTGTGATACAATAACCATTGTTTTACTGAGTGGATACAGAGAGATGCCAGTTTCATGGTGTCTGTCCAGGATGAAGTAAAAGATATGAAAAACTGAATATCATCAGCCTATATGCTATAAAATACACCTAAGCAGGAGAGTAGTTTTCATAGTAGGACTAAATATTAACAAAAGGGGCGAAACGGCTGACCCCTGCGGAACTCCTGAGGTTGTACTATAATTAGTAGAATGAGCGGAACCGACCCTAACATATGTGTGATCTGTCAAAAAAGCAGAGAACTATTCTAATTCTGTACCAGAGATGCCTATGGCGGTAAGTCATGAAAGGAGAGAATGCACTACGGTATCGAAGCTGCTGTTATGTCCAAAATAATTCTTATTCTTCTCTAATCCAATCCCCTACTTAATTAGTAGATTAGTCTATATAATAAGAATCAAAGGTGGGGTGGGTGGTAGAGATCCTAAGGCAAAAAAACTAAACAAAGGAAATCTCCCAACAGCAGAGCAGCACTAAGCAGTAACACTAACCCAGTAAATGGCAAAGCAATGCAAAAAATACTCTTTTCAAAAATCTAAAAAGCAATGAAAAGAATATCCTTTTTTCAAAATTAAGTCACAGCACTTTAATCAGTAGCTAAGAAGAAATACTTCTATTTATAATTCAACACCTGCAAGAAAAAAAGAGTTGAGGGAGCACCACAACTGAAATGAGAAGATTTTCCGATGCAGGACAAAGCCATCCCTCTCATTCCTTGGAAAAAGACTGACTGAAGGGGCTTCACAGATGTATGGTGCTGGCTGTGCATGAGCAGAAAAGATCTTCCAGGCCTTTCTAGTTCTAGCTATAAAACATTCTGTTCTTGGTGCCCTCAAATGACATTGCCTGCATATATGACTGATTCATCCTGCTTCGTCAAGGAGAAATAATTGTTTCTGTTTACTTTTATAAATGGTAAAATCACATAAACGTAAGAAATTGCCATGCTGGGTCAGACCAAGGGTCCATCAAGCCCAGCATCCTGTTTCCAACAGAGGCCAAACCAGGCCACAAGAACCTGGCAATTACCCAAACACTAAGAAGATCCCATGCTACTGATGCAATTAATAGCAGTGGCTATTCCCTATGGGCTAGATTTTAAAAGCCCTGCGCGCATAAATCCTCCCGGAATTACGCACGCAGGGCACTCGCGTGCCGGCGCGCCTATTTTGCATAGGCCGCCGGCGCACGCAAAGCCCTGGGATGCGCGTAAGTCCCGGGGCTTCGTAAAAGGGGTGGGGGCGGGTTCGGGGGCGGGCCGAGAGGGTGGTCCCGAGTCCCCCGGCACTGCGGCCTGTGCCGGGGGATGCGAGGCGGTGCGCGCAAGTTACGCCTGCTTCAAGCAGGCGTAACTTGCCCAACAAAGGTAGGGGGGGATTTAGGTAGGGCCGGGAGGCCGATTTCGGAGCGGCCTCGGAGGGAACGGAGGCAGGTTGCGCTGCTCGACGCGTGCAGCATGCCGTTTTTGCGCAGCCTTGCGCGCGCCAACCCCGGATTTGATAAGATACGCGTGGCTACGCACGTATCTTATAAAATCCGGCTTACTTTTTAAAGATCTACCTCTAAGTAAACTTGATTACTAGCAGTTAATGGACTTCTTCTTCAAGAACTTATCTAAATCTTTTTTGAACCCAGTTACACTAACTGCACTAACCACATCCTCTGGCAACAAATTCCAGAGCTTTATTGTGCGTTGAGTGAAAAAGAATTTTCTCCGATTAGTCTTAAATGTGCTACTTGCTAACTTCATGGAATGCCCCCTAGTCCTTCTATTATTTGAAAGTGTAAATAACTGATTCACATCTGCTCGTTCAAGACCTCTCATGATCTTAAAGACCTCTGTCGTATCCCCCTCAGCCGTCTCTTCTCCAAGCTGAACAGCCCTAACATCTTCAGCCTTTCCTCATAGGGAAGCTGTTCCATCCCCTTTATCATTTTGGTTGCCCTTCTCTGTACCTTTTCCATCGCAGCTATATCTTTTTTGAGATGCGGCGACCAGAATTGTACACAAAATTCAAGGTGCGGTCTCACCATGGAGCGATATAGAGGCATTATGACATTTTCCAGTTTATTAAACATTCCCTTCCTAATAATTCCTAACATTCTGTTTGCTTTTTTGACTGCTGCAGCACACTGAGCCAACGATTTTAAAGTATTATTCACTATGATGCCTAGATCTTTTTCCTGGGTGGTAGCTCCTAATATGGAACCTAACATCGTGTAACTACAGCAAGGGTTATTTTCCCTATATGCAACACCTTGCACTTGTCCACATTAAATTTCATCTGCCATTTGGATGCCCAATCTTCCAGTCTTGCAAGGTCCTCCTGTAATGTATCACAATCCACTTGTGATTTATCTACTCTGAATAATTTTGTATCATCCGCAAATTTTGAATCATCCGCAAGTTTGATAACCTCATGAAAACTGAGTTAAATAGTATGCAAAGCCTGGGAATATTAAAGGATTTTAATTGGTTGCCAAATAATAATAAACCACAGTAAGTTATATTGAGAGGCCAATATTCAAGAAAACATTGAACAAATAACTTATCTAGCTAAATTTAGCTGGATAAGTTATCTTGGATACTCATCTGGATAAAGCTTATCCGGCTACCTTTAATCATAACTTGCTATCTTTGGAATATCACTATAGGGTCTAAATTCTGCACAGAAATGCAGAAAGCACCGGGATCGTGGGTGAGATTTTTCAAAGGTACGAGGAGGGTGGGAGGGTTTGGATTGGAGTGGGGGTGAAGGAGAGAAGAGGCCGCCTGCGGAGCCCTAACATTTTAGTTTTCAAACTGCTTTTAGAATGGTTTGGGGGGGATGGGATGGTCTTGGCCTAGTAGGGCCCATATGTGACATATTGGATGGGAATCTGAGTTTTGGGCTGCTAGGTCCAGAAGGGACCTTTTTTTGTATAATATGGCGACTTAAAAGGCTATATTCATTTTGAATAGAGCAGGTTAAATCTAAAGTTATCTGACTGCATGAGGCTGAATAACTCTAATCTTGCTTCAGACATGGGTACATTTAGCTGAAAAACTTATTTTAGCTAACTCCTAATATTGGAGTTAACAAATAAGATACCAGGTTAACTTGCCCCTACCCTAGAACAACTTTGAAATGCCCATTACTTTTCTGGCCAACTTTTAGCCATATAATGACTTATCCAGCTAAAAGTTAACTGGATAAGTACCAGAGATATTGATAATTAGGCATTTAGATAAATAACTTGTGAATTATCCAGCTAAATGACGTTGAATATTGGCCTCTTAACAGATTTAGTACATTCCTGTATTATTTTTCACCATAATTTCTTTGGCAGTGGGGTTTTTTTTAATCATATGTAAAGCAGAATGAACACAATACTGTTAAAATGTTCTGACATAATATATTTGTTTTTCTTGTCAGGAACCAAGGATACATTCTATGAGAAGAAATTTTTCCCACCCTGCATCTATGGGTCTGAAACCTCGATATACTCGAAGCACTCATTTTCATCATAGGAAAGATTATAGAGCAGAAGATTCAATCTTGACTCCACCATCCTCCAATGACTCGGTTAAGTAAAATTTTAAATAACTGCCTGTCAGACTTTTCAAGCACAGGGAATGCATGTGATTTTGTAATTGGTGGTAGTTTATTTTTGAACATACGAAAGTGAAATGGTCCTTGCATTTTTGTAAATGGAATTTTTCAGTTCAAGTTAGCAGAAAAATGAGGGATGCAAGATAAAATCATGGTTTCCTTTATTAATTCATACACATGAATGGAGACATAAACTTGTAATGTGTGGGAAACACAGTGCAGTAGATGCACCATGTACTGTAACAGTGTGAAAGGCAAGTTATTTATTGTAAAAAAATAAGTAAATTAAAACTTACTGTATCCACTAATCACAACATTTGAGCTAGGTTTTGGTAAAGTAACAAAAATCCTTGGCTTATATATCAGTTATTTTATTTCATTTATTATTTAAACATTAACTCACTGTATTTTGAGTTTTACATTTTGTATATTTTGTCACTTATTTAATTTATTTTGGATATTTAGTTAGATTAAAATCAGTTACTCATTTTCCTTACCAGATATTTATGATGTACATTGAGTTAAAAGTAAATTACACTTACATTTGGACCACTTCTATGACTGTAATGAAGGCTAACACTTCTTAAATACTGTAAGCAGTATACTTTTACATACTTTTAATAAACAGGTATTGATTTTTATGAACAAGATTTCATAGGATAAAAACAGTCAAGAATCTTCATCTAGCTAATTTTAGATATATATTTAAAGTAACTATTTTTCTAGCACCCATAACATATAGCCACACAAGGAAATGGGTGCTTGACCACTGCATCATGTTATGAGAGCAAATGTTAGTTTTTCTTTCCTATGAATGGTAGGAAAGGATCCTAGAACTTGCCCGCTGCTTTGTTCCTGATTTGGTTTCATGACTACAACTTTTCTTCTTTAATTCACAATTCTTAATTAAATGAAAATGTAAGTTGACTTTACCGTATTTAATAGGAGTGCAAGCCAGAATTATTTTTGGGTGTATCATAGAAGGTATTTTTTACTGTTTTTATAAATCTGAAATGTCTTTTTCTTTTGAGCTAACAATAGCAACTTCCTAGCTATATTTACAAAAGTTTCATTATTTACATGAGTTCTTGCAGAGTGGGCATTATATGAGATGTAGTCATATAAAGAGGTACAATTTATATAGCATTATTTAAAATTCAGCATAACTTTCAATGTTGCCCTTTTATATTGTCCTGAAAAAGATGTGGACTATAATTTTGGTTAAACTAATTACATGTTCTCTCTAAGGCCTGCAGAAAACTTTAGCATCTTTATTAAACAGAAAAAGATCATACATAAAAATGATTCCTCTGCTTTTGTAAAATATGTTTGAAATAGTTAATGATAGTACCTATGCATTGTAATCAGTTTTTGTTCAAATATATATATTGGTAATTTTACTGTTAAGATTATCAGTTTAATGTTCTTGTGTTACTTTTGTTGTGTTAAAATATAAAATCATCTCTCTAGGTATGTTATAGAATTGTTGGCACATCCAAAAACCTTTTTGTCTATCCAAACGTTTTTCATTGTAAATATTTATGTACAAGCATTTTCCATCAAAAAGGCAGCAAGAAAAAAGTCTTGTGTTTTGTTGTAATTCTCATTTATACCTGCTTGAAACACTAAGTTGAACTTAACACCTATAGGGCAAGTTGTGAACTATACCATATAGGTTCTAGTCTTTGACAGCAGTGTACCACAATAATAAATTTTTCTAATGTGTTTCAAATTTTAGAGATTCAAAACATTAAAGGGATTCTTAATGGTGAGCTTTCTCATTTCAAAAATACTGTGGTTTGGCTGTCTTTTATAAATTATTACTGCATAACTTGGTACTGCTCTATAATAATTTCAGGTAACAATAGATTTTTTTTTTAAAGTAAACCACAGCAGCTAAACATTCCATACAATCCAGTCAACTGTCAGTCAAAGCTATGACCACCCTCAAAGTTAGCATAGCATGGCAACTTGCTCTTTTCTTTGGTACCAACAGAAAAGTGCTGTAAGGAAAGAGGAAATTGGTACATGATGCTAGAATGTGGTTTTCAAACTACAACCTGTAGGCCAAAATCGACTCACAGAACACTTTGATCTGGCTCACTCATTCTTAAAAATGATTTGATTGAATAAATACATTTACCAGTCTACCATCCTGCCACTCCATTACTGTCCCTGCTCACTTCATCATCAAAAGCCTGACATCATGTGCCTTTGATGATGACATCAACAGGAGCAGTTGGAGAGCAAGTTGGATAACTATAGGGGCCGATACAATAAATGAGCGTGGAAAAAGAGCGCTCAGTGTTGAGCACCTGCTTTCCTAACGCACGCCCAGCGACCTCTCCTGGGTGCACAATTCAATATTTAAATGAGGGGTCATGCTGCCAAGGCGGCACTAGGGACAAATGTGCGCCCCTGGTGCCTTCTTGGCAGCACGTGCCCAGGAGAGGTGGCTGTCAGCAGGTTAGGAAATCAGACACTGAATTTTATGAGCGTCCATTCTCCTAATATATGCACAGCCACGGGTTAGGAAAATGGATGCTCATTAATTGAGCGTTCATTTCTCTAACCTGACCGCTGGCAATTTTAAAAACCTTTTTGTTCCTCCAACTTAATATCGCCACGATATTAAGTTGGAGGATGTACAGAAAAGCAGTATTTTCTGCTTTTCTATACATTTTTTTGGGCTGTTCTGGGCAGTCGTTAATTTCTGAGAAAACAAATGTGTGGGTCGGGCGCACATTTTTTTTTTTTTTTAGATCTGGAGTGAATAACCAATAGTTTCATCAACATGCATTTGCATGTGATGAGGGCTATTAGTTTCATAGGAGGTTGGACGCACGTTTTGGAAGCACTACTCTCCTTATAGCATCGGCCCTATAATATCTTTGATTTCCTGCATCCTGCTGTGTTGCCCACAGTATGTGCCTGCCATCCTTTGACTGCCCAGCTCCACGGCAACTGAAGATCTTGGGGAAGAGCTGCAAGGAGTGCTTGTGTGGGCAGAGCAAGTAGGAGATCCTCCAGTGCTGCCTGGAGGAGGAGATGCAGTTGTATCTGGCGTATCGCTGAAGCCTCCTGCTGGAGAAGATCATCAAGTTAATGCCAGGATGGGGGGATCCTTTGGTCTGACTGGGAAGAGTACTGTGATTAGGGAGAGGTAGGGGATCCTAGAGTCTGGATAGGGAGAGTGCTAGGGTCTAGGAAGGGAGAGCGCTCCAAGGGCCTGCCCCCACTTTATTCCATGATTGGAGCTCCAAGGTGGCCCCACTCCCTGCCCTACTACTGGAGCAGGTGAAAGCCACAAATGTGGCTCTCCATAAAAAAGGTTTGCCCAACCCTGTGCTAGTAGTTGTAGATGGTCATGTCCATGATTGGCAACAAGCTTGGTCTTATGAAGCTTTCATCTATTAACTGCGTGCTTTCTAAAAAAAAAAAAAATCTATATCTGAAATTTATTGGACAGCACCACACTGGCCAGTAATAATTACATAAAGACTATCAAACCAAACTTTTTGAAAAGGTACTCTTCAATAAGAAGTGCCATATTGTTAGTTTAGTATTTCTCAGAAGCAATAAATTAAGTCTTATTAATTATATAAGGGCTGCCATAATCTTTACTTAGGACTTGATTCACTAAGCATTTTTTTCCAAAGATATGGAATGGGATAAGATCCTTAATAAACCCAGGCCCTTACTATTATTTAGACAGTGACATAGGGTCTGAAAATGCAAATTCTTAACATTTGGGAATTTGTCCCTTAGAATTAACGTTCAGTCATAGATACCAGCATATCGTTTTCTTCTGAAGGAGTACATATTCTTGAAGTAATAAAAACTAAGGTGAAGTTGCTAATTGTGTTAATGTGAATATATTGCTAAAACGTGAAATACAGTAGAGGTATTTCTCTGATAGAATGATACTCGTCATACTTTAGAAAATTCATTCTACTATGTTGCATGTTGAACTGTGACAGTGTTTGTAATGCAGCAGTCATATCAAGATTCTTTGGACTATAAACTTGCCTATTTTTTACTCTGTTTTTGTCTCTGTTGCTTCCTCTTTTGTCTTACATCAAGGCCCACTTTATCATTTGACCTAATACATTTAATTTATTATGTTCTTACACTTCTTGCATTAAAATATGTATACCATTTGTTATAGAGTATGAAATGAAATATAAAGGGGTCCATAGGAAAACAACAGAGAACACCAGTATCCATAAATTTTTTTAAGAGAACGTGAACCATTTTTCATTAAGGGGAAATCATACTGAAGCTGGCTAGTGCATTCTGTGGTGCTAGCATTATTGTAATAATTTGCTCCCAATTTTTAATGAAAAATGTCACTAACAAATTCAAAAAGGTTTCAAGAACAATGACAATATTATATCAAAATAAAATTATCACCATCAAGTGTCCAGTATGAAAAGAAAAATGTCACCAAATCCATCCTGAATACGCTATAGTTCTTCATTCTGAAGTAATATTTCACATTTTTATGTGACTCATTTTTAGGTATCTGTTAAGGGTCAATACAGCAGAGTTCACGTTATTTAGATTCAGAATGGTCAGAGTAATTAAGCAGGGTGAGGTTTCAAAATCATTAAGCACATGCTCTCAAGAATGAAACAAATCAGACCTAAACAAGGCAAATAAGGGAATGTTACTAATTCTAGTTTGTTTAAACTGCCAACTTGAATTATCAAAATAATTTTGCACTGCTGTTTTAAAGTTTGAAAATTCTGACAATGGGTTTCATTGGTAATTCTGTTGTATCCAATAACTATAATTTATAGGACTGCCACAAAAATCTCTAGTTTTGGTATAAATATATTAAATGAGATAAATCATACCATTGTTAAAATGGTATGTTAATCGTAATATGGCAGACCAAATCCTGGACAATTAGGTAGAACTTGCCTAGTATCTAATATGATAGACAAATATATAAATGAAATAAGTGCAAAAGATTGGGTTCTGAAATAATTAATTTACAACCCTTGTTTCTTTGATACATGCTTATATTAAGTCCCTTGTTCTGATAACTTATAGAGTGCAAACAGAAATTGAGCAGGTGAAATTACACGTTACTCTCAACAACAAATCACATACATATAACACCAATGAGAGGTCTCTCCAAATATTCACAAATCATGAAAACCATACAAGTTTTATTAAAATAACTTCATAAAGATGTATATATACATAAAAGTACCAAATGTATCTAATACATAATTAAACTAACAGTATTCAAACATTCACGGTATATCGCTGTTTCACAATGACTTCTAATTAATTCCCTAATAAAAACCCAACCTCAATCATACTATAACACTCCCCATTCATTCCCATCCACATTCATACATGTAAAATCACATCCTATGCTCTTGGAAAAATGTTTTGGTTCTCTCTAATAATGAACCTATATACATGCTGTCTGAAAACAAACGTACATGTTAATATATCAATAGTGCTCACAGGTCAAGCAGAATGGTAATCCTCACATATGGGTGACATCATCAGGATGGAGCCCAATCACGGAAAACTTCTGTCAAAGTTTCCAGAACTTTGACTGGCCCCTACTGGGCATGCCTAGCATGGCACTAACCCTGCAGCCAGCAGGGGTCCCCCTTCAGTCTTCTTTTTTCCACGCAGCAGTAGCCTCGCAGTTTAGGAGCTCTGAAGAGATTCCTGACAGGAATTTTCCTCACGGAGTTAATTAAACTTAAATTGCCCCACAAGGGTCCCTCCTCTAACTTTTCTCAGGCCGCGGTACTCCGGTAAAGTTTTGACCGTCTTTCGTCGATTACCATCGAGTTTGGCCCTCGCGGCCTACTGGCCGTCGACCGTACCGCTGCTCAATTTTTTTCTATGCCCATGGCGTCGGGGTTTTGTCGGTGCCCAGACTGTACTCGTACCATGTCCATCACAGACCCTCATGGAGTCTGTGTAATGTGTTTAGGCCGTGAGCATGATGTCCTGACTTGCACCAAATGTGCCCTCATGACACCAAAAGGTCGCAAAGCCAGAATGGAGAAGATGGGACTCCTCTTCCGTGCTCACACCCCGATGCCGTCCATCGCATCAACGTCATCGGAACCGGCACCGTCGAAGTCACACCAGCATCGACCTCTGTCCGGTGACCGCCGCCATCGACGTCTTCACGGCCATCGACTCCCGTTACTCCCCCTCAAGATCGAGGGGATCATAGGGAGAAACATCGGCATCGTAAGTCTCGGACCATCGAGGGAGCGAAATCATCGACCTCGCCACCTTCCAAGCCACCATCGAAGAAACCCTGTCCAGAAATGGCACCGACCATTCCTGTGACCGGGACATCGAGGCCACCCTCACCCGATCGGGGTTTGGGAGTCGCGATTCCGCCTGTAAAGGTGGTCCCTCCGACTGTGTCTCCGCCTCCGTTTTCCATCACGGAGCCGGGGCTGCTTGCTCCAGGTCTCTGGAAAGAACTGGACCGGCTGGTCCAGGAGGCCATTGACAAGGAGATGTAACGGCTCCAGGTTCCACCGGCACCGAGAGTGGAACCGGTCACCGACCCGATGACAGCAGCGCTGGCACCGCTGCTATCCCGGTTGGAGGCGCACATGACCGTCCTTCCACCGGTGATTCCCAGATCTCCGATGGCTCCGGTGTGCTCCCCAATGACAGCTTCATCGGGAGAAGAAACACCGTTCCGCATTCCTCCTTCGGGAGTATTGCCTCAGCCATCGATGCCAATTCGTCCCTCGCCACCGACTCATTCATCGGGAGCAATACGCACATCGGCGCCATCAATGCCTTCGATACCGGCACCGATGCCTTCCAGGCAGTCCACGGTGCCCCCGGCGATTCCTTCGATTTTCTCGGAGCCTCAGCCGGGGCCTTTGGGTATCCAACCCCCTTCTCGTCCTACAGGTCAGTCTGCTGATCCTTATGACACCTGGGGTGATGATACTTCCACAGACACCGATGACTTACCTTCACCTCCCTCTCCTACTGAAAGTAGAAAGCATTCTCCAGAGGACCTTTCTTTCATTAATTTTGTGAAGGAAATGTCTGAGGTCGTCCCTTTTCAGCTTCAGACGGAGCAGGATGATAGGCACCAGATGATGGAGCTCCTCCAATTCCTGGATACCCCTAAAGTGATCACTTCTATTCCCGTTCATCAAGTTCTTCTTGACCTCCTCAAAAAGAACTGGGAAAACCCAGGATCCATTGCCCCAGTCCATAGAAAAGCTGACACTACCTCTTTAGTACAGTCAGCCCTCGGCTTTCAAAAATCTCAGCTCGAACACCACTCAGTTGTGGTGGAATCGGCTCAAAAGAAAGCAAAAAGGACGAAGCCTCACTCCTCTACCCCTCCTGTTAAGGAACACCAGTTGCTAGACAATATTGGTCGACGAGTGTTCCAAGGGGCCATGCTCATCTCCAGAATTGCTGCTTACCGGCTGTATATGACCCAATACAATAGGGTCATTTTCAAGCAGATACAGGACTTCTCTGAAACCCTACCTGACCAATTCCAACAACAGCTTCAAATCCTTGTCAGCAAAGGGTTTGAGGCAGGAAAGCATGAGATAAGAACAGCTTACGATATCTTCGACACCTCTACTAGAGTGTCTGCAGCTGCCATTTCGGCAAGATGATGGGCCTGGCTCAAATCTTCTGACTTTCGGCCAGAAGTACAAGACAGGCTATCTGACCTACCATATGTAGGAGACAATCTGTTCGGTAAACAGATCCAGCAAATAGTGGCTGAATTAAAGGACCATCATGAGACCCTTAAACAGCTCTCATCGATACCTTCCGACTTCCCCTCAAGACAGCCCTTTAGGAAGGACTCTAAGAGGTCATTCTTCCGTCCAAGGAAGTACTATCCTCCACCAGCAAGGTCCCGAACTACGAGGCCTTCCCAAAAACCTCAGCCTCGCCAGGCCCGGAAGCAAAAGCCCCAAGCAGCTCCCCAGCCGGGGCCTGCTTCAGGTTTTTGACTCTCACTTGGAGAGCAGCAGCCTGATTCCTCTGCCAAGCATACCAGTGGGAGGTCGATTGTGCCACTTTCACGGCATGTGGCAATCAATCACAACTGGCCAATGGGTGCTAGCAATCATTGCTCAGGGTTACCACCTAAACTTTCTTGCTCTTCCACCGGACTCACAACCTCTGCAAGCATGGAGAGTATCCGACCATTCTGTCCTTCTGGAGCAGGAGGTTTTCCTTCTTCTCCAGTTAAGAGCAATAGAACCCATCCCTCTCTCGCAGCAAGGCCTAGGGTTCTATTCCCGGTACTTTTTGATCCCCAAAAAATCCAGGGGAGTTCGTCCAATTCTGGACCTACGTGCTCTCAACAAGTACCTACAGCAAGAAAAGTTCAAGATGGTAACCTTGGGCTCGCTTCTACCTCTTCTGCAAAGAGGAGACTGGCTCTGCTCTCTGGACCTTCAGGACGCATACACACACATTGCGATAGCTCCAGCTCAACGCAAGTACCTCAGGTTTTTAGTAGGCCCAAAGCACTGTCAATACCGCGTGCTTCCGTTCGGCCTAGCACCACGAGACTTTACCAAATGTCTCGTGGTTGTCGCAGCTTTTTTCAGGAAAGAAGGTGTTCACGTCTACCTCTATCTGGACGACTGGTTAATCAGGGCTCCAACCCAGCAATCCACTCGGTCGTCCCTCGATTTGACCCTACACACTCTAATTTATCTAGGATTTCTCGTCAATTACGAAAAATCCTATTTAGACCCATCTCAAACCTTGTCGTTCATTGGGGCAGACTTGGACACCTTGCAGGCAAAAGCCTTTCTACCTCAACAACAAGCGCTAACCCTCGTGTCTCTCGCTCACCAGTTGCAGTCCCAGCATACAGCAACAGCTCACCAATTCCTTGTCCTTTTAGGACACATGGCATCCTCAGTCCATGTCACACCAATGGCCCGCCTGGCCATGAGGCTCATGCATTGGACTCTGAGGTCACAATGGATTCAAGCTGTTCAGCCTCTGTCAACCATTGTCCACATCACCGACTCACTCCGTCTGTCTCTCGCCTGGTGGAAAAATCGCAACAATCTCCTCCAGGGACTGCCCTTTCAAGTGCCAGATCCTCAACTCATTCTCACCACCGACGCTTCCAACCTCGGGTGGGGAGCCCACGTGGACAATCTACAGACACAAGGGTCTTGGTCTCCAGGGGAAGCCAAACATCAAATAAACTTCCTAGAACTTCGAGCAATGCGATATGCTCTCAGGGCTTTTCAGGAATGCCTGTCAAATCACGTCATCCTGATTCAGACGGACAACCAGGTGGCCATGTGGTACATCAACAAACAGGGAGGCACAGGCTCCTTCCTTCTGTGTCAGGAAGCTGCGCAGATCTGGTCGGAAGCGCTCTCCCACTCGATGTACCTCAGGGCCACCTACTTGCCGGGAGTGGACAATGTCTTGGCAAACAAACTGAGTCGTGTCTTCCAACCGCAAGAGTGGTCTCTCAACCCCTCGGTAGCGAACTTCATCTTCCAACAATGGGGTTATCCCCAGACAGACCTCTTTGCGTCCCCTCAGAACCACAAAGTTGACAATTTCTGCTCCCTCATTCGGAGCGAGCGCTCTCCGCCCAGAGATGCATTCTCCCTCTTGTGGGCAACCGGTCTGCTCTATGCATTCCCTCCACTTCCTCTTCTCTCGAAGACTCTCGTGAAGTTACGTCAGGACAAGGGAACCATGATCCTGGTAGCACCTCACTGGCCACACCAAGTGTGGTTTCCAGGACTTCAGGATCTCTCCATCCACAGGCACATTCCCTTGGGAACGGACCCGCATCTGATCACTCAAAACAACGAATGCCTACGCCATCCCAATCTTCAGGCCTTGTCTCTGATGGCATGGATGCTGAAAGGTTAATTCCTCAACCACTTGACCTTTCAGATTCGGTTTCTCGTGTCCTGATTGCTTCACAGAAGCCTTCCACAAGAAAATCTTATTCCTATAAATGGAAAAGGTGCACATCATAGTGCACCTCTCAATCCCATGATCCCTTTTCCTGTCCAATCCCAAGGTTTTTGGACTATCTCTGGCATTTGTCGGAGTCAGGTTTAAAGACCTCTTCCATCAGAATGCATGTCAGTGCGGTAGCCGCCTTCCATAAAGGTGTCGGGGAGGTTACTATATCAGTCAACCCCTCCTAATACGCTTTTTAAAGGGCTTGCTCCATATCAAGCCACCTTTACATTCTCCGGCCCCTTCTTGGGACCTTAATCTGGTTCTTGGTCAGCTCATGAAACCACCATTCGAGCCTCTTCACTCCTGTGACCTAAAATATCTCACATGGAAAGTGATTTTCCTTTTGGCTATCACTTCCACTCGCAGGGTTAGTGAGTTACAGGCCCTAGTTACCTGTCCGCCTTACACTAAACTCCTGCGGGACCGAGCGGTACTACGCACTCACCCTAAATTTTTACCTAAAGTAGTTTCGGAGTTTCACATTAATCAATCCATCATACTACCTACCCTCTTTCCCAGGCCCCATTCCAATTCAGGGGAACAGGCTCTGCATACCCTTGACTGTAAACGGGCTCTAACATTCTACCTAGACCGTACAGTTGCCCACAGGAAGAGCACTCAGTTATTTGTCTCTTTCCATCCCAACAAATTAGGGCAACCTGTGGGTAAGCAGACTCTCTCCTCCTGGTTGGCGGACTGCATATCTTTTTGCTATCAGCAAGCAGGCATTCCTTTTCAAGACCGTGTCAAAGCACACTCTGTGAGGGCCATGGCGACTTCAGTAGCACACCTACGATCGGTGCCACTTCCTGACATTTGCAGGGCTGCCACCTGGAGTTCTCTCCACACTTTCGCAGCCTACTATTGCTTGGACAAAGCCGGAAGACAAGATTCCATCTTCAGCCAGTCTGTCCTGTGTAACTTATTTCCAACGTGACGTACCTACACCCTTCCACCTGCCCGGTGGGGTTCAGGATGCCCTCTACCAAATTCCACCCCAGTTGTTGTGCCTGTTGCACGCCGTTGGGTACATTTGGTGCATGTTCGGACATCCTCAGCTCGGTACTCACCCATATGTGAGGACTACCATTCTGCTTGTCCTGTGAGAAAGCAAATGTTGCTTACCTGTAACAGGTGTTCTTACAGGACAGCAGGATGTTAGTCCTCACGAAACCCACCCGCCGCCCCGCGGTGTTGGGTTCGTAACGTTTTGTTATTTTATTTTTCAGCACTGCCTGTAGCTTTCAAATAAGACTGAAGGGGGACCCCTGCTGGCTGCAGGGTTAGTGCCATGCTGGGCATGCCCATTAGGGGCCTGTCAAAGTTCTGGAAACTTTGACAGAAGTTTTCCGTGATTGGGCTCCATCCTGATGATGTCACCCATATGTGAGGACTAACATCCTGCTGTCCTGTGAGAATACCTGTTACAAGTAAGCAACATTTGCTATCTCAATAAAGTAAATGTTCCAAAAAGGATTTTCTCTGATGCCTAAAAGAGCATGGGATGTGGTTTTACATGTATGAATGTGGATGGGTATGAATAGGAAGTGTAATATTATGATTGAAACAGTGATACACTGTGAATGTTTGAATACTGTTAGTTGAATTATGTATTAGATTATTTTGGTATATATTTATATATATATAGATATATACATCTCTATGAAATTATTGTAATTAAAACTTGTATGGTTTTCATGATTTGTGAATATTTGGAGAGACCTCTCATTGATGTTATATGTATAACTTTTAGATTGCTACATCAACTACCTGCTCTGATATTTGAAGTATTCTTCAATTAAAGTATAGTCTGTAAAATTAAATAATGTATCCATTGATTTTTACTTTTCATTACTGTTTTTCAGCTGGTGGGATAAGGAAATTAAAATAGTGCAAGCTAATTTCTTGTTTTCATCCCTTACTTTCAATGTTTCAGATTTACTTATAATGTACTAACTGCAATTTTCTTCTTAGATTTATATATTTCTTCTTTGTTCCTTATTCATATTGCTCCAGGTCTATATTATTCCCTTCCCTAAGCATTTTAGGATTTACTTACAAAATATAATTGCATACAATTCATATTCCTACTGCTAAAAATTATTTACTCTGAAAGTTTATTGATTAGTTTCTAACCCAAGGATCACATACCATAAAATGTTTCTCCCAGTAGTAGCTTTTTTTCCAACAATGTTGTCTCTCTTCTTTTCTCGCTAATCTTATTATTCTGTGTCTTTTTTAAAATAAATACCCAGTTCTGTGCTTTCAATTTCAAAAGTCATGATTCCATAATCACAGATTTGAATGGTTCACATCCTCTTTGGATATTATAAGAAATTTTATTATTACAGAACTTTTGAAGATATGACTGTGTATTTTATTTTGTCATTATTAGCTTCTCTCTCATAACTTTTCTTAAAATAGAAGTCAGATATCTGATTTTATAGCCATACCAGTACTGTTTAGCAGTACCTGATGGCTATGGCAGATTACCTGTTTCAGCTCAAAATGGCAAATTTCATGGTCTACTCACAATGATATTGCTCCAGGCCATAAAGTAGGGCCATTTTTTTGGCTAAAAGGGAAATATGCATCTCTTCCTATTGGATATGTCATATCCTTCAGTTGTGATGGACAGTTAGCCTTCCTGATGGCTTCTTTTTCATCAAATTAGTCTTAAGCATAATACAATAATAATTATAACACTATCAACTAAATATTTTAATCTCTATAGATATTCACATCTATTTGAAGCATTTCTGAGAAATACTACAAAATTTTGTATTATTTCTTACTACTCTAATACAATAAGAGATGAATCGTAAGACCCGTGCACGAGCGCACATGTGCGCACGTTTGCCGGTGCACACACATGGACGAGGCGTTTTTATAACATACGCATATATTATAAAATCAGCTATACACGCGTACATGTGCACATGATTTTATATTGATGTGCGTGTGTGCGCAAATACCGTCTCAAGCGCGTAAGTGGAGGGAATTTTAGTAGCTACACGCGCTGATGCAATAGCTCTTTTTCTTGAACATACCCAGATCAGTCCAGACAAGCGGGTTTTATTCATCCCTACCAGCAGATGGAGATAGAGAACAAAACTTTGGGCACTACCACATATACGAGAGTGCCACCTGCAGTCCCTCAGTATTTCTCTACCTCCAACAGGTGGTAGAGGTGCTAACCCTGCAGTCCTGACTGACTGGATATTTTAAGGAAGATTGCTCCCCGAGGTGACAGGCTCCTGCAGAAGGGTCGTCCTTCGGATTGAGCTGGGCGAACGGGTGGTTGGATGCCCCTGGCCAGCTTCAGCCCGCGACCCCGGGACCACTGACAGCCAGTGGTCTGGTTCCGTCGGTGGGCCCAAAGCTCCTCTGCCTGCCCAGGACAGGGAAGTACTCTTACTTTTATTTTTGTGCTTTCCTGTGTGTCTGGGCCTTTAAATCTTTGTTTAAAAAAAAAAAGAGTCACCAGCAGCTGTCTGCTTTTGCAACAACAGAGGCATGTGTGCAGGCTGTGCAGCCTAGCAGGCTGAAATCCTCGGTGAGATCATCTGGTGCAGGATCGGCAGTAAGTGGGACGATCGGGGGATCATTCGGAAGAGGGTGGTCCCAGTCGTGGCAGAGTAACTCCAGTGGGGGCTGGTTGTACTCCCGAACGAGCCACGCAGTTTCCAGTCACAGCAGCAGCCTGTTCACCACGCCGGCGGGAAATTCTTGGGACAGTGCGCCCTCTTCAGGGTTTGACAGCTGCCGCGTGGTGTTCTCCTCCCCCTCGCGATCCAGGCCACGGGAAAGCGCGGCAAGCATAGGATTGCCCATTTGGATTTTTATTTTGCCTTGCTTTATTTCTTCTCCTCCTCTGCACAGAGTGTGCTGGGGGGGGGGGGGGGGGTCTGAATGGCAACCAAAGCCGTCGAAGCATTTGCGGACCGCGGCGGTGGCGCTGGGATCACAGGAGGGAGTGGCTATGGCCACAGAAGTGGAGCCAGATGGGGGGCTTCTTCCCGGGGGTCTGGGGGGGTCCCTGCCGCTCCTGACTCCCATGGTTTGACCTAGGCAAAAAGGTCCGGATGTCTCGTGCCCTAGCTGCCCCAAGTGCCCTTCAGGGGCCCCGGGGGAGTTTTCGCCCGAATTTGTACTTTTACTGCATGAGGCCTTCCTGGCTAGGCAGGCAGGTAAGTGCAGTGTCACAGAAGGCCCGATGGGTTTGGCAAAGCGGGGTAAGGTCCCCCCTAAAGGTTCCCTAGGCCCGCAAACTCTGCCTCCCAAGAGACAGCTAGCATGATTGGAATTGGACTCGGAAGATTCGGATGAGTCTAAGCAGGAGGATGAGGTCTCCTCGGAGGCCGATCAGGATGGGGACCTGATTGGGGGTCCCCCCTCTGGACCCAGGGGACTCTAAAACTGAACAGGGGTTCTTGGAGGGTCCGGAGGCTGAAGGCGATGATCCGTGGGTGATCTGGCTTTTCAAGAGAGAGGAGCTTCGCTCGCTTATACCTCAGGTGTTGGAGGAGCTGGGGATTAAGCTCACCCTGGAGGATTCAGAGGCTGAAGGGGTTAATCCGGTTCTGGATGGCCTACGGAGCCCCCCCCCCCGCCCCCCCCCCAGCGCTTTCCCAATTCCGAAGAAAATCCAGAAATTGATCAACCAAGAGTGTGATTCCCCTGACTCGGGTCTGCAAGTTGGCAGAGCGATGTCCAAGCTTTATCCGCTTCTGCAGGACCATCTGGACGTTCTCAAGGTCCCGAAGGTGGAAGCGGCAGTTTCAGCAGTCACTAAGAAGACCACTATTCCGGTGGCTGGAGCTTCCGCTCTGAAGGATGTTCAGGATCAGAAGTTGGAAGTGCATCTCAAGTGAGCTTTTGAGGTCCTGGGGCTCAGCCTGCGGGCAACGGTATGTGCAAGTCTGATGCAGCGGGCCTGTTTGTGTTGGATCCAGAAGCCGCAGGAGCAGTCGGCCTCCGGGACTCTTTCCCCAGTCCAGGCGGTCCGCCTGGAGGCAGGGTTTGCCTATGGCGCGGATGCCTTGTATGACCTGGTGAGAACCACAGCCAGTGCTATGGTGTCGGTGGTGGTGTCCAGACGACACTTGTGGCTACGCAACTGATCAGCAGATCTGTCATCAAAATTGCAGCTATGTAATCTGCCCTTTCAGGGGAAACTGCTGTTTGGTGAAGACCTCGATCTTCTGAAGAAGTTGCTGGGAGAGACAAAAGACAATAGGCTGCCAGAGGATCGAAAGTCTGGCCGGAAACCTTTCTCTTCTTGGCCTCGCTTTTGGGAGTACAGATATTTTCGTCAGACGAGGCCCTTGGGGGCCTTGGGCCCAAGACAGTCCTCGCATAGGCAACAGTCCTTTTGAGGGGCTGGAAGGTCATCTAGAGGCGGATCCACCCAGGGTGAGGGTGGCAATAAGTCCTCACAATGAGAACTGACAGGTCCACTCCTCATCTCTGGTAATCGGGGGCAGCCTGGCCCAATTCTACAGGGATTGGACCAAGATCACTTCCGACCGGTGGGTGTTGAGCATGGTGAGAAACGGCTACATCTTAGAATTTTCTCGGCCACTGTGGTCGGTCTTTCTGGAGTTGCGCTGTCTTTCCCGAAGCAAGCAGGCAGCAGTCCAGGAAACGCTTGAGCGGTTGTTAAGTCTGGAGGCGGTTGTACCGGTGCCAGTGTCCGAACAGGGTCAAGGCAGATATTCCATCTATTTCGTGGTGCCCAAGAAGGAAGGCACGTTGCAACCTAACCTAGACCTGAAGAAAGTTTGAAGGTACCACGTTTTCGGATGGAGACATTGTGCACAGTAATTGCGGCGACACAGGGAGGAGAGTTTTTGGCATCTCTGGATCTCACCGAGGCTTATCTGCATATCCCCATCCGTCAGGAGCACCAGACGTTTCTCAGATTCATGGTTCTGGGACAGCACTACCAGTTTCAAGCACTGCCTTTTGGGCTGGCCACCGCCCCGCGGACCTTTACAAAGGTGATGGTGGTAGTGGCAGCTGCGCTGTAACAGGAGGGATTGCTGGTGCACCCATACTTGGACGATTGGCTGATACGGGCGAAGTCACTAGAGGAATGTCTGCGGTCCGTGGACCGAATTCGGTCGCTCCTGGAATCTCTAGGCTGGGTTATCAATGTGCAGAAGAGCCATCTGGTCCACTCCCGTTCCCTCGAATACTTGGGAGCCCGTTTCGACACCCAGTGGAGCAGAGTGTTTCTTACAGATGACAGGGTGAACAAAATTCAGGGGCAGACAGCTGGTGTCTCCCCAAGAGATCTGAAGAGCCGCGGTGTGGTCTTCATTGCACACTTTTACCAAGCATTACCATTTGGATGTGCGGACCCTGGAGGCAGCCCCTTTTGGAGAGAGTGTTCTTCGAGCAGGTCTTTCAGGTTCCCGCCCAGTGTAAGAGGGCTTTGGTACATCCTGCTTTTCTGGACTGATCTGGGTATGTTCAGGAAAGGAAAATTTTCGTTCCTGTAATACCACAGATCAGTCCAGAGGCCCACCCTGAGGATCTCTGCCGAAAGACTGCTTGGTCTACTGCTGTATTTATTTGCAAAGCAGATTTGCCATTTTTTAGCTTCAATTTCTAGGTTTAGCGTTTCTGCATGGTTATCTAGTTGGTCAGGGGTATCCATGTTGGGAGCCTCATTCGCTCTTTAATTTTTCTTTATCTTGGCTTGGGTATCGATTAATACTGAGAGACTACAGGTGGCACTCTCGTATATGTGGCAGTGCCCAAAGTTTTGTTCTCTACCTTCATCTGCTGGTAGGGATGAATAAAACCCGCTTGTCTGGACTGATCTGTGGTATTACAGGAACGAAAATTAGCAGGTAAGAACCAATTTTCCTTTCTAGTTCATTCCCAGTTTGTCCCAGTAAAGGAGAGAACTTCCTAATTCCCCTAGCTACTTCCTCCCTTTTACCCTAATATCCCCAAACCTTAAAACCTCGCTGACTAGCCTATTTTATTTTGTTACATGACGTACATGCCGTCCATAACAGAAGTAAAGTTACGCAGTAGGGGACCCCAGGCTTGCTTGTGCGTGTAAATACTTTCGCACTGACTTCATTTTAAAGGCTCGGCCCGCCCATGTCCCGCCTTAGCCCCCCCCTTTTTAGTTTTAACGATTTGTGAACATAGTGGGAGGTACGCGCGAACCTGCACAGGTTTTAAAATCCGCGCGGTGCACACCAGGCCAGGTCACATGCATATCTCCCAGCTTCGGCACGCATAGGGGTTTTAAAATCTATCAGTAAGTATTTAAAGGAGATAAACATTGAATTGATAATTTTAAGAAAGAAGTTATTTGTTTGTAATTTTAGGAGGAACTTGAACCAAGAATATGTGAATTCCTTATAGTAGAATTTTGTACTTGTTCAGTTTTCTAAATAATGACACGATTACAAACTAGTTTGTCCTATTTGTAACATTTTTGTGGTCATAGATGGTACTTTGATCTCAGACACACATATAATAGTTTATTGCTTCTAGGCATAATATCCTCCATCTGACTCAAGTCTAATATGCTGCTAAAGTATGAACTGCACTCCAGTAGCAATTTAGTAAAAGCTAACAGATTACGTCTTTATTTGAATATTTTCTGTCTTTGCAGGGGTGTATTGTATGTTAACATAGTTAAAGTTTATTGTGCTGAATGGACATACCTTTTGTATAAAATAGATTTGTTTGATTTAGATATTAAAGGTAAGAGTCAGTACTAATATCACTTTGCCTGGATAGTAAAGAAAAAAATAAAAACTCAGTTTACAAAAACATTCATAGTTTAGTACACAGGTCATTTTTATAATGCTTCATCTCTCTTATAAGTCTATAGTATCTTACAAATGATTAGGTCCAACAGTCTAGAACTGTCTGTCCAGAAACAGGTCTGTAATATAAAATAAAATGCTGACCATCTAATGGTAAAGATTGGTCTGCTTACATTTTAAATGGAATACTAAATTATTTATATAACATATAGCAAAAGATTTAAACTTTATGGTTTGCATAGACTAAGGGACCTGTTGAAGTATTAGCAAGCATTTTTAAAATATATATATTTAAAATGATAACAAACCCAACTTACATTGTTAGCTAATTTTCTTTGCAGAAATATTCTTTAAATTGTGGCCTATTTCTTTCAAAGCAGCTGAATTTATTCATCATTGTATAAAGTAAATAGCATGCAATGAGTGTGTTCTGTATACAAATCACAATAAGGTCTGTAAATATTCTGGTATGAGTACATCCAGCTCATATACCATAAATAACATAAAAGCTGATATATATTCAGTTTATCAGATATCCATTGTGAGTATTTACTTTGTTAATATGTTATCCATATGTTGTTAATTTGAATGCTGTATCATTGTTAGGTAAAGTAGCTTTACAGTAAAACATGTTTAGATAATGCATGAATAGAACTTCAGTTGTTTTGGTACATGTGGTGCTGTGTAGTATAACAAAACCGTCATTCATTATTTTATATGAAAACTGTGTGTGTGTGTATATATATATATATATATATATATATATATATATATATATATATATATATATGGAATGTGGTCATAAAAAAGACAACTTCTTAAAGTTTGTAACTTATAATCAAATTCTCTGATTTTGTAACTAAAGCATTAATTCAAATAAACAGTTTAAGATTAGTTTGTTGCTTTGTTTCTTATTCATAAAAAAAAAAATAGTCAACTTATGACCTACTATTATGAACAGGATTTCAAGAGTAATTATTAAAAAATAGATTAATGGGCTGGCCTGATGGCTCAGAGGCAGTACCATATGCTGCCATGTGGAAGATCTACTTTTCAGGTCAGCCCCAGTAGTATGGGGGAAGAGAAGGGAGACAGTTCCAGCTATCGCACAACAGCAACATATAACGGCAAGATTCAGAGTGCACACATACCAAGTTATAAAGAAAGCAACGTACTGTGGTTGAGATGGCTGATCTAGATGAAAGGCGAGAAAGGGCTGAAAAATAGAGAAAAATATCTGCTACATTTGAGTGACGTCTAATGAAACCATAACCTCAGAAAAGGCCAGTTTCATTTTAGCTAGAGGCCCATAGGAGTAGGAGGAAAATGCCAGGTAAAAAAAATAGATCCGTAAGGTTATCTGGTAGTTTGGGCTCAATTGTAAATTTTGTAAAAAATAAAATAGTATAGCAAACAAGAACAAAAAGTCTACAAGTCAGTTTTCTTGTTTTGAAATAGTGCATCCTTTGCTAAAGGATTTATTCCTCTTCATCCAGTTAAACCAATCCAGACAAGTGGGTTATGCTCACCAACAGCAAATGGAGACAGAGAGCAATAGGCTTGCTGATGTCACTTCTTATGCATCTGTGCTGACAATATTCTCTGTCTCCTGCAGATGGAAGCAAAATATCCTGTGCTGTGGGCTGAGTCCTGGTTAGGCTGGATGAATAGGAATATGGATTGAAGGACTCCAGAGATGAAAGCTCAGCTCTTTCTCTCATCTTGGTTGAGCGCAGCTCCATGACAATAGCTATTTTCGTAAGACAGCTCCTACAGTGAAAAGCTCCTCAGTGGTGCATGCCTGAGCCAGGGGGGCTTCCAGTTGGAAGTAGGACTAAGGTCTTGTGGCATCTTCCTCTTTTCCCTGGGGGCTGCAGGAATAGTTCTTAAAATGGCTCCCAAGAAGGCAGGGTACTTCCATAACTCAGTGGAGCGGGCTGAACCAAGGGGGGCTTCTAGTTGGCTTGTTGGATCTGAGGTTGAGCTAAGACTTTTTATAGCCTATACCTTTTCCCTCCTCCTTTCCCTCCTGTATTCATAAGGCAGATCCTGAGGTGGCAGGATTCTCTTTCTGCTCTCAGTGAAGCATGCCTGAGCCAAGGTGAATTTTGCTGGACCAAGACTAGAGGCAAGTAGCCTTGGTGTCTCTCCCTTCCTCCTCCTCTTCTAGTTTTTGGCCCTTCCCTATGGGCCTTCATCGGTAATTCATGCCAGTAAAGTTAAAAAAGAAGACATGGGAGTAAAATAGCATGGCTGCAGCGGTCAAACGGAAAAGGGGCACCAAGGTTAAGAACATACTGCCATACTGGGTCAGTCCAAGAGTCCATCAAGCCCAGCATCCTGTTTCCAACAGTGGCCAATCCAGGCTACAGTTCCTGGCAAGTACCCAAAAACTAAGTATATCCCACGCTACTGATGCTAGTAATAGCAGTGGCTATTTTCTAAGTCAATTTGATTAATAGCAGGTTATTTTGATTAATTCATCTATGGCAGAGTATTTGCAGCTGCATTTTTCTGTGGAGGAGTCTGCTGGCCTCTTGGAGGGCATGTGGCCAATACATTCTTTGCAGAATAGAGAGCTGCTGCTGAAATGAGCCCTTGTTATGTGACGAGAGGGACACAAAGAAATGTAGGACCTGGCTGGGAGTGTATGTTAACCTCCAGGAAGATCCTCATTGGCTGGACCAGCTATTTTTCTAGAATTCCCGCCAGCTGGTTAGCAGGTAAGTCAGAAACAGTGGCCATTTTGCAGGCATGGGAAGAAGACAGGGAACAGGATCCTCCTTCTCTTCCATGTGACAGCTGCTGGACCTTGGCGTATAGTAGTTGTTCTGTGGTCCTTAGGGGTCAGTAGCTTCAATGGGTCCTTCTTCCTAATCTCAATTTTGGTGCCCAGAAAAGTTTGGAGGATAGACTTCCACAGGCCAGTACAGAAAGGTGAATTCAACCAAACGCACCTTTCTGCCTGCACTTGAACACGCATTTCCTGTGCACAAAATTTATTGCCGATGCAGCAAGGAATTTTATGTGCAAAAAAAGTGTTCCTAAATGGGAGTACTACTTAGCACTCTTGTATGGAAATCCCATGCAAAAGAGAGCATTAAACAGTACTCCCTGATGCAGAGAGACTGCATTTGGCCAGTGCAATTTTCTTAGCACTGGAAACTTAACTCCTGGGTCAGAGCTGGAGTTAAGCTTCCAGTGCTATTGCACTGGCACTTAAAACCCCTAAAAAAAGGGGGGAAAGAGTTCTGGTTGATCTGGATGGTCTTTTCAGAGATGAATTAAGTGAGGTTCCTCTTCACTGGGTTGTCCCTTCGAGGCTCAGGAAAGTGAGTTGCTGAGCTGCCCAGAGATGAATGCCTTGTAGCATTCTTTATCAAACCTGTTTCAGAGCATGGTGACTGTTCTTAAGAGTCCTCAGTGAATTCAAAGCACTCAAGGAATGCATTGCAGATGTAACGTATTAGTGATTCTCACAGGACAAGCAGGATGGTTGTCCTCACAAATGGGTGACATCGAGGATGGAGCCCAACCACGGAAAACTTTTGTCAAAGTTTCTGGAACTTTGACTGGCCCCTACTGGGCATGCCCAGCACGGCACCAACCCTGCAGCCAGCAGGGGTCCCCCTTCAGTCTTCTTTTTTCCGCGCAGCAGTAGCCACGCGGTTAAGGAGCTCTTACCACATTCCTGACAGGAATTTCTTCTCGAACTTCTTTGAAGTAAAATTCACCACACAGGGGGTCCCCTCTCTATCTAAATTTAGCTTGCGGTACTTCGGTAAATTTCTTTTGCCGTTTTTCACTGATTACCGTAGAGTTCGGCCCTCGCGGCCTGCTGGCCATCGACCATCCTGCTGCTAAATTTTTGGTCAATGGCCATGGCGTCGGGGTTCCGTCGGTGCCCAGATTGTGCGCGCACCATGTCTATCACAGACCCTCACAGAGTCTGTGTATTATGTTTAGGGAGTGATCATGATGTCCTGACTTGCACCAAATGTGCTCTTATAACACCAAAAGATCGCAAAGCCAGAATGGAGAAGATGGGACTCCTGTTCCATGCTCACACTCCGACGCCGTCCATCACATCGACGTCCTCGGATCCGGCACCGTCGAAGTCCTTCCATCGTCGGCAACCTCCCGATGACCGTCTGCCATCGACGTCTCCACGACCATCGACTCCTGTCTCTTCCCCCGAGGATCGTGGGGATCGGAGGGAAAAGCATCGTCATCGACATCGCAAGTCTCGGACCGTCGAGGAATCAAAGTCATCGACCTCGGTATCGTCCGAGCCTCCACCGAAGAAGTCTCGATCAGAAGCGGCACCGTCCACTTCTGTTTCTGAGACACCGAGGCAACCCTCACCCCATCGGGGTTTGGGAGCCGCGATTCCACCAGTGACGGTGGTCCCTCCGGCTCAGCCTCAGCCTCCTCTTCTGCGGAGCCGGGTATTGTTACCCCAGGTCTCGGGGAAGAACTGGACCGGCTGGTCCAGGAGGCCATCGACAAAGTGATGCAACGGTTCCAGACTCCTTCGGCACCGACTCCGCCACCGAGAGTGGAACCAGTCACCGACCCGATTCCAGCAGCGCTGGCACTGCTGCTCGCCCGGATGGAAGCGCTCATGACCGCCCTTCCACCGGTGATACCTGGGTCACCTACAGCACCGGTGCGCTCCCCGATGCCAACTTCATCTGGTGCAGAAACACCGTATCGAATTCCTCCTTCAGGAGTGGTTCCATCGATGCCGTGTCGTCCCTCGCCACCGATACATTCCTCCGGGGCGATATGCACATCGGCTCCTTCGATGCCGGCACCGATGCCCCCAAATGTATTTTCGATGCCCCCGGTGATTCCTTCGGGGTTCTCGGAGCCTCAACCGGGACCTTCAGGTATCCAACCCCCTCGTGGTCCTACAGGTCAGAAACCTGACCCTTTTGACACCTGGGGTGATGATACTTCCACAGATACCGATGATTTACCTTCACCACCCTCTCCTGCTGAAAGCAGAAAGCGTTCTCCCCCCGAGGACCTCTCTTTCACCAATTTTGTGAAGGAAATGTCGGAATTGGTTCCTTTTCAGCTTCAGTCAGAGCAAGATGACAGACACCAAATGATGGATTTACTCCAATTTCTGGATGCCCCAAAAGTCATCACTTCCATTCCAATTCAACAGGTTTTTCTGGACCTTCTAAAAATGAATTGGGAAACTCCTGGATCTGTTGCTCCAATAAACAAAAAAGCTGACTCTACTTACCTTGTACAGTCAGCACCTGGCTTTCAAAAACCTCAGCTAGACCACCACTCTGTTGTGGTAGAGTCAGCTCAAAAGAAAGCTAAAAGAATGAAGCCATACTCATCCATACCTCCTACTAAGGAGAACAAGTTCCTAGATAGTATAGGCAGAAAAGTATACCAAGGGACCATGCTCATTGCCAGGATAGCTTCTTATCAGCTGTATATGACCCAATACAACAGGGTCATTTTTAAGCAGATACAAGAATTTTCAGATACCTTACCAGAACAATTCCAACAACACCTTCAAACCCTCGTACTTAAAGGATTTGAAGCTGGAAAGCATGAGATAAGAACATCTTACGACATCTTCGATGCTTCCACTAGACTGTCTGCTACAGCCATCTCAGCAAGACGCTGGGCTTGGCTTAAGTCTTCTGACCTTTGCCCGGAGGTTCAGGACAGGCTCTCCGACCTGCCCTGTTTAGGGGATAATTTGTTTGGTGAGCAAATTCACCAAATAGTTGCTGAATTAAAGGATCATCACGGGACCCTTAAACAACTCTCATCAATTCATTCTGATTTCCCTTCTAAACAACCATTTAAGAGGGAACCTAAAAAGTCATTCTTCCGTCCACGGAAGTATTATCCCCCACACACTAAGTCTAGGTCAACGAGGCCATATCAAAAGCCTCAACCTCGCCAAACTCGAAAGCAAAAGCCCACAACAGCTCCGCAACCAGGCCCTGCGTCGGGCTTTTGACTTTCACTTAGAGAGCAGATGCCTAATCCCTCTACCAAACATACCAGTAGGAGGTCGACTAAGCCACTTTACAGAAAAATGGCATCGCATCACCACAGATCAATGGGTGCTAGCGATAATTGTACAGGGTTACCATCTAAACTTCCTAACTCTTCCTTCGGACTCTCCACCTCTGCAAGCGTGGAGACTTACCGACCACTCTGTTCTTCTAGAGCAGGAAGTTTCCCTTCTCCTCCAGTCCAACGCTAAAGAACCCGTACCTCTTTCTCAACAAGGACTAGGGTTCTATTCCAGGTACTTTCTGATCCCAAAAAAGTCAGGAGGACTTCGACCAATCCTGGACCTACGGGCCCTCAACAAGTACCTTCACAGAGAAAAGTTCAAGATGGTAACCCTGGGCTCGCTTCTCCCTCTGCTGCAAAGAGAGGACTGGCTCTGCTCTCTAGATCTCAAAGACGCTTATACCCACATTGCGATAACTCAATCTCATCGCAAATACCTCCGATTTCTAGTAGGCCAAAACCACTATCAATACCAAGCGCTCCCATTTGGCCTAGCATCCGCACCGCGAGTTTTCACCAAATGTCTCGTAGTGGTTGCAGCGTTCCTCAGGAAGGAAGGTGTCCATGTCTACCCCTACTTGGACGATTGGTTGATCAGGGCCACCACCCAGCAAATCGCTCGGTCTTCCCTGACCCTGACAATTCGAACTCTAATTTCTCTAGGATTTCTTGTCAACTACGAGAAATCCTACTTACTCCCATCTCAAACTTATCCTTCATTGGAGCAGACTTGGACACCTTACAGGCAAAAGCCTTCCTTCCTCATCAACGTGTTCAAACCCTTGTGTCCCTAGCTTGCCAGTTGCAGTCTCAACCCATAGCAACAGCTCGCCAATTCCTCATTCTGCTGGGACACATGGCCTCCTCAGTTTATGTGACTCCAATGGCCCATCTAGCCATGAGAGTCATGCAATGGACTCTGAAATCACAATGGATCCAAGCCACTCAGCCTCTGTCGACCATTGTCCGCATCACCGATGCACTCCGTCTGTCTCTTGCCTGGTGGACAAATCAATCCAACCTCCTCCAAGGCTTGCCCTTTCTTCCACCAGATCCTCAAATAATTCTCACCACCGACGCTTCCAATGTCGGCTGGGGAGCCCATGTAAACAGTTTACAAACCCAAGGATTCTGGTCTCCAGAGGAAGCCAAACACCAGATACATTTCCTGGAGCTTCGAGCGATCCGATACGCTCTCCGGGCTTTTCAAGATTGCCTATCAAATCACATAATCTTGATTCAGACGGACAACCAGGTGGCCATGTGGTACATCAACAAGCAGAGAGGCACAGGCTCCTTCCTTCTGTGTCAGGAAACTGTGCAGATTTGGGCAGAAGCCCTCTCCCGTTCCATGTACCTCAGGGCCACCTACTTGCTGGGGGTAGAAAATGTCTTGGCAGACCGGCTGAGCCATGTCTTCCAACCACACGAGTGGTCACTCAATCCCTTGGTAGCGTCCTCTCTTTTCCAGCAATGGGGTTATCCCACATAGACCTTTTTGCGTCCCCTCAGAACCACAAAGTGGCCAATTACTGCTCTCTCATTCGGACTCAGCATTCTCGACCCAGGGATGCATTCTCCTTCCCGTGGACAACCGGTCTGCTTTATGCATTACCTCCACTTCCTCTTCTGTCGAAGACTCTTGTGAAGCTACGTCAGGACAAGGGAACCATGATCCTGATAGCACCGCACTGGCCACGCCAAGTGTGGTTTCCCATACTCCAGGATCTCTCCATCCGCAGACACATTCCCTTGGGAAAGGACCCGCATCTGATCACTCAAAACAACGGATGCCTCCTCCATCCCAGTCTCCAAGCCTGGTCCCTGACGGCATGGATGTTGAAAGGTTAGTCCTTCAACCACTTAACCTATCGGATTCAGTTTCTCGTGTCCTCATCGCTTTACGAAAGCCTTCCACAAGAAAATCTTACTCCTATAAATGGAAAAGGTACACATCATGGTGCACTTCTCAGTCCCTTGATCCCCTTTCCTGTCCAACTCCTAAATTTTTGGACTATCTTTGGCATTTGTCAGAATCAGGTCTAAAGACCTCTTCCATTAGAATGCATGTCAGTGCGGTAGCCGCCTTCCATAAAGGTATCAGGGGTGTCCCTATTTCAGTACAACCCCTGGTAACACGCTTTCTTAAAGGCTTGCTCCATTTGTAGCCACCTCTACGTCCTCCGGCCCCATCTTGGGACCTTAATCTGGTTCTTGGTCGCCTTATGAAACCACCCTTCGAACCTCTTCACTCCTGTGACCTTAAATATCTCACATGGAAAGTGATTTTCCTTTTCGCTATCACTTCAGCTCGCAGGGTTAGTGAGTTACAGGCCCTAGTTACCTATCCTCCTTACACTAAACTCCTGCAGGACCGGGCGGTACTCTGCACTCACCCTAAATTCTTACCTAAGGTAGTTTCAGAGTTTCATATTAATCAATCCATCATACTACCTATTTTCTTTCCCAGGCCCCACTCCAACTCCGGGGAACAGACTCTGCATACCCTCAACTGTAAACATGCTCTAGCTTTCTATCTAGACCGTACAGTTGCCCACAGGAAGAGCACTCAATTATTCGTCTCTTTCCATCCTAACAAGTTAGGGCAACCTGTGGGTAAGCAGGCTCTTTCCTCCTGGTTGGCGGACTGCATCTCTTTCTGCTATCAGCAAGCTGGCATTCCCTTTCAAGACCGTGTTAAGGCACACTCTGTGAGGGCCATGGCGACTTCAGTAGCACACCTTCGATCGGTACCACTTCCTGATATCTGCAGGGCTGCTACCTGGAGTTCTCTCAATACATTTGCAGCCCACTACACTTTGGACAAAGCTGGAAGACAGGATTCCATCTTCGGCCAATCTGTCTTGCGTAACCTTTTTCCAACATGATGTACCAACACCCTTCCGCCTACCCGGTGGGGTGCGGATGTCCTCTTCCAAATTTCACCCCAGTTGTTGTGCCTGTTGCACGCCGTTGGGTCCTTTTGGTGAACGTTTGGACATCCTCAGCTCGGTACTCACCCATTTGTGAGGACAACCATCCTGCTTGTCCTGTGAGAAAGCAAATGTTGCTTACCTGATGTAACAAGTGTTCTCACAGGACAGCAGGATGTTAGTCCTCACGAAACCCGCCCGCCGCCCCGCGGTGTTGGGTTCGTTTTTCTTATTTTATTTTTCGGCACTGCCTGTAGCTTTGAAACAAGACTGAAGGGGGACCCCTGCTGGCTGCAGGGTTGGTGCCGTGCTGGGCATGCCCAGTAGGGGCCAGTCAAAGTTCCAGAAACTTTGACAGACGTTTTCCGTGGTTGGGCTCCATCCTCGATGTCACCCATTTGTGAGGACTAACATCCTGCTGTCCTGTGAGAACACCTGTTACATCAGGTAAGCAACATTTGCTTTATCAGACAGAATGGTTTGATATTGCAGCCAGGACAGAGAGAAATCATATGAACATCCAAGTTTTGAATTTCGAAATACAGACTTTTTCAAAACAGGGACATTTCTGGAGGAAAAACTAGAAGACTGGGAGAAAATGGGTGAGGTAGCACAACAGTGGGCCAGGAGCTATTACAAAGGCAACAAATGTATATGTTAGAAAAGTAAAAAAAAGTAAGAAGAAAAAGAAACTGATCTGATTCTTTGAGGAAGTGGCTGAGAAAATAAAGGCAAAAAGAACAGCGTTCAGGAAGTACAAAGGATCCCAAAAGGAGAAAAATGGGGAGAATACCCAGTGAAGGTAAAGGAGACGAAGAAAGAAATCAGGATAGCAAAAGGTCAAGTGTAAGAATAGATTGCCAAAGAGGTAAAGTGTAGTTACAAAAAATGTTTCAGATATGTCAGAGAAAGGAGGAAGGCCTGAGGTGGTATAGTAAAATTGAAAGGTGACAAGGATCAATCCATGGCGAAAAACGAAGAAATAGATATATTAAATAATTCAGTTCAGTGTTCACAAAAGAAGACTGGAGAAGTACCGTTGCTGGTTGACAAGACCATGGATGGTAATCTCATTTACAGTAGAGAATGTATGGGAAGAGCTAGGAGAACTAAAAGGCCAGGATGAGGTACATCTCAGGGTTCTAAGGGAGCTCAAAGATGTGATGATGGGTCCGCTGAAAGACCTGTTCAATAGATCCTTGGAAACTGGAGTGGTGCCACAAGATTGTAGAAGAGCAGTTGTGGTCCTGCTTCAGAAAAGTGATAGCAGAGAAAAGGCTGGTCTCTACAGGACAGTTAGCCTCACTTCGGTGGTGGGAAAATTAATGGAGACTCTGCTGAAGGAAAGGATAGCGAATTATCTCCAGTGAGTTGCTGTACCTGAGGAAGCATGTTCTCCCAGGACAAGCAGGACAAGCAGGATGGTAGTCCTCACACTGGACGGAGCCCTATCATGGAAAACTTTGACTGGCACACTATGCATACCCAGCATGCCATGATCCCTGTGCCCACAGGGGTCTCCCTTCAGTCTCTTTTTTACCGCGCTGCAGTTTGCCTCGCATTTAGCAGCTCTGTGAGGTTTTTCTCACAACTTTTCTTCACGGAAACACTTGAAGTTTGACTTCACAAATAATTTCCCTACTCGGGTTTCCCTTCACGTACATTTCATCGACACTCGGTGAGTACTATGCCCAGTTCTCTGGTCGATTCCTGTCATCTCACTATCGGTTCCCCCGGGTTACCAACCGAATTGCAGCCCTCTTTTCTCCCTATGTCTATCACCCTCGGTCCGCCCCATGATGCCTGCGAGTGTCCTTGCTGCGATCTTCCACCGGGTTCATTGGGGCTAGAGGGATTGCAATGTCTCGGTTCCCGTTACGGTCACCGTCGATGCCCCCGTCGGTGCCATCGATGCTACTGTCTGCCATCGATGCCTCCGTCGATGCCTCCATCAATGCCTTCTTTGATGCCGTCAATATTATTGAAGCCGCCATCGATACCTCCATCGATGTCCTCGACTAAAGAAAACGCTCCAATCTTCGGGTTCTCAACCAGAGCCCCATGTAATCCTTGGGCAAGAAACAATGCCAGGAGCAGTAGAGGCACGGTGACCATCCATCACCATTACCATCCGGGACAGCAAGAGCATCTTCCTCGGTGCTGGAGAACGACCGGGCCGAGCACCGTGGGAAGCATCGCCACCGGCATGGTGACCGTCATTCACCGATGCCATCCATGACATTGGTGGCATCTTCCTCGGTGCTTGAGAATGACTGGGCCGAGCACACAGGGAAACATTGTCACTTCCATGGTTACCAACCATCACCGGTGCCATTCTAGACATCGGTGGCAGTTTCCTCGGTGCTGGAGAATGACCAGGCCGAGCAATGAGGGCAACATCATCGCCGGCACCGACATGGTTCCACATTCAGTGCCGGCACTGATACCACACCGGCATCAATGTCCATTGAGCCAGTTGCGAAGCAGGCCTGGGTACAAGAGTCTCCATGCTCCGAGGCACCGAGGCATTCCCCACCGACACCGGTGCCGGGTACTGAGCCACCACAGATTCATGGGGAAGTGCCAGTAATGCCTAGCCTGTCTCCCCCTGTAGCAGCTCTATCTACACCAGCTTCCAGGGAGGAGCTGGATGTACTCGTCTGTCAGGCTGTCCTTGATGCCTTCCGGAATCTACTAACACCAGTGCCATCGATATTTGCACCGCTGTGGCATCGCCTCTTTGTGGCACCTACCAACAACAGCCTAAGCCATCATTGCCGACTCATCCTTCTGAGCCTCCAGGGACCCCTATACCTATCCCAGGATCCTCGAAGGGCGATGGGCATTCTAATCTCTCTTCGGCACCGATCCCATTGAGACCTAAGTAAAGGACGCATCTGAAACCATCCCTTTCGAACTGGTCACTATAAAGGACCAGATGTTTTCGGGAGGGTCTAGGTTGTAACATCCTCCAAGAACCATATTGGTGTCACATATTGCTGTTTACCAGCTATGTTTGACACAACACCAAGAGAACCTGTCTGCCATTCACATGAAATTCGAGCAGCATGTGATTGCTTCGAAACGTCCTCCCATTGCCAGCAATAGGACTCCGTACTAGATGGTAACCTGGCTTATGGCCCCTGATTTACGGCCCGAAGTCCAAGATGAGCTAGCTGATCTACCATGCACCGCAGATAATCTCTTCGTTTACAAGGTCCAGCAGACAGTGGCTCAATTGGAAGACCACCGAGAAACCCTGCGACAGCTCTCTACGTTTCTTGCACAGCAAAGACAGATGCTAGAAGGAACTTTTACCACTCACGCTCCAGCATGAGACCAACTGATATCTAGATCACACCAGCTCCGCCAGTCGGGTAGGCTCCTGGATTTTTTAACCTTGCCAGAGAACAGAACGGTCCATCCCACTGAGGACCAGGGCTCGGGATACCGTTCCCCAGACGCAACAAGGCAGAGGATTTTAATCCCGCTATTTTGTACTTTCAAAGAAAAGAGGCAACCTCCACCCATCCTGGACCTCAGAAATCTCAACAAATTTTTTCAGAAAGAAAAGTTTAGAACGGTGTCTCTCAGCACCATAATTCCCTTACTACAACAAGGGGGTTGCCTCTATTCTCTGGACTTTCTATATGCTTCACAGTGAGTCAACAACATTTTCAATACCAAGTTTTACCATTCGAACTAGCTTCAACATCTTGTGTATTTCACCAAATGCCTAGCAGTGACTGCAGCTCATCTATAAAGAACAACATCATTCACGCGTTTCCTTACCTGGACGATTGCCTATAAGGAGTCAATCCAAACAAAAGACTCATTATAATAAATCTACTAAATTTGGCTGGGATTTCTGATCAACTACCATAAATGCTTTTGTTTCACTTTATTGCCAAAATGTATTAAGTTGTTGTATCTGTAAACCGGAATGAAGGCAGCTAGCTAAATTTCGGTATATAAAAACAAATAAATAAATAAAAATAAATCCCATAGGGAGCAGATCTGGGCACAACAGCCGCAACGGCCTTCCTGCCCAACAACCACGCAGACATCCTATCAAATTGTCCACATCTCTACGACATGCAACATAGCCCCAGCCCATCAATTCTTCCATTGCTGAGTCACATGGTTTCCACGATCCACGTCATTCCTATGTCAAGACTAGCCATGAGAAAAACTCAGTGGATTTTAAAATTTCAGTGCTCTAAGACATTCAACCGCTTTCGTCACTGATCCATATCACCGATCCAGTAACCAAATCCTCAGATGATCTTGGCCACGGTCACATCCAATTTGGGTTGGAGAACTTCAAACCCAAAATGCGTCGACTCTGCTCCACGAAAAATCTCAGATCAACTTCCTGTTGATCGAGCCATGTGTTATGCCCTTTATGCCTTCAAACACTGCCTCTTACACAAATCTTTGTGGATACAGACAGACAATATAGTGGCAATATGGTATTCGAACAAACAGGGACGCTCAGGCTCTTATTTGCTCTGCCAGGAAGCCGCGCAGTTCTGGGCCTGGGCTCTTGCACACTCCATCCATCTCCGGGCCACTTATCTAACAGGCATACCGAACGTACTAGCAGACCATCTCATTTGATGTCTCCATCCTCACGAGTGGTCTCTGAATCCATGTATAGCGAGCAAAATCTTCTAGCGCTGAGGTCAACCAACCATCGACCTCTTTGCGTCCAAATTGAACCACAAAGTGGATAGATTCTGCTCCCTACACAGGCATCAAAATGCATTAGCCATGGATGCTTTTGCTCGCCCCTGCAACAAAGGCCACCTATATGTGTCTCTTCCAATACCGCTAATAGCCAAAACACCCGTGAAGCTATAGCAGGACCGGTCTTCAATGATTCTCATAACCCGTACTGGCCTTGACAAGTATGCTTCCCCATACTTTTCAACCTATCACTCCAGGAACCAATTTACCTGCCCACAGGTCAATCTCATAACACAGACTCACTGATATTCTCAGGTACTTGTAGCTTCACGAAAACCTTCCACACGTAAATCTTACCATTCGAAATGGCAAGCTTTACCAAATGGCGTGCACCAAAAGGTATTGGCCCCTTTTTCCTGCCCCACTCCATCTCTATTAGGCTATCTAGGATACCTTTCGGGTTCTGGTCCCCAGACATCCTCCGCATGGGTACACCTCAGTTCCATCTCAGCGTACCACCAGGAAGTAGGGGATGCCCTGTTAATGGCTCAACCCCTTATGAGTCGGCTTATCATGGGTTTTCTACAAATTAAGCCTTCTCTACGATCACTGGTTATGGAATAGGGCCTAAATGTAGTGCTTACAAGGCTCATACGTTCCCCGTTCAAGCCTTTGCATTCCTATAACATTAAAATTCTAACATGGAAAATTATTTTCCTCGTAGCCATCACCTCTGCTAAAAGGGTCGGTGAGTTACAAGCCCTTGTGGCATACTCACCCGACACTAGGTTCCTCCGTGACCGACTGGTCCTCCGTACTCACCCTAAATTTCTTCTTAAGTTGGACACAGCCTCTCACCTTACTCAGTCTATAGTCTGCCCACTCTTTTCCAAGGCCTCTCTCTCACCAGGGTGAGAGGGTGATGCACACCTTGGACTGTAAGCGTGCACTTGCATTCTATCTAGACCGCACTGCACTCCATAGGAAATCCACCCAACTCTTTGCTTCTTGACAAAGACAAGCTGCGAGTTCCAATGGACAAACAAACTCTCTCCAACTAGCTAGCAGACTGTATTGAATTCTGCTATGAGGAAGCAGGCTTTCCTCTCCAGGGGTGAGTGCAGGCACATTTTGTAAGGGCCATGGCAACATCGGTAGCACACTATCGTTCAGTTCCAATTGCCGACATCTGCTAGGCTGCGACATGGAGCTCTCTTCACACATTCGCAGCCCTCTACTGCTTATATAAGGAAGTCCGTCAAGACTCTGCCTTTGGCCAATCTGAGTTGCAAAACTTTGTTCCAGTTTAATCCTCAACTCCTTCCACAACCACCTGCTGTGATTTCAGGCTGCCTCATCATTGCCAATAGCACCCCAATTATTGTGCCTGCTACACGAGTTGTCTGCTATTGGCCTGTTGTAATATGAGTCAGCCTGTAGCTTGCTAATCACCCTTATGTGAGAACTATCATCCTGCTTGTCCTGGGAGAAAGCAGAGTTGCTTACCTGTAACAGGTATTCTCCCAGGACAGCAGGATGTTGTCCTCATGAAACCCACCCGTCACCCTGCGGAGTTGGGTCCGCTTACGTTTATTATTTTATTTTTCGCTCGCACTTTTTGCTACAAACGAGACTGAAGGGAGACCCCTGTGGACACAGGGATCATGGCATGCTCGGCATGCTCAGTGTGCCAGTCAAAGTTTCTAGAAAGTTTCTAGAAACTTTGAAAGAAACGTTTTCCGTGATAGGGCTTCGTCCAGTGACATCACCCATATGTGAGGACAACATCCTGCTGTCCTGGGAGAACACCTGTTACAGATAAGCAACTCTGCTGATTCACCAAGGGAAGGTCCTGTCAGACAAAACTGATTGATTTTTTTGATTAGGTGACTAGAGAACTGGATCCTGGAAGAGCACTTGATGTGATTTACTTTGATTTCAGTTTTGCTTTCAATATGTTCCCATATATAAATATAATAAGAAGCTTGAGAGTGGGCATCAAGGTGGTGGATTAGATTAAAAGCTGGTTGACTGACAGAAGAGACAGCATGTAATGGTAAATGGAGCGTACTCTGATGAGAGAACACTGTTAGGTGGAATGGGAAAATTATTGGTTTTGTGGGGTAACCTGCACAGAGCGGTAGTTACTATCTTAATAGATAGCATGGGGGTAACCTGCCCAAAGTGGCAGTTATAACGATAAGCACCTGACTGGGTGGATCATTTGGTTTTTATCTGTCATCATTACTATGTGTTCAGGTTTGGAGTGCATGCTCAGTTGTTCTCTTGTTGGGAAAGTCTCAAAGATTTCCTGGATTCCAGAGGTTGCAGCCTCCACAGCTCTGTGGCAGATTCATGGCTCGGAAGTACCAGGGTCATGGATCCCAGACCCATCAGCCCTGACTCTTGTTAGGTTCTAGTTTGCTTAAGGTGAAGTTCTTGGCTCATTTTCCTGCGGTAGGTATCAGGCGTCCTCACTATTCTGACAGGTGCCAATCTCGGATCAGAATTCCAGGTCCTTACTCAGTTCCAGTCCTTTCGGGCAAGGATAGGAGATAAGGGAGGGGCTTTGGGATCTGGATCCTCTATAGCCACCCAATGAAGGTTGGGGGTCCTACCTCCAGTTCTGGCGATTGGTAACTGTCTATCTTGGAATTATTGAAATCAGACCCAGATTACGTTTATTCACTGGTGGCTAGACATAGTTCGAGCTCGTTGTCCCCTGGAATTCTTCCCTTTTGATTCTGGCATCTTTATGTTTCTCTCCTGTGCCTGCATTGAAGAAAGGGAGTCTGTAGAAATGACTCTGCAAAGTTTTCTTGAGATAGAGGGGATGATTCCAGTACCGAGGGCTCAGGACAGATTAGCCTGATACTCCACATGCTGTGTAATGCTAAAGGAGGAGGGCTCCTTCCATTCCATTCTCAGTCTAAAGCAAGTAAAGGAATTCCTGGTGGAGATCTTAAGGTCGGTGACGATGGCAGTTCATAAAGGAAAATTTTGGTCATCTTGGCTTTTCTTTCCCATAAGGAGAATTCATCAGCATTCCACCCCCCAACCCCCATTTTGCAGTGCTGGGGCAGCATTTTTTATTTTTCCATGCCAGAAGCTGCTGCCCTTTGGGTTGCCACAGCTCCAAGGAGCTTTTTGAAGGTGATGGGGGTTCTGGTGGAGGCATTGTGCAAGAAAAGTATCTTGGGTCACTCTTGTTTGGACAATTGCAATTTCATTTCAGAGCCTGACAGTCACCCAGAGAGTGGTTTGGTTTTGTGCATCCCCAAAGGCAGCCTGCAGCAGAGGATCCAGAAGTTGTGTCATCCCTCTGAAGTGTATATCTACTAGACATCTGTTAGTATGGTACTATCTTCAGCTTCTCGGTCGGTGGCATCAGCTCTCGTGGGCAGGAACCCACATGCATCCTCTGCAGAGGGCTTGGCTTCCAGTAGGGTTCCTCATACCCAGGGCTATAAGATTCGGCATGTGTCCTCTGCACAGGGCTCTTCTCCCAGTTGGGATCCTCAGACTCAAGTCTATACGATATGGTTTCCAGTGTTGGAGTTGGCCAGAATGAGTTTACTACGATGGCTGGATTGCAATCACTTGGCAGAAGGCGTAAATTTGGATGCCCTTAACTAGATGTTAGTGGTGGTAACAGAGGATGCCAGTCTGTTAGGCTAAGGAGCCCGCTGTCTGGAACAATTTGTTCAGGGACAGTGGACATCCCAGGAGGAACCTTGGTTCTTTAACCAAATGAGGGCCAGAGTATTTCATTGACTCACCTGGCATTCGCTTCTTGTTTAAGGAGTAAGGCAGGCAGGATAATGTCTGGCCATAGACATGGCTTACAATGATTCATCAAGGAGGATTGAGAAGTCCTCAGGTGTTGTTAGAGTTAAGTCCTCTACTTGCTTGGGTAGAAGACAATTTGAAAGATACGTCAGCACATAGTAGGCAGCTTATTTCAGTTTAGTGTGGTTGTCCCAGGTGTGTTCTCTCTCTTCGGCTAGCCTTTGTTTGGATTGTGGAACGGTAAAGATTGCCGCAGTTGGATCTGATGGCAAACGGTGAAAGTACTAAGGTGCACATAATTTTCCCCAGGAAGAGAGTTTCTCTTGCAGCCAGATTAGATGCCTTGTTTCAAGGATGGCCTGCAGCATGGGTACCGGACATGTTTTTCTGTAGGTCATTATAGGCTGTGTACTGTAGAAAGTCTTGCAGCATCTGGGGCTGGTGTTTTTGGTGGTACCAGTCTGGCCAGCTTCTGCCGCCAACAGTGGTGGCCAGAGTCCCTTCTTCACAACGATCCAGATTGATTTTTCATTTTACGGTTTGGCCATTGAGAGGCATGTTTGATAGAAAAGGGCTATTCCTCAGCTTTGGTGGCTGTTTGGTTGGAAATTTCCATTTCCTTTTTGTCACTTTCGGCGGCTCATGGGAGGATCTCATGAGTCACCTCACTCCCCGGACAGAGCCATCCCGCAGTCCGCACACAGCCTCCTGTTCCAAACGCCCCCCAGCACAGCCTGAGATGCCGTTCCCGCCATGTCCCTTAGGCACAGGCATAATCGCATATTTTCTCACAGGACAAGCAGGATGGTAATCCTCACAAATGGGTGACATCATCAGGATGGAGCCCAATCACGGAAAACTTCTGTCAAAGTTTCCAGAACTTTGACTGGCCCCTACTGGGCATGCCCAGCATGGCACCAACCCTGCAGCCAGCAGGGGTCCCCCTTCAGTCTTCTTTTTTCCGCGCAGCAGTAGCCACGCGGTTAAGGAGCTCTTACCACATTCCTGACAGGAATTTCTTCACGGACTTCTTTGAAGTAAAATTCGCCCCACAGGGGTCCCTCCTCTATCTAAGTTTAGCCCGCGGTGTCTGGTAAGTTTTTGCCGTTTTTTTCCGTCGATTACCGTCGACTTTGGCCCTCGCGGCCTACTGGCCGTCGACCGTCCCGCGGCTAAATTTTTGGTCAATGGCCATGGCGTCAGGGTTCCATCGGTGCCCAGATTGTTCGCGCACCATGTCCATCACAGACCCTCATAGAGTCTGTGTAATGTGTTTAGGCAGTGAGCATGATGTCCTGACTTGCACCAAATGTGCCCTTATGACACCAAAAGGTCGCAAAGCCAGAATGGAGAAGATGGGACTCCTCTTCCATGCTCACACTCCGACGCCGTCCATTGCATCGACGTCCTCGGAACCGGCACCGTCGAAGTCACACCATCGTCGACAACCTCCCGGTGACCGCCTGCCATCAACGTCTCCACGGCCATCGACTCCCGTCCCTTCCCCCGATGATCGATGCCTCCGAAGGTATTCTCGATGCCCCCGGTGATTCCTTCGAGTTTCTCGGAGCCTCAGCCGGGACCTTCAGGTATCCAACCCCCTCGTGGTTCTACAGGTCAGCTACCTGATCCTTATGACACCTGGGGTGATGATACCTCCACAGACACCAATGATTTACCTTTACCACCCTCTCCTGCTGAAAGCAGAAAGCGTTGTCCCCCAGAGGACCTCTCTTTCATCAATTTTGTGAAGGAAATGTCGGAAAATGTCCCTTTTCAGCTTCTTTCGGAGCAAGATGACAGGCACCAGATGATGGAGCTACTCCAATTCCTGGATGCCCCTAAAGTCATCACTTCCATTCCAATTCATCAGGTTTTTCTGGACCTTCTAAAGAAAAATTGGGAAACTCCTGGATCTGTTGCTCCAGTAAACAAAAAAGCTGACTCTACTTACCTTGTACAGTCAGCACCTGGCTTTCAAAAACCTCAGCTAGACCACCACTCTGTAGTGGTAGAGTCAGCTCAAAAGAAAGCTAAAAGGATGAAGCCTTACTCCTCTATACCTCCTACTAAGGAAAACAAGTTCCTAGATAGTATAGGCAGAAGAGTATACCAAGGGGCCATGCTCATTTCCAGGATAGCTTCTTATCAGCTGTACATGACTCAATACAATAGGGTCATTTTCAAGCAGATACAGGACTTTTCAGATACCCTACCAGAACAATTCCAACAACAACTTCAAGCCCTGGTAACTAAGGGATTTGAAGCCAGGAAGCATGAGATAAGAACAGCTTATGACATCTTCGATGCTTCTACTAGGGTGTCTGCTACGGCCATCTCAGCAAGATGCTGGGCTTGGCTTAAGTCTTCTGATCTTCGTCCAGAAGTTCAGGACAGGCTCTCTGACCTGCCCTGTTTAGGGGATAATTTGTTTGGTGAGCAAATTCAGCAAATAGTTGCTGAATTAAAGGATCATCATGAGACCCTTAAACAGCTCTCATCCATCCCTTCTGACTTCCCTTCTAAACAAACATTTAAGAAGGACACTAAAAAATCCTTCTTCCGTCCACGGAAGTATTATCCCCCACCAACTAAATCCAGGTCAACGAGGCCTTATCACAAACCTCAGCCTCGCCAATCTCAAAAACAAAAGCCCGCAGCAGCTCCACAGCCAGGACCTGCGTCGGGGTTTTGACTACCACTTAGAGAGCAGATGCCTAATCCCTCTACCAAGCATACCAGTAGGAGGTCAATTAAGCCACTTTACAGGAAAATGGCATCTCATCACCACAGATCAATGGGTGCTAGCAATAATTGCACAGGGTTACCACCTAAACTTCCTAACTCTTCCTTTGGATTCTCCACCTCTACAAGCGTGGAAACTTACCGATCACTCTGTTCTTCTAGAGCAGGAAGTTTCCCTTCTCCTCCAGTCAAACGCTATAGAACCCGTTCCTCTCTTACAACAAGGACTGGGGTTCTATTCCAGGTACTTTCTAATCCCAAAAAAGTCAGGAGGACTTCGTCCAATCCTGGACCTACGGGCCCTCAACAAGTACCTTCACAGAGAGAAGTTCAAGATGGTAACCCTAGGCTCACTTCTCCCTCTGCTGCAAAGAGAGAACTGGCTCTGCTCTCTAGACTTAAAATACGCTTATACCCACATTGCGATAGCTCAGGCTCACCACAAATACCTCCGGTTTCTAGTAGGCCAAAACCACTATCAATATCGAGTGCTCCCATTTGGCCTAGCATCCACACCACGAGTTTTCACCAAATGTCTCATGGTGGTTGCAGCGTTTCTCAGGAAGGAAGATGTCCACGTCTACCCCTACTTGGACGATTGGTTAATCAGGGCCCCAACCCAGCAAATCACTCAGTCCTCCCTGACCCTGACCATTCAAACTCTAATTTCTCTAGGGTTTCTTGTCAATTACGAGAAATCCTACTTAGTCCCATCTCAAACCTTATCCTTCATTGGGGCAGACTTGGACACTTTACAGGCAAAAGCCTTCCTTCCTCATCAACGAGTGCAAACCCTTGTGTCCCTAGCTTGCCAGTTGCAGACTCAACGCACAGCAACAGCTCATCAATTCCTGATTCTGCTGGGACACATGGCGTCTTCTGTTTATGTGACTCCAATGGCCCGTCTGGCCATGAGAGTCATGCAATGGACTCTGAAATCACAATGGATTCAAGCCACTCAGCCTCTGTCGACCATTGTCCGCATCACTGATGCACTCTGTCTGTCCCTAGCCTGGTGGACAAATCAATCCAACCTCCTACAAGGCTTGCCCTTTCACCCAACAGATCCTCAAATAATTCTCACCACCGACGCCTCCAACGTCGGCTGGGGAGCCCATGTACACAGTCTACAAACTCAAGGATCCTGGTCTCCAGAGGAAGCCAAACACCAGATAAATTTGCTGGAGCTTCGAGCAATCCGATACGCTCTCAGGGCTTTTCCTCTCAAATCACATAATCTTGATTCAGACAGACAACCAGGTGGCCATGTGGTACATCAACAAGCAGGGAGGCACAGGCTCCTTCCTTCTCTGTCAGGAAGCTGTACAGATTTGGGCAGAAGCCCTCTCCCGTTCGATGTACCTCAGGGCCACCTACTTGCCGGGGGGTGGACAATGTCTTGGCAGACCAGCTGAGCCGTGTCTTCCAACCACACGAGTGGTCTCTCAACCCACTGGTAGCGACCTCTCTTTTCCAGCAATGGGGTTATCCCACATAGACCTCTTTGCTTCCCCTCAGAACCACAAAGTGGACAATTACTGCTCCCTCATTCGAAGTCAGCACTCTCGGCCCAGAGATGCATTCTGCTTCTCGTGGACAACCAGCCTGCTTTATGCATTCCCTCCACTTCTTCTTCTGTCGAAGACTCTCGTGAAGCTATGTCAGGACAGGGGAACCATGATCCTGATAGCACCGCACTGGCCACGCCAAGTGTGGTTTCCCATTCTCCAGGATCTCTCCATCTGTAGGTACATTCCTTTGGGAACGGACCCGCATCTGATCACTCAAAACGACGGATGCCTCCTTCATCCCAACCTCCAAGCCTTGTCCCTGACGGCATGGATGTTGAAAGGTTAATCCTTCAACCACTTAATCTTTCAGATTCAGTTTCTCGTGTCCTGATCGTTTCACAAAAGCCTTCCACAAGAAAATCCTATTCCTATAAATGGAAAAGGTACACATCATGGTGCACTTCGCAGTCCCTTGATCCCTTTTCCTGTCCAATTCCTAAATTCTTGGACTATCTTTGGCATTTATCGGAATCAGGTCTAAAGACCTCTTCCATTAGATTGCATGTCAGTGCGGTGGCCGCCTTCCATAAAAGAATCGGGGATGTCCCTATTTCGGTACAATCCCTTGTAACATGTTTTCTTAAAGGCTTGCTCCATATCAAGCCACCTTTACGTCCTCCAGCCCCATCTTGGGACCTTAATCTGGTTCTTGGTCGGCTCATGAAATCACCTTTCGAACCTCTTCACTCCTGTGACCTTAAATATCTCACATGGAAAGTGTTATTCCTTCTAGCTATCACTTCTGCTCGCAGAGTTAGTGAGTTACAGGCCCTAGTTACCTATCTGCCTTACACTAAACTCCTGCAGGACCGGGCGGTACTCCGCACTCACCCTAAATTCTTACCTAAGGTAGTTTCGGAGTTTCATATTAATCAATCCATCATAATACCTATTTTCTTTCCCAGGCCCCACTCCAACTCCGGGGAACAGACTCAGCATACCCTTGACTGTAAACGAGCTCTAGTTTTCTATCTAGACCGTACACTTGCCCACAGGAAGAGCACTCAATTATTCGTCTCTTTCCATCCTAACAAATTAGGGCAACCTGTGGGTAAGCAGGCTCTTTCCTCCTGGTTGGCGGACTGCATCTCTTTTTGCTATCAGCAAGCAGGCATTCCTTTTCAAGACCATGTCAAAGCACACTCTGTGAGGGCCATGGCAACTTCAGTAGCACACCTTCGATCGGTGCCGCTTCCTGACATTTGCAGGGCTGCTACCTGGAGCTCTCTCCATACATTTGCATCCCACTACTGCTTGGACAAAGCCGGAAGACAGGATTCCATCTTCGGCCAATCTGACCTGCGTAACCTTTTTCTAACCTGATGTACCAACACCCTTCTGCCCACCCGGTGGGGTGCGGATATCCTCCACCAAATTCCACCCCAGTTCTTGTGCCTATTGCATGCCATTGGGTACATTTGGTGCACATTCAGACATCCTCAGCTCGGTACTCACCCATTTGTGAGGACTACCATCCTGCTTGTCCTGTGAGAAAGCAAATGTTGCTTACCTGATGCAACAGGTGTTCTCACAGGACAGCAGGATGTTAGTCCTCACGAAACCCGCCCGCCGCACCGCGGTGTTGGGTTCGTTTTTTATTGTTATTTTTCGGCACTGCCTGTATCTTTGAAACAAGACTGAAGGGGGACCCCTGCTGGCTGCAGGGTTGGTGCCATGCTGGGCATGCCCAGTAGGGGCCAGTCAAAGTTCTGGAAACTTTGACAGAAGTTTTCCGTAATTGGGCTCCATCCTGATGATGTTACCCATTTGTGAGGATTAACATCCTGCTGTCCTGTGAGAACACTTGTTACATCAGGTAAGCAACATTTGCTGTATAGGCCCCATGGTGCCTACAACAAAAGGTTCTTCGGTGGGCTAATGACTTTCGCTTGGTGGGTCACCCAGGTATCACCCAAACCTTGGAACTAATCTTGCAGCACTATTGGTGGCCACAGATGAAGACCAATATAAAGCACTTCATAGAGTCCTATCCCACATGTGCCATGAATAAAAGTGTGCAAGCTCGACCTTTGGAGTTGTTGCAAGTGCTGCCATCTCCTAAGGAACACTGGACCCACTTGGCCACTGACTTTGTTACTGACCTTCCCCCTCACTGGCAGTAATACCACTGTATGGATGGTAGTGGATAGATTTTCTAAGATGGCACATTTCATACCCCTTCCAAGCCTCCCATCAGCGCCAGAACTGTCTAAACTCTTTGTCCAGCATATCTTCCGTCTGCATGGACTCTCTCTTCACATTCTCTTAGATAGGGGCATGCAGTTCACGGCCCACCTCGTCTCAACCCGAGAACGAGCAATCTCAATAGCTGGCCCCATTTTATGGAATAAACTACTAGAAAATCTCAGAACAGAACCTTCATCACAGAACTTTAAAAAATCACTAAAAACATGGCTATTCCAAAAAGCTAACACCATGACACCATCAACAACCTCCACAAAACTGAACCTCAGCCTGCATTCTTTAATCTTTTAAAATTTAGCTGATTTAGCCAACATTTTCAATAACGTGCACTAATCTATTTTCATTAGAAAATAGATTGTTTAAATGCGTTAGATGTTTAAATGCGTTAGAGGTAACAGGTTGTTATAAATGTAAACCTGAGTGAAGGCATTTTTTGCTATACCTCAGTATATAAAAAACTCATAAATAAAAAAAAAAATTATTACAATCTTTATAAACACTAGAATCTTTTTAAACCTATTGCTGTAATAGTTAAGATAACCAATAGCTTACTTTTTATCCTGTGTTGTTATCTCTATATTTATATATAACATTGTAATCACTATGTCTTAAAATAAGAGAGTGTGACCTATAACCACACTATATGTATATATATGTATCAATAGGTAAAAAAAACCCTACTTCGATGCAATCACTCTATGTTTTCTATACAAAATAGTGTGTTCTATAATCACACTATCTCACCGTACATGATGTAAACCAATGTGATACCCTGGGTGAATGTCTGTATATAAAAACAAACAAATAAATAAATAAATATAGGTGGTAGTGGATAGATTTTCTAAGATGGCACATTTCATGCCCCTTCCAAGCCTCTCATCAGCGCCAGAACTGGCTAAACTCTTTGACCAGCATATCTTCCGTCTGCGTGGACTCTCTCTTCACATTCTCTTAGATAGGGGTATGCAGTTCACGGCCTGCTTCTGGAAAGGGTTATGCAGGAAATTTGGAATTATGTCCTCTCTTCTTCCACGCGGCGATCCTCTCACCCAGCGGTGTTTGGCTCGAGGAGGGCCTGCGTGATCGGCGCCACAGACCCATCGGGGTAAGGCCTTTAAAATCTCCTCTTACCCTCGGTGGGTCCGCGCCCGACCGCGTGGCCTACAGCGCCGTCCTGCTGCAGCCGCCGCCGTCAAACTCCGCCTCTAATCAGCTACTGGGGAACAGCCTAGCTCGGCTGCCCCCAGCAACCAATCAGGAAGCGCCCAGAGGCCCTTTAAATTTCACACACGCTCCGGCCATCCTTCTCTTCTTCCACGTGGCGATCCTCTCACCCAGCGGTGTCCGGCTCGAGGAGGGCCTGCGCGATCGGCGCCACGGACCCATCGGGGTAAGGCCTTTAAAATCTCCTCTTACCCTCGGTGGGTCCACGCCCGACCGCATGGCCTACACCGCCGTCCTGCCGCAGCCGCCGCCGTCAAACTCCGCCTCTAATCAGCTACTGGGGAACAGCCTAGCTCGGCTGCCCCCAGCAACCAATCAGGAAGCGCCCAGAGGCCCTTTAAATTTCACAGACGCTCCGGCGCCGCGCGCCGAAGGAGCGCGACAAAGGGGCCCGCCCCTTTGTGCGCCCCTTCGGGCAGCCCCTTCGGACAGCACTGAACTTCCTCTACCACCCTGCTACTCCACTTCCCCCTTGCAAGACGTAGACACAACCAAAGAAACACAAACAACCTGCAGCGGATCATATCTACTCCAACCTGCCGCGAATCAACTACAACCGCGGCAATCATAGCAAGGCCTAGCGCAAATGGCGCCGACTTCCCACCAGGAAGTATTTTTAAATACTCCAGTTCCAGTTCCAAAAAAGACGCGAAAAAGAGAAAAAAGAGAGAAAAAAAAAAATATATAAAATCTACAAGCAATCCTCGCGGTGAGTGACAAACACACACACTGTAAGGCACCCGGCCAATCAGAGGGCAGAGGGAAGCCCTTTAAATTTTAGAGCTCGACGGCGTCGCGCAATCTAAGGAGCCTGCTCCTTAGTGCTCCCCTTTGTGACCCCAGGTCTCTCAACTCTACATGCACCTGGCCTCGCCAGTCCTCACATCTGTGCACTCCCATGCTTATTCGATGACCTTCAGCGGAAACAGCAATCATCCTTCTCAGCATCCATCCCTCCAGCATTCACCCAACGGAAGCAGCAATCATCCTTCTCAGCTTTCATCCCTCCAGCACTCAACCAGCGGAAGCAGCAACCATCCTTCTCAGCACTCATCCCTCCAGCACTCAACCAGCGGAAGCAGCAATCATCCTTCTCAGCATTCATCCCTCCAGCACTCAACCAGCGGAAGCAGCAATCATCCTTCTCAGCACTCATCCCTCCAGCACTCAACCAGCGGAAGCAGCAATCATCCTTCTCAGCATTCATCCCTCCAGCACTCAACCAGCGGAAGCAGCAATCATCCTTCTCAGCATTCATCCCTCCAGCACTCAACCAGCGGAAGCAGCAATCAGCTCACCCTCACAACAACCTCACTTTTCCTACATCATCTGTGGAGTCAATCTACGGAGTCAATATGCTAACCTACCCCATCCCCATTATTCACCATCACCTCTCTCATAACTTGAGACCTCTACTACGACCCTTGAGCCACACTTAGAGATCACTCATCCCTATCATGATTTCACCTCTCACCCAGCTATTAGGATTCACATTATTTTCTCTGACACTTTTCAACGCCCAATCCCTCACAAAGAAAACCCACATCCTCAATGACTATCTGCTAGACTCCAAACCAGACGTCTGTGCCATCACAGAAACCTGGTTAAAAAGTTCCGACACTCCCCTGATAAACCAACTACCGATACACCTCTACGACTTCTTCTCAATCCCAAGACTCAAAAAAAGAGGAGGAGGGCTTCTACTAGCTACCAAGAAGGAACTCCATCTCACACAGCAACCAGTCAAGTCTTCCTCAAAAAAACTGGAACTAGGTTTATTCAAGTCAAAACACATCCAAATTCTTCTGGTTTACGCCCCACCAGGAATACTGGACACTGAAGCCTCCCCGCTCATAGAAACTATCGCCAAATACATTAATACAGACTTACCGGCTATGATATTGGGGGATTTCAGTCTTCATGTCGACGCCTCGCCACTCTCTCCTATCTGCGAAACCTTCCTCTCCACTCTCAGAGCAATGGGTTTTGAACAAATCATCAATAAACCTACCCACAAAGCAGGACACACGCTTGATCTCATTTTCATTAACTCAAACCTGTCTCACAAGAATGCACCAGACTGCACCCCTGTACCCTGGTCAGACCACTCCCTGATATCAACTACTCTCGCTACCAAGGTAAATCCTGCTAAAACTCAACCTCACTCTACCATTCACTTCCGGAAACTATGCCCCTCCGACACTCTCAGTGAACATCTAACTAAAGATCTCCCTAATTTGAACTCTGCACTTCTCTCTTGGAACAGTATCACGGAAACAATAGCCAACAAACTCTGCCCAAAATGACAAAAACCATCAATTGGTCACAAAAAACGAAACACCCTGGTTCTCCCCAGAACTTAAACGAATGAAGCTAGACCTCAGACATAAAGAAGGCACATGGCGTAAAAACCCCAACACCACAACACTATCAGATTACAAACACACCCTCCATCTCTACAAGACTTCTCTGCCACAGACAAAAAAGGAATTCTACGCAAGCAGAATCCACGATATACAATATGATGCCAAGGCTCTGTTTTCCTTCGTATCCCAACTCACAAAACCCTCTGCCCCCACCATCCCTGATGAACAGGCTCAATCAAAAGCTAATGATCTTGCACTCTTCTTTCAGGATAAAATTGCAAACACACTGGCACTACTCCCCACTAACACAATAACCTCAGCCTTCAACTCGTAATCCCACCCATCGTCCTAGAGACATCCTTGACTCCTTCGAACCCAACTACCACCATGGAGATAGAATCAGCCCTCAAGAAATGAAACCCTCCATCCATCCGACAGACCACATCCCAACTAAACTTCTGCTTCTCATACCCCAGCACCATCTCCAGATCTCTCACCAACATCATAAACTGTTCCCTAGCCCAAGGAATCTACCCTGATGAACTAAAAACAGCATCTCTCAAACCCCTCTTGAAGAAACCCAATCTGGACACAAAAGAACTCTCCAATTTCAGACCCATATCTAACCTTCCGTTTCTAGCGAAGCTCACAGAGAAAGTTGTTAACACACAACTCTTGACTACCTTGAGGAAAATAAAAATACTTTACCCTTCACAGTATGGTTTCCGAAAATCCGCCAGCACAGAAAAACCCTTCTCATCTCCCTATCAGACCACATCCTCTTGGGGTCTTGACAAAGGGCTATCATACCTACTGGTCCTCCTAGATATCTCGGCGGCCTTCGATACGGTAAACCATGCCATCCTGCTAAACCGTCTTTCAGAAATTGGAATCGCGGGTCTCGCCCTCAGATGGCTTAACTCTTTCCTCAACAATAGAAGCTACAAGGTTAGAGTCAACAACAAAGAATCACCAAGCTATAAATCAACGCTAGGCGTTCCACACGGCTCTTCATTATCTCCAACCCTTTTCAATATCTACTTACTACTCCTCTGCCAACTGCTCACTAACCTAAAATTAACACACTACCTCTATGCAGATGATGTTCAGATATTGATCCCCATAAAAGAAACCCTGCCAAAAACACTTGACTACTGGGAAAATTGCCTGAAATCCATAAAAAGTCTCCTCTCCAGCCTGAATTTGGTTCTCAACGCATCCAAGACGGAAATCCTTCTCATCTCCCCTGAACACTCGACCAACACTGATTTTACAGCTCCTGACACACAGATTTCTCAAACAAGAGATTTAGGAGTCATACTAGACAATCATCTGAATTTAAAGAAATCAATCAATAATATCACCAAGGACTGCTTCTATAAGCTTCATGTTTTAAAAAGAATTAAACCACTTCTCCACTTCCAGGACTTCAGAACCGTCCTTCAATCTACGCTATTTTCGAAAACGGACTACTGTAATGCTTTACTCCTGGGGCTCCCCATCTCAGCAACAAAACCTCTACAAATGCTCCAGAATGCAGCAGCCAGAATCTTAACCAACACTAACCGAAGTGCTCACATTACCCCCATCCTCCGAAACCTACACTGGCTACCAATAAAATACAGAATTCTACATAAAGCACTCACCATAATCCACAAAACCATCCACAAACAGCTCACCCTAGACCTTCAGACCCCATTCAAACACCATGCTTCAGAAAGGCCCATCAGAGAGGCATATAAAGGAATGCTTCAAGTCCCACCTACCAAATCCACACGTCTAACATCCACCAAAGAACGTTCATTCTCCACAGCAGGCCCAGTCCTTTGGAACAAACTACCGACTGACCTAAGACTGGAATCCTGCCTCCTCACCTTTCGAAGAAAACTTAAGACGTGGCTTTTCCTCCAAGCCTTCCCCTAACTCAAAATAATTCGTCAGACTCAGATCAAGGAACTGAATGTTTACTAATTTCATAACCTATCTTATATGATTTATATGTAGTTAATTTCTATCTCTCTTATTCCTAGCTACTATAGCTCCCAAGTTTAATCCCCCTGTTATATTGTAACTTTGCTAGTTTTGGCCTTCTTGTTTTGCTTACTTTGGTTTATCCCTTGTTCCATGTAAACCGGCCTGATATGAATCCCATTCATGAAGTCCGGTATAGAAATATTTTAAATAAATAAATAAATAAATGTTGAATTTCACTTCAGCTTACCACCTCCAGAGCAATGAACAAACTGAGCAAGTAAATCAGAGTCTCAAGGCCTTTTTATGAGCCTATGTGAACCATCGGCAGGTTAATTGGGCCTCCCTTCTGCCATAATAACCATATAAACAGATCCACTGGCTCATCGTCCTTTTATATAGTGTTCAGATGTCAGCCGAGTACACCAAGACCTGTTCTGATTTCAGTCACTTGCCCAGTAGCTAACCTAACTGGGCATGAACTCCAGGAAGTTTGGCAGAAGACACACCGCTTCCTAGAGCAAGCAGCAGAGTGGCTTAAAAAATAAGCAGACAAGAAACATTGCCCAGCCCTTCAGCTTTGCCCAGGAAAGCATTAAAAGCCTGCGGTTGAAAATGCCCTAATTGAAATTTGCTCCGCAGTTCCCCATTGAATGACAACTCGGTCCAGTAGCCTACAAACTCAAATTACCTCTATCTCTGTGCATCCATGATATCTTCCACGTATCTCAGTTAAAACCTGCAATTCTCTCTTGGCCGGGCCAACCACCTCTCCAGGCCATCGAAGAGGACACACTAGTGAGTCCAGGAGATCTTCGATTCCCGGAGGGTCCAGAATCAATTACAGTATTTAATCTCATGGAAAAATTATGGACCTGAGGAGAATTCTTGGGAGCCAACCTCCAAACCCCTAAACTAGTACACAAGTTCCACCAGAGATTCCCCAGGAAACCCAAACCCAGAAGACTGAGGAGGGGACTTTGGAGGTGGGTACTATTACATTCAGCGGCTCATGGGAGGGCCCCATGAGCTGTCTCACTCACCCCTGATGTTGCCAGATGCGTTCCATGGTCAGCACATGACTTCTGCACCAAATGCCGCCCGTCAAGGCCCGAGACGCAACCACTCCCACTACTATCCCTTAGGCACGCACTCGTGCATCTATGTACAATATATTGGCCTCATAGTGGGAAAAACTGAGAGATGCACTTTGATGACGTCAGGCTGACTGGTCTACTTAGACAAAAGATTCACAGTACTACCCTACCTCAGCAATGATCTCCCCCCTTAGCAGTGCGGGTTGCCTTTGAGTTCCTGGTTCCTGTGTCCTGCGTTCCTGATTCTTTGTTCTGCCTTGCCTCTCCAGCTTTCCCTCAGCCAGCCTTGCCTCAGGCAGCCTTGTTTCTCCAGCCTTGTATTGTCCGATCTTTCTTGTCCAGCCTTGCCTTGTATTGCCCGTCTCATCCAGTGTCTTCCATGTGTCTTTGTCCACCCTTGGCCTGACTTCTGGATCTAATCTCTTGCCTGGACCTGACCACGATGCCTGGACCTGACCTTGTCTGCCATCTGCCCCAATCTTGGCCCATCTCCAACTCCATTAATCTGCTGTCTGCCCTGACCCTGGCGTGCCATTGGACTCTTGCTCTAGCCACTTCCCTAGGGAACCGCCTAAGATATGCTAGCCACCAGAACCTAAGGGCTCAACCTGTGGGGGTCACGGCTGGTATAGTTGAAGCTCCAGTGTGTTCCAGTACAGGGCACGTTCGCTAGCTGCTGGCATAGGTTTCGTAGGTTTGCCTATGAGGCTGTGTCAACTATGCCGCAGCACAAAGGGTTCACACCCACACCACCCTTCACACTTTCCCGTGACCTAAATGTTGTTTGAGGATTGCTGTATTGGGTGTTTATTGCGCTTTTGAGAATGCTTCATCCTACTGATCCTTGACTAAGTGGGCTTTCATTGAGGTTTGGCTCCTACTACCTCAAAAGTGGAGGTTTCTCTTCGTACTGTAGGAGGTGTCGTTATTAGATGTCTCACATTTATGAGGGGTGTTAAACATGTTAGGCCTCCACTTCGGGTTCCATTGCTGTCTTGGGCCCTGAATTGGAGTTGTTCTTCTTAGTGGGATCTCAGTTCTCGTTTATTTTCTCAGGTTACTTACCTTGCCATCAGTCTCTTAGTCGCTAATTATTCTGTTCGAATGATTTCAGAATTGCAAGCCCTCTTATACAGAGAGCCATCCTGTTAATTGTGAAGGACATAGTCCAGGTTTGTATAGGTCCATCCTTTTTATCCAGAGTGGTTTTGGTTTTCATTTGGGTCAGTTGATTTCCTGGAGATCGTGCAGAGAAGAAAAGGATAGGGAGAATGATGGTATTCTCTGAGCCTTGGATGTCAGAAAGCTTCTTTTGGGATATCTCAAGGTCATGAGGGTGTCCGGTAATTGAATCATGTTTTGTGCTGTATTGTGGAGTCCACAAATGGGAGGCATTCATGAAGGGTACTCTGGTGCATAGAATTGAAAATTTCTTTCCGCAGCCTGTGTGGATTCAGAGTTTCCCTTGCCTAAACAGGTGCAAGCTCATCCCACAGGAGTTCAGGCTGCCTCTGGGGCAGAACTGTGATTGGTATCTCCTTGGAGATTTGATGGCAGTGTCTTGGTCTTCTTGCACACCTGAGCATCATTGCATGGCTATCAGAGTAGAGAGGAGATTTCTTTTGCCTTTGCAATTCTGCGAGGGGCTAGGCAGTGTTCTGCCTTATTAGGGAGTAGCTTGGGTACATCCCACTCATCTGGACTGGTCTGACTGGATGAAGAGAAAAGCAAAATTACTTCTTAACTGATAATTCCATTTCCTTGCATACAGTCAGACTAGTCCCAAGATCCTCCCTAAGCTGCCATGTTGCACGTCTTTTCTCTATAGATGAAAAGTGAGAAGGTAAGAAACCAAAGATGGTCACTTTATGGGTTCCTCTTCAGGTGAGTGTTACTGGTATATCATGTATATTCTGGCCTTAGTTTCCTGGGAGGCCAGAAGATTAAAAACAACATTATAGAAGAAGGTAAAATATATGATTGATTAGGTTGACTTAAAGTTGTCCACAGTTTGACTTGTACAGAAATACTGGCAGGCTGCTGTCTGCACAGATGCATATAAGGAGTACATCAGCAGGCCTATTGATCTCTGTCTTCATCTGCTGGTCATGAGCATAACCCACTCGTCTGGACTGGTCTGACTTTTTCAAGGAAAATTATTTTTTAGGTAAGAAGTAATTTTACCATTTCTTTCAACTTCTAGAAGGGAAAAAATTGAATTGTGTAGCAGAAATCATGCTAACAAACTCTTCTGGCAGCTGTGAAACTTTTGTTCATTTCTTAAATTCATCACTTTTGTATCTACAAGCCCCACAGAGCTCATTACAGAAATTTTTCTTGTTAACTTCTTCCACGTCAAGGTGATGGAAATTAAGAGGTCCATATTCAAAGGGTTTTTGAAATTCCTATCCATTTACCTGGCTAAGTACTTAGCTGGATAAGTCAGGGTTGGGCTGGGGGCATTCCAGGCAAAGAGGAGCTATCCATATAACTTAGCCGGATAATACAAATATTTCACATTATCCAACTAAGAGCCTAATTTCCTAAGGCTTTTCTCCCATTCTGTGTCTATGGGAAAAATGCTTATTAAAGGAGGCCCTAAAATGCATCTGACGAAGTGGACTCTGTCCTCGAAAACTCATGCCTCAATAAATTGGTTAGTCTTTAAGGTGCCGCTTGCCTCTTGTCAATTTTGGATTACTTTAGGACACTGTCAAAGCAGTCCTGAAGTTAGCTGGATAAACATATGTTGCTAACTCTAAGATTGCTTGGTATGTTAAGCAGTACACCCATGCCACTGAATACCTAGTTTAAATTAGCCAGATAAGTTTAACTTGCTTATATAGCCAGACTCCCCACAGCTGAATATTGCCCTAAATGTTTGAACAGAAGATATTTTCTTTTCAAAATAGTCTATGCAAACTGAGTTTCAGGTTTTTTTGCAATTTTTTTTATTTGAAACTTAAATCAGGCCCTTTATCTTACATATTAACATGCATATACTTTACAAAATGTGGAGTGTTAGTTAACAATTTAAAGGACATATTTTGCTGAGATAGGTATGCTCCTTTCATTTGAGAAAAAACTAAAGACTGAGCTTACTTTTCACACTGTCTAAAGTGTGTTGCTGAAACAAGCACAGAAAATGTTTTAAAATAAGAAACAATTAGAAGCTCACACCAGTATGTAAACTCACTGTACAAAGAAGATGTCTTGAACTATTTTGAGGACTTTGAAAAAAAATCTTGATTTTTTTAAACTTAGTGGATGATCTAGAGCAGTTTATCCAACATTTTAAATCATGCCCTCAATCCTTTCTGCTCTGCAAGAGCCCATGCTTATCTGTCTTCCATGCCTATTATTTGCTTACTTCCTTCATCCTTGTCTTTTACCAGCATACTTCTGCTTACTTCGTCAGCTTGGCAAGATAGATAATAGGATTGACTCCACCAGCAGCGGCTTCCTCTTCTTCTGGTGACAGGTGACATTGCTTCATTAGGCCATAACTGCTCCTGGTGATTTGCAGCGACTCTAGTGGGCTATAGCCATTTCTTAGTAATCAATAAAAAAGGTTATGCTGACTACTGCTGAAGTATCTTTTTGATCTTTGGGATTTTGGTGGTCAACCAATCTAGCTGCAGCAGCAGCTCCTTGATTGTTAATGATGCCTCCTTCGGCAGCATGCATGAGATTTCATGAAACATGTAACTTCAAAGGAAGTGTCTGCTGTATCCAACTCCCACAACATTCATAACAGTCGCCTTGCTTCTCAATTTGAAAACTGTTAATCCAGGGAATATAAGCATGTACCCATCATCATATATCCAACCTATGATTTTATGTTGAAAAGAACATCCACATCCTTCAAGCAGGAATGTGGAATTCTGTGCTGTCTAATGTGTTTCTCTGACTTTCCCACCCCTTTATTTTTTGCAAATATTTTCAGCTATTAAACCCATACCTGTATACGAATCAAGTAATCTAGAATTAACATCTAAAACTGAAATATGAAAATATATGTATTTTCCTTTTAAAATTTAAGGTATTTTTCCTTAATTACAATTTCAAATTGTCTTTCTAATTTGGTTTAAAATGCATTTTGATAAAGGTAATAAGGGGGCTCTTTTTAAAGGCACTTACATGCATAAAACCCAGTTCTATATGTTTAAATGGCTCTTTGAAAACAGCATGTAAATCCACATGCACAAAGTTTATCCACATGCACCTCGAGAGCAGGTGTAACTTTGTTCATGTACGCAATGGAGTTTCTGTGCACACCTATGAATTTTCAAAACAGATTTATGCACATATATCTGCTTTGAAAATTCTGGCTAAAGTCTGCAGATATCAGACTATATGGGCTGTTTCCTCTCTATGTAAATATATTCAGTGTTATTACTACTGTTTTGTGGGAGGATTTTTATTTTGTTTTGTTGGTTTCTATTTGCTATCATTATTAAACATTTCATTCACATGTTTATGAGTGCTTTTTTAACTTGGAATAGAAGCTTAATTTGGAAAGGAAGTAGAGACTACACACTGAAATCAAAACTAGTGACTAAACTTCTCTGCATTTACTTCCAGCCCTTTGAGAAACTAGAAGCAGTTTCCTCTTGGAGTTCTAACTTCCTTTCTGGAAATGATTTTCATCTCCAAGCAGGCAGAGATTCTCTTTCTTCTTTTTGTGCTGCTTGCCTTGCCTTTTTATTTTTAATCTTTTACTTAGGCGCTTTGTCACTGTATCAAAGTATATTTTCTAGTTTCAGGTAAGTACATTTAGATTTCACATTTGCATTTGTATTTGATTTTTTAATCAACATTATCATCGAGCCAAAAGGGGTGGAGGGTGGTTTGACAAAGCACCATTGGTGCTTACTGCAACCAAAAGCAATAGGGGGCTGGCTGTAGATTGACGTGGCATGAAAGATCTTTACTAAGTTGCTGCAGTTTCTATGTTTCTGTGATGACTTACGTCCACTATTTCTGAGCATGCTGTTACAAATTAGTTTAATGCATGTATGTAAAAATGGATAGAAAATATCCTCAAGATTTTAGAGCTCTGAAACGGAAAGGTTTAAAACTTTGGACTTAATGGCAAAATGTGAACAGAATCAGACCTGAGCTTTGAAGGAGCCATTGTTTGTGTTTTAAATTTAATCTCAGAGCAACAGATTTTGTTGCTCTCCCCCTTTTCCAGCAATTTAACTTCTTGCAAATCTTGCCATGGGGTGCGGACTGAGAAAGTTAGAAGACCCAGATGACAGCAGCCCTGGAAAAATCTTTTCAACTTTAAAAAGACCACAAGTGGAAACAAAGACAGATTCTACTTATGAATATTTATTGCTGGATTTTACTTTGGAAGGTAATTTTTTTTTACTATTATCTCTTTTAAACTGTGTTCTTACAATAACAATGTAAGGGGCTGCATTTGATTTTTTTCTGCTTGTAAAAGAAACAATTTCAGTACATTTTTTCCTGCTGGTAAATATACTAACCAACTATTCTGAAAAATCAGAATAAAAATAGTAAAGTCTGTTTCTTAGGCTAATAAAAATAGTTGCTGCTTCAGTTTTTTTTATTGTAAAAAGACAGCTGTTCCTAGTTTATAAAACTGAAAAAAAAATCTCTTATGCGGGATGGTGTTAAATGACTTCAAGAAGTCATCAGTTATTTCAAAAGAACGCAAGAATCTCAACTTCTAGTCACAATATATAAGAAAGTATGGCTATAAAAAGCAGAATATTTTCATACATACTTTTCTAGAAATCTTAGATAAATCTTCACATGAACCTTTTGAATCTACTTTCCCAATTACATTGAGGTGGCTAAATAGGCTATAATATAGTGATTACAATAACCCTGACATTTTTCTCCATAGACAGATTCTTTCACAGGGTACATTTGTCCTGGCTATGTTTTTCTCTCTGAGAAGCTCCATTTCAGAACTGAAAACACAAATAAACAAGTCCAGATGGCTTCCCTCTGGGAACAGAGACTGCTCTGTTTTGCAGGATATTTGAAGGGCCTTAAGTTTTACAGTCAAGTTTACTAGAAGGTTTGCTTAGTTGGTCTAAAGTAATTGCACAAAATAATCAAAATTGAACTGTTATTATTTATTCTAATAACAGCATGAAAAATTGATGTATAAACACATTTTCTTAAAGTATATCATACCAAATATTTTCAGTATTTTCAAAGCACAATCTAAATGTGTTTTTCCACAAAATTAAATAGTATGCTGAGAAGTTGCAAAGATGAAACAGTACTCCTTGTAAAGCTGGTTTATTTTAATCTGTGTATTGGAATAGCATTACAAATATTGATATTTATGATTGTTGAATTGATTGATGGTCCTAGGAGTTTTGAAGAATGCAAGTTGATATCACTAGTGTTTAAATTGATCTCTACCTTAAATTTGAAAAAGTCACTCATTTACAAGATAAGATGCTTTCCAGATTTAATTGCAAGGTAGCCGCGACAAACTTGTCATAGGGTGAGAGTTGCCTTCGTTATCCAAGAAAAGCAGGATGGTAGTCCTCACACATGGGTGACAGATGGAGCCTGGCACAGAAAACACACTGAGCATGTCCAGGATGCCACCATCCACACGGAGTCCCTCTTCAGTCTCTCTTTTTCCGTGAAGCTGAAGCCTCGTGGCTATGGAGCATGTGCTTTTTTTGCTGTGGAAAATAACGTTTTTCTTCCTTCCCGAGTCCCATCGAGTCCCTCTGTGTGTTTTCGGGTCTTTTCTCATGGTATCGGTAAGTTTTCATGGTACTTTGCGATCGATTACCGACGGTGTCACCTCCTGGTGGCCACCAGGCATCGACCACGCACCATGTTCTTTTTTTCATGGCGTCATCCAGCTTCCGCCACTTCCCCCAGTGCCCCTGGACCATGTCCATCACAGACCCCCACGAGGTCTGTGTTCTGTGCCTGGGGGTATTGCATGATGTCTGTGACTGTGACCTTTATGCCCAAATGACCCCCAAGGGTCGTCGAGTGGACATGGACAAAATGGAGAAACTGTTTGGCGCTAAAAAATCAGAACCATCAACATTGGCGTCCGGGACTTCAATGCTTCAGGGTAACGGAGACTCGGCCACGACCCCCTCGGTGTCTCCTCCAATATCAGTCCAGAAGCAGGGGCAGGGGACCAAAGTTGATATCCTCTTGTTCCAGATCGGGTTCCTCTCCATCGACATCGGTTCCAGGGAAGGACCGAGGTGAGCACTGGGAAAAGTCCAGGAAGCACCGACACCGGTCTTCCTCCTCGAAGACTCGGACCACGGGAAGGCACCGACGTCGTTCGTGCCTTCCCCAAAGCAGTCCTGTGCAGAGGATGTTGTATCCTCCGGACACCCCGAGGAATTTCGGCGGTCCCCACCGATACCATTGGAGGGTTCAGCACCCCCCACGCACACATGATTTCGGGGGCGATCCAATTCCGCTGCCTCAGCCTCTTCGTCGTCTTGTCCTCGGCAGCCTTTGAGGAGGAATTGGAAAGACTAGTGCGGCTGGCAGTCGGCCAGGTCCTGCAGGGCATCAAGCCTTCAGTTCCACCAGGACCTCCACCGCGCAGGAGCTGACTCCAATGATGCTTGCGCCTCTGTTGGAGCGGTTGGACCTACTGCTCGGTGTCATGCCGATGCAGCCAGCTCCAATGCCCCGAATCCCTTCACTATCGAAGGGTGCATCACCACTGCCTCCACCAGTTCCCATTACGGTGAGTGATTCCTAGAACAAGGAAGGTCTAATGGAGTCGACTGCTCCCAGACCGCGCACGACACTCCAACAGGTGCTAGCCCTCCCTGGACCTTTTGGGCCCAGTGCCCTCAGAGCCATTGATTCCCCTGGCGTCCCGATGCCTATGGGTCCATCGGTGCTGATGCACCCCCGGATCCCACCAGTGCCTTCAGTGCTGACTTCAATTCCACCGATGTATCCAAGACCTCCAGAGTCTCAGCTTAAAACCCCGGTGGGGGCTCCACGTGTCTCCGGGCATTCAAAGTTAGAAGGCAGCCCTATTTGATCCTTGGGAGGGTTTAATTGAAACTACCACCAACACTCAGTATCCATGATGTCTTCCACATGTCCTTTAAAACCTGCAATTCTGTCTTGGCTCTCTAGGCTACCACTGAAACTTACTGAAATCGTTGCTGAGAAAGACAATATGAAGTCAAGGAAATCCTGGATTCCAGAAGAATCAAGAACAAAATTCAGTACCTCATTTCATGGAAGGGCTTTAGGCCCGAAGAAAATTTGTGGGAGCCCGCCTCCAACCTCCATACTCCATAGTTAGTGATGGACTTCTATAGATGCTTTGCTCGAAAGTCCAAACCTAGAAGCCTGAGTGGGGGCTTTGGGGGGGTACTGTTACACTTGGCCAGACACAGGTTAAACCTGAGACTGTCCTCACTCATCAGCTGGTCCTAGCTCCCAAAACAGCGCCAACTCCACCGGAATGCTGCAATTGCTCCTCCAACAGTATTCTTCTAGGCATGTGTACATGGCACATGCCTACCAATAAAGGCCCCGTGGTGGGAAACAAGCAGAGGTGCTGGAAGATGACATCACCGTCGGCTGAGGATTTAAACCACAGTCAAGCTTCCAGCCAGTGCCTCAGCCTCAGGTCTCCTGCCTAGAGCAGAACATGTTGCTTCTCTTCCAGCATTCCTGTTGTTTCTGTGTTCAAGCCTCATCCAGCCTTGCCTTGCCCAGCATGCCTCATCCAGTCTTGCCTTGCCCAGCCTGCCTCATTCAGTCTTGCCTTGCCTTGCCTTGCCCAGCCTGCCTCATCCAGCCTTGCCTTTCCTAACCTATCTCGTCCAGTGTTTCCTCAGCTGTTCTTGTCCTGCTTTCAGCCTGATCTCTAGTACTGATCTGATTTAAACATGACTATGCTTACCTGCTGCCTGAACCTGATCATAACTTTGGACCTGACTACGCTTGCTTGCCATCTGCCCCGATCCTTGGCCTGTTCCTGGTACCTCCTGTCTACTGCCTAATGTGACCCCAGCATGTACTTGACTCTTGCTCACCCTACAGCCTTAGGGACCCACCTAAGTCCTGCTGGCTTCCAGAACCCAAAGGCTCAACCTGCAGGGGAGGCAGCTGGTATAGATGAAGCTCCAGACTCTCCCATTTCAGGGCGCGTTTGACAGCTGTCAGCATAGACCTCATAGGATTGCTTACGAGGCTGAGTCAACGATGCCACAGCACCAAGGGCTCACACTCACACTACTCATCACAGTTATCTTAGCTGATTTTCAGTTGTAACTGGCTAAATATTTTTCCCATAGATACAGAATTGGGAGAAAAGCCTTAGTAAATCAGGTCCTAAGTTATCTGGCTAACTTAGAGGTGAATTTTAAAAGCCTGGCGTGCAGCAAAATTGGTAGATAAGTGCACAAGTCAGATTTCGCATGCACCCATCGAATTTTAAAAGCCTTCCGGATGCACACATATCTTCCACTGTGCATACATCTCAAAAGTTTTCAAAAAGGGGCAGGGTGTGGTATGGGCATCTCAGGGTGGGCCAAGAGATGTGCACATAAATACTTATGCAGCTGGGCACACACCCAGATTCCCTGATGCATAGGTTTACTTGTACTATGGAGGAGGTGTAAGTTTAAAAAGAGAGAGCCATTTCTCAGGGGTTGAAAGGGTCTGAGGTAACTGGGGAGAGTGCAGACTATGAAACCAGGAGGGTATGGAGGACCTAGATGTTAACTGGGCAAACTGGTGGACGAAATGGTGAAACTGGCAATAACTTAGATGCGTGCCCCTTTTAAATTCCCTGACTTACGCAGCAGAAGTGGGATTTACACTCATAGGTGCGCACCCATTTAAAATTGGGCACATACATACGCACGGTCAGGTTATTTTAAAACATGCATGCATATACATGTGCAAGTTATAAAATGGCCACGTATCTCGGCGCATGTCGACGCACATGCACCAAAGTGCGCCCATGCGCCTGTTTGAAAGTTACCGTCCTTGTCGGTTACAATTGAAAATCAGCTAAGTTAGCTGGATAACTTAGGCCTGCCCCAAAACATCTCAATTTTTGTGGCTAAATTATAACCAGATAATGATTTATCTGGCTATAATTTAGCTGGATAAGCTGCTCTATATTTTAAAAGTTGCTATTTCGAGAGATAATTTTTGAGTTATCTGGCTAAATGTTTTTGAATTTGGACCTCCATGTGATTTATTTTATTTATTTATTTATTTAACACTTTTCTATACCGACCTTCATGGTAGAGACCATATCAGGTCGGTTCACATCGAATAGGGGAACTGAACCAAGAACAGTAACCAAAACAAAAGGTTGAACGTGAAAAAGCAAAGTTACATTTAACAGGGAAATTAAACTTGGAGGCATAGACTGCTGGAAGGAAGGAAAGGCTAGAGATAGCGGAGAAATTATTAGTATAAACAGAGCAGTCAGGAGGCTCTTATTCTGGGCTTAGGGGTAATATGGAAATCCATTGCTCCTAAAGGAAGTTCTGTCGACTATTGTGAGCACTATTTAGAGCACTAGGTGAGGATTGACAATCATTGGGCTGTCTCTCAAGCAAGATTCCTGAAACCTATACCTTGGCTTCTTTCAGCAACTCAAACTTTATATTCTGGGCCTATAGCATTAGGATCCACTAGACCAGTGGTTCTCAACCTTTTTTCGGCCGGGACACACCTGATAGATGGTTCTCACATGCATGATACATTGAACATGTGACCGTCACGGGGCAAAATGTAAATATACATTCTGCATCCTCAGGAACCCCCTCGACCCCCAAAAATGGGTGCAGAGCAGAACCAGGGCATTACCCGTGGAACTCAACATACAAAAAAAGATATTCTGGTTCTGATGACATCACAGTAAAAGCAAAACAACCTCTCTTTACTGGCAGGCACAATACTCCTCCTTATGAAAAGACAGTAATTTACCACTACAAATATTTAACCAGGCCCTAAACACTAATACACCTCCTATTAGGAAAACAGAGCAAGCCAAGCTGCTATAGATAGATCCCCACTCAGAAATAATTGTAAAACTATACCAATAAATGTTACAAAACAGCTGACAAACAGAATAACATCCAACAATTAAAAACTCATATAAATTATTTAAAATTGTCCAAATATCAATAAAATATTTCAAAACAGCAGACACATCACATAATACCCAATAATTAAAATGGCAGTCAATCAAGAAAAATAAACTTAAAAAGCCACCTTTACTTACCCTCTCCAGCAACTCTCCTACTCCTTTCCCTTGCAGGCCAATAGCACTCACCAGAAGCATCAGTGGCTGCTGAAGCTCTGTCCTCACAGTCCTCTTCCTTAGGGCCCACAACCAGTCTCTGTCTCACACAGACCAGTAACCTCCCTAACTAGTGTCTCTCCCACACACACACACACACACACACACCTCCCTGACCAGTCTCTGTCTCTTACACATACACACACCAATCACCTCCCTGACCAGTCTCTGTCTCTCTCACACACACACACACACCAATCACCTCCCTGACCAGTCCCTGTCTCTCACACACACACACCAGTCACCTCCCTGACTAGTCTCTGTCTCTCTCACACACACACACAGATACCAGTCATCCTCCTGACCAATCTGTCTCTCTCACACAGACACCAGTCACCTTGCTGACCAGTCTCTGTCTCTCTCTCAGTCATTTCCCTGACCAGTCTCTGACTCCCTCACACACACACACATACACACCAGTCATCTTCCTGACTAGTCTGTCTCTCTCTCTCACAGAAACACATCACCTCTGTCCAGTCTCTCTCTATCTCAATCACATACATGCTCTGTCCCTTACATACAAGTTCACACATACTCTGTCACTTACAACCACACACACACACACTGCCACTCATGCACCCATTCTACCACACACACACACACAAAGCTGCCACTTATACACCCAGGCACCCATTCTACCACACACACACACACACACAAGCTTACATGGAGACTCTTCTCATTGTTTGGCCCAATAAGCCTGGCCTACGCTTATCAGCCACCGCTGGCCTGACCTCCGGCGGCGTGCAACATCTCTAGCCACCGCCGGCCTGGCCTCTGGCAGTGAGCAGGGTCTTTCCGCTCTTTGGCCCCACCGGCCTGGCCTCCAGCAGCGGTGCACAGGTCTCTCCACTCTTCAGCCACCGGCAGCGGCACATGGCGTCTCTCCACTCTTCAGCCCGCCCCTGGGGAGAAGGGAAGCACAAGCGGGGCAGTGGGACACCGGGAGCCGTGACACACCTGCCGGTGCTTGGCGACACACTGGTGTGTCGCGACATACCAGTTGAGAACCGCTGCACTAGACTGTTTTCCAAGTCCTAATCTTGCTGCATGCTAACTTTCCCTCCACAATGAATTTAAGCGGGGTGTGATGGCTGCAGTTACGTTTATTTATCTATCTATATGTTCTTAATTTCCGCTAAATTCCTATTTATATTGATCACAATGGATTACGTATTAAATGTTCATAATTCAATTTATGTATTTATTTAGTCATGTGATTTATTAAACAGTCTGAGCATCAATTATGCATGTAACAAAGGGGCAGACGTCAAAATGTATTTCACTGAAGACACAGTATCGGTCTACTTCTCCTTCCAAATGTAATCTTTACATTTCAAGAAGAAGGATAGTGGGGCTGCCACTTCAGCATAGTTCTGCATGAATTCACAGCAGAACCCAGTTAGCCCCAGAAATGATTGAAGTGATTTCTTATCTTTGGGAAGAAGCAATTGTTGTTATCATCTATATTCTCTGTGAATCTAAAGATTTACCACCCTGGCCAATGGTAACTCCCAGAAAGGAAACGTGTGATTTACACAGCTGGACTTTGGCAAGGTTAAGTTTAAGACCCGCTTCTAAGACTGCATCCAAAATCTCTCACATGAGCCCAGTGTGCATATTCACTCTCAAACTGAATTAAAATGTCATCTACATACTGTATTCTCCCAGGACAAGCAGGATGTTAGTCCTTACATATGAGGTGGCATCACTGGACGGAGCCCTATCATGGAAAACTTTTCTGTCAAAGTTTCTAGAACTTTTGACTGGCATACTGAGCACACTGAGCATGCCCAGCATGCCATGATCCCTGTGTCCACAGAGGTCTCCCTTCAGTCTCTTTTTTTTCTGCGCTGCAGTTTGCCTCGCGTTTAGGAGCTCTGAGATTTTTCTCACAACTTTTCCTCATGGAAACAACACTTGAAGTTTTACTTCATACATAATTTTCATGGGTCTTCCTTCGCGTACATTTCATCAACGCTCGGTGAGTACTATGACCTGTTTTCCGGTCGGTTCCTGTTACCTCACTATCAGTTCCCCCGGGGTTACCAACCGGATAGCGGCCCTCTTTTCTCCCTATGTCTATCACCCTCGGTCCGCCCCACGATGCCTGCGAGTGTCCTCGCTAATCTTCCACCGGGTCCATCGGGGCTAGAGGGATTGGGACGTCCACGGTTCCCGTTGCCACCAGGGCCATCTTCGATGCCATCCATACCTCCATCGATGCCCCCGTTGATTCCATCAAGGCCATCGATGCCCCCGTCGATTCCATCGATTCCTCTGTCGATGCTATCGGTGCTTCCGTCGATGCCATTGGTGCTCCGTCCATGCCATCGATGTTTCCATCGATGCCGCCATTGACACCTACATTGATGCCCTCAACTAAAGAAAACGCTCCATACTTCGGGTTCGAAACCAGAGTCCCGTGTAATCCTTGGGCAACAAGCAACGCCAGGAGCAGTAGAGGCACGGTGAATGTCCGTGATCAATGCCATCCGGGACAGCGAGGGCATCTTCCTCGGTGCTGGAGAATGACCGGGCTGAGCACCAAGGGAAACAGATACCGGCACGGTAACCGTCTGTCGCCAACGCCATTCTGGATATCATAAGAACATAAGAAAATGCCATACTGGGTCAGACCAAGGGTCCATCAAGCCCAGCATCCTATTTCCAACAGTGGCCAATCCAGGCCATAAGAACCTGGCAAGTACCCAAAAACTAAGTCTATTCCATGTTACCATTGCTAATGGAGGTGGCTATTCTCTAAGTGAACTTAATAGCAGGTAATGGACTTCTCCTCCAAGAACTTATCCAATCCTTTTTTAAACACAGCTATACTAACTGCACTAACCACATCTTCTGGCAACAAATTCCAGAGTTTAATTGTGCGTTGAGTAAAAAAGAACTTTCTCCGATTAGTTTTAAATGTGCCCCATGCTAACTTCATGGAGTGCCCCCTAGTCTTTCTACTATCCGAAAGAGTAAATAACCGATTCACATCTATCCGTTCTAGACCTCTCATGATTTTAAACATCTCTATCATATCCCCCCTCAGTCGTCTCTTCTCCAAGCTGAAAAGTCCTAACCTCTTTAGTCTTTCCTCATAGGGGAGCTGTTCCATTCCCCTTATCATTTTGGTAGCCCTTCTCTGTACCTTCTCCATCGCAATTATATCTTTTTTGAGATGCGGCGACCAGAATTGTACACAGTATTCAAGGTGCGGTCTCACCATGGAGCGATACAGAGGCATTATGACATTTTCCGTTTTATTCACCATTCCCTTTCTAATAATTCCCAACATTCTGTTTGCTTTTTTGACTGCCGCAGCACACTGAAACGACGATTTCAATGTGTTATCCACTCTGACGCCTAGATCTCTGTTTCCTGTCTTTTAGCCAGTTTGCAATCCACGAAAGGACATCGCCACCTATCCCATGACTTTTTACTTTTCCTAGAAGCCTCTCATGAGGAACTTTGTCAAACGCCTTCTGAAAATCCAAGTATACTATATCTACCGGTTCACCTTTATCCACATGTTTATTAACTCCTTCAAAAAAGTGAAGCAGATTTGTGAGGCAAGACTTGCCCTGGGTAAAGCCATACTGACTTTGTTCCATTAAACCATGTCTTTCTATATGTTCTGTGATTTTGATGTTTAGAACACTTTCCACTATTTTTCCTGGCACTGAAGTCAGGCTAATCGGTCTGTAGTTTCCCGGATCGCCCCTGGAGCCCTTTTTAAATATTGGGGTTACATTTGCTATCCTCCAGTCTTCAGGTACAATGGATGATTTTAATGATAGGATACAAATTTTTACTAATAGGTCTGAAATTTCATTTTTTAGTTCCTTTAGAACTCTGGGGTGTATACCATCTGGTCCAGGTGATTTACTACTCTTCAGTTTGTCAATCAGGCCTACCACATCTTCTAAGTTCACCGTGATTTGATTCAGTCCATCTGAATCATTACCCATGAAAACCTTCTCCATTACGGGTACCTCCGCAACATCCTCTTCAGTAAACACTGAAGCAAAGAAATCATTTAATCTTTCTGCGATGGCCTTATCTTCTCTAAGTGCCCCTTTAACCCCTTGATCATCTAACGGTCCAACTGACTCCCTCACAGGCTTTCTGCTTCGGATATATTTTAAAAAGTTTTTACTGTGAGATTTTGCCTCTACAGCCAACTTCTTTTCAAATTCTCTCTTAGCCTGTCTTATCAATGTCTTTCATTTAACTTGCCAACGTTTATGTTTTATCCTATTTTCTTCTGTTGGATCCTTCTTCCAATTTTTGAATGAAGATCTTTTGGCTAAAATAGCTTCTTTCACCTCCCCTTTTAACCATGCTGGTAATCGTTTTGCCTTCTTTCCACCTTTCTTAATGTGTGGAATACATCTGGACTGTGCTTCTAGAATGGTATTTTTTAACAATGACCATGCCTCTTGGACATTTTTTACTTTTGTAGCTGCTCCTTTCAGTTTTTCTAACAATTTTTCTCATTTTCTCAAAGTTTCCCTTTTGAAAGTTTAGCACGAGAGCCTTGGATTTGCACACTGTTCTTCTTCCAGTCATTAAATCAAATTTGATCATATTATAATCACTATTGCCAAGCGGCGCCACCACGTTACCTCTCTCACCAAGTCCTGTGCTCCACTGAGAATTAGATCTAAAATTGCTCCCTCTCTCGTTGGTTCCTGAACCAATTTCACCATAAAGCTATCATTTATTCCATCCAGGAACGTTATCTCTCTAGCGTGTCCCGATAATACATTTACCCAGTCAATATTGGGGTAATTGAAGTCTCCCATTATTACCACACTACCAATTTGGTTAGTTTCCCTAATTTCTCTTAGCATTTCACTGTCCGTCTCACCATCTTGACCAGGTGGACGGTAGTAGACCCCTATCACTATAGTCTTCCCCGACACAGAAGGGATTTCTACCCATAAAGATTCAATTTTGTATATCAGTGGCAGCTTCCTTGGTGCTGGAGAATGATGGGGCCGAGCACCAAGGAAAACATCGACACTGCCATGGTAACTGACCGTTACCATTCTGGACATCGGTGGCAGTTTCATCAGCGCTGCAGAATGACCAGGCCGAGCACCGAGGGAAACATCGTCACCGGCACCGATACCACACCTGCATCAATCTCCATTGAGCCAGTTGCGAAGCGGGCCCGGGTAGAAGAGTCTCCATGCTCCTCTGCACCCGAGGCACCAAGGCATTCCCCACCGACACCGGTGCCGGGTACTGAGCCACCACAGATTCATGTGGAAGTGCCAGCAACGCCTAGCCTGTCTCCCCCTGTAGCTGCGCTACCTATACCAGCTTCCAGGGAGGAGATGGACGTCCTCATCCATCAGGCTGTCCTCGATGCCTTCCGGAATCTACTAACATCGGAGCCATTGATATTCACACCATTGTAGCACCGCCTCATTGTGGCACCTACCAATGACAGCCTAAGTCATCGACGCCAACTCGTCCTTCTGAGCCTCCACGGGCTCCTATACCGACCCCAGGATCCTCGAAGGGCGATGGGCACTCTAATCCCGCTTCGGCACCGATCCCATCAAGACCTAAGTAAAGGACGTGTCTGAAACCATCCCTTTCGACCTGGTCACTAAAAAGAACTAGAAGTTTTCGGGAGGGTCTAGGTCGTAACTTCTCCTAAGAATTATATTGGTGTCACATATTGCTGTTTACCAGCTATATTTGACACAACACCAAGGGAACCTCTCTGCCATCCACATAAACTTCGAGCAGCATGTGATTGCTTCGAAACGTCCTCCCGTTGCCAGCAACAGGTCTCAGTGCTAGATAGTGAACCTGGTTTACTGCCCCTGATTTACGGCCCGAAGTCCAAAATGAACTAGCTGATCTGCCATGCACCGCAGATAATTTCTTCATGCACAAGATCCAACAGACAGTGGCTCAATTGCAAGACCACCGAGAGACCCTGCGACAGCCCTCTACGTTTCTTGCACAGCAAAGAGGGATGCTAGAAGGACCTCTTACCGCTCCTGGTTCCACATGAGACCAACTGATATCCAGATCACACCAGCTCCGCTAGCCGGGCAGGCTCCTGGATTTTTCAACCTTGCCAGAGAACAGAACGGTCCATCCCACTGAGGACCAGTGCTTGGGATACCGTTCCCTGGTCGCAACAAGGCAGAGGATTTTAATCCCGCAATTTCATTCTTTCAAATAAAACAGGAGACCTCCGCCCATCCTGGATCTCAGAAATCTCAACAAATTTCTTCAGACAGAAAAGTTCAAAACGGTGTCTCTCGGCACCATGCTTTCCTTACTACAACAAGGGGGTTGCCTCTATTCTCTGGACTTTCTATACGCTTCATAGTGAGTCAACAGCATTTTCAATACAATGTTCTGCCATTCGATCTAGCTTCCACAACTTGTGTATTTCACCAAATGCCTAGCAGTGACTGCCGCTTATCTACAAAGAACATCAGCATTCACGCATTTCCTTACCTGGACGACTGCCCGATAAGGAGTCAATCCAAACAAGGAGCTCTAAATTCTCTAAGACTCACTATAAATCTACTACATTTGGCTGGAATTTCTGATCAACTACCGTAAATCCGATATGGAGCAGATCTGGGCACTACAGTCGCAAAGGCCTTCCTGCCCAACAACCGCGCAGACATCCTATCAAATTGTCCACATCTCTGCGCGCATGCAGCATAGCCTCAGCTCATCAATTCTTCCATTGTTGGGCCACATGGTTTCCATGATCCACGTCACTCCTATGGCCAGACTAGCCATGAGAAAAACTCAGTGGATTTTAAGATTTCACTGGCTCTAAGCAGTTCAACCGCTGTCGTCCCTGATCCATATCACCGATCCAGTAACCAAATCCTCAGATGATTTTGGCTACGTTCGCATCCAACTTGGGTTGGAGAGCTTGTATCAACACCTCCAGACCCAAAATGCTTTGACGCTGCTCCAAGAAAAGTCTCACTTTAACTTCCTGGAGCTGCGAGCCATACGTTATGCCCTTTATGCCTTCAAACACTGCCTCTCACACAAAACTTTGTGGATACAGACAGACAACATAGTGGCAATGTGGTACTCGAACAAACAGGGACGCACAAGCTCTTATCTGCTCTGCCAGGAAGCCACGCAGTTCTGTGCCTGGCCCCTTGCACACTCCATGCTTGCCCGGGCCACTTATCTAACAGGCTTACCAAACATACTAACAGACCATCTCAAGTGATGTCTCTATCCCCACAAGAGGTCTCTGAATCCATGTGTAGCGAGCAAAATCTTCTAGTGCTGAGGTCAACCAACCATCGACCTCTTGCATTCGTCCGAACCACAGAGTGGACAGATTCTGCTCCCTACACAGGCTTCGAAATACGTTAGCCATGGATGCCTTTGCTCACCCCTGCAACAAAGGCCTCCTATATGCATTTCCTCTGATACCGCTCATAGCCAAAACTCGCGTGAAGCTACAGCAGGATGGGTTTTCAATGATTCTCATAACCCCGTACTGGCCTCGACAAGTATGCTTCCCCATACTTCTCAACCTATCACTCCAGGAATCAATTTGCCTGCCCATAGGTCAACCTCATAACACAGACTCACTGATATTCTCAGGTACTTGTAGCTTCACGAAAACCTTCCACACGTAAATCTTACCATTCGAAATGGGCAAGATTTACCAAATGGTGTGCACAAAAAGGTACTGTCCCCTTTTTCCTGCCCCACTCCATCTCTATTAGGCTATCTAGGATACCTTTCGGATTCTGGTCCCCAGACATCCTCCACAGGGTACACCTCAGTTCCATCTCACCGTACCACCAGGGAGTAGGGGATGCCCAGTTAATGGCTCAGCCCCTTATGAGTCAGCTTATCATGGGTTTTCTACAAATTAAGCCGCCTCTAGATCACCGCTTAAGGAATGGGGCCTAAATGTAGTGCTTACAAGGCTCATGTGTTCCCCGTTCGAGCCTTTGCATTCCTATAACATTAAAATTCTAACATGGAAAATCATTTTCCTTGTAGCCATCACCTCTGCTAAAAGGGTCCGTGAGTTACAAGCCCTTATTGTATACTCACCCGACACTAGGTTCCTCCGTGACCGAGTGGTCCTCCGTACTCACCCTAAATTTCTTCTTAAGGTGGACACAGCCTCTCACCTTACTCAGTCTATAGTCTGCCCACTCTTTTCCATGGCCTCTCTCTCACCAGGGCGAGAGGGTTTTGCACACCTTGAACTGTAAGCGTATACTTGCATTCTATCTAGACAGCACTGCACTCCATAGGAAATCCACCCAACTCTTTGCTTCTTTGACAAAGACAAACTGCGAGTTCCAGTAGGCAAACAAACTCTCTCCAGCTGGCTAGCAGACTGTATCGAATTCTGCTATGAGGAAGCAGGCCTTCCTCTCCAGGGGTGAGTGCAGGCATATTTTCTAAGGGCCATAGCAACATCGGTAGCACACTATCGTTCAGTACCAATTGCTGACATCTGCTAGGCTGCGACATGGAGCTCTCTTCACACATTTGCAGCCCTCTACTGCTTAGATAAGAAAGTCCATCAAGACTCTGCCTTTGGCCAATCTGTCTTGCAAAACTTTGTTCCAGTATAATCCCCAACTCCTTCCACAACCACCTGCTGTGATTTCAGGCTGCCTCATCATTGCCAATAGCTCCCCAATTATTGTGCCTGCTGCACAAGTTGTCTGCTATTGGCCTGTTGTAATATGAGTCAGCCTGTAGCTTGCTAATCACCCATATATGAGGACTACCATCCTGCTTGTCCTGGGAGAAAGCAGAGTTGCTTACTTTGAACAGGAGTTCACCCAGGACAGCAGGATGTAGTCCTCATGAAACCCACCCGCCACCCTGCGGAGTTGGGTCCAAAACGTTTTATTTTATTTTTTCGCTCGCGCTTTTTACTACAAATGAGACTGAAGGGAGACCCCTGTGCTGGGCATGCTCAGTGTGCCAGTCAAAAGTTCTAGAAACTTTGACAGAAAAGTTTTCTGTGATAGGGCTCCGTCCAGTGACGTCACCCCATATGTGAGAACACCTTTTACAGGTAAGCAACTCTGCTTTATGTTTTCTATGCAAGACAAACATGAAATGACTTCATGCATGTATTTGTGCAAAATACATGCATGAAGTGCTGCGAATGAGCCGGCTGTCGTGGTACATGTGGGCACCAATGACTTAGGAAAATGTGGGAGGCTCTTAGGTAGAAAGCTAAAATCTAGAACCTCCATGGAAACGCTCTCTGAAATGCTCCCTGTTATATGTGCAGGTCCCCAGAGGCAAGCAGAGCTTCATAGTCTAAATGCGTGGATGAGACAATGGTGCAAGGAAGAGGGATTCAGTTTTGTAAGGAACTGGGGAACCTTTTGGGGAAGAGGGGACTCTTTTCCGAAGGGATGAACTCCACCTTAACCAGGGTGGAATCAGGCTGCTGGCGCTAACCTTTAAAAAAGATATAAAGCAGCTTTTAAACTAAATCAAAGGAGAAAGCGAACTGTCGCTCAGCAGCACATTGTTCAGAGGGAGGTATCTTCGAGAGATACTAATGAAACATTAGAGTTAGGGCATTCCAACAGAGAGGTTCCAATAAAAAGAAAAGTAGAATGTTAATACTAATACCAAAAGTCTAAGAAGTAAGATGAAGAAATTAGAGTGTATAGCAGTGGATGATGATTCAGATGAGAGGCTTCTTTGAAAACTAAAAAGTCATGGGATAGGAGGCGATGTCCTTTCGTGGATTACAAACTGGTTAAAAGACAGGAAACAGAAAGTAGGATTAAATGGTCAATTTTCTCAGTGGAAAAGGGTAAACAGTGGAGTGCCTCAGGGATCTGTACTTGGACCAGTGCTTTTCAATATATATATAAATGATCTGGAAAGGAATACAAGTGAGGTTATCAAATTTGCGGATGATACAAAATTATTCAGAGTAGTTAAATCACAAGCGGACTGTGATACTTTACAGGAGGACCTTGCAAGACTGGAAGATTGGACATCCAAATGGCAGATGAAATTTAATGTGGACAAGTGCAAGGTTTGCATATAGGGAAAAATAACCCTTGCTGTAGTTGCACAATATTAGGTTCCATATTAGGAGCTACCACCCAGGAAAAAGATCTAGCCATCATAATGGATAATACTTTAAAATCGTCGGCTAAGTGTGCTGCAGCAGTCAAAAAAGCAAACAGAATGTTAGGAATTATTAGGAAGGGAATGGTTAATAAAACGGAAAATGTCATAATGCCTCTATATCGCTCTATGGTGAGACCACACCTTGAATACTGTGTACAATTCTGGTCTCCGCATCTCAAAAAAGATAAAGTTGCAATGGAGAAGGTACAGAGAAGGGCAACCAAAATGATAAAGGGGATGGACAGCTCCCCTATGAGGAAAGGCTGAAGGGCTTTTCAGCTTGGAGAACAGATGGCTGAGGGATATGATAGAGGTCTTTAAGATCATGAGAGGTCTTGAACGAGTAGATGTAACTCGGTTATTTACACTTTCAAATAATAGAAGGACTAGGAGGCATGCCATGAAGTTAGCAAGTAGCACATTTAAGACTAATCGGAGAAAATTCTTTTTCACTCAACGCACAATAAAGCACTGGAATTTGTTGCCAGAGGATGTGGTTAGTGCAGTTAGTGTCGTTGGGTTCAAAAAAGGTTTGGATAAGTTATTGGAAGAGAAGTCCATTAATGGCTATTAATCAAATTTACTTAGGAAATAGCCACTGCTATTAATTGCATCAGTAGCATGGGAACTTCTTAGTGTTTGGGTAATTGCCAGGTTCTTGTGGCCTGATTTGGCCTCTGTTGGAAACAGTATGCTGGGCTTGATGGACCCTTGGTCTGACCCAGCATGGCAATTTCTTATGCTCTTATATAATTGGCATCTCAGAGATATGGTGGAAAGAGGATAATGCTATACCAATGGGATAGTGCTATACTAAGGTACAAATTATATCGCAATGACAGAGAGGAGCATCTTGGTGGCAGGGTGGCGCTTTATGTCCAGGATGGCATAGAGTCTAACAGTATAAAGATCCTGCATGAGACTAAATGCACAATTGAATCTTTATGGATAGAAATCCCTTGCGTGCTGGGGAAGAGTATAGTGATAGGATTATACAACAGTCTACCTGGCCAAGATGGTGAGACGGAAAGTGAAATGCTAAGAGAAATTAGGGAAATTAACCAAATTGGTAGTACAGTAATAATGAGAGATTTCAATTACTTCAATTTTGACTGGGTAAGTGAAACATCAGGACATCCTAGACAGATAAAGTTCCTGGATGGAATAAATGACAGTTTTATGGAGCAGTTGGTTCAGGAACCGATGAGAGAGGGAGCAGTTTTAGATCTAATTCTCAGTGGAGCGCAGGATTTGGTGAGAGAGGTAATGGTGGTGGGGCTTCTTGGCAATATTGATTTTAATATAATCAAATTTGAATTCATGACTGGAAGGAGCGCATTAAGTAAATCCACAGCTCTAGCGCTAAACTTCCAAAAGAGAAACTTTGAGAAAATTAGAAAAAAACTGAGGTACAGCTACAAAGGTAGAAAGTGTGCAATAGGCATGGACATTGTTAAAAAAAATACCATCCTAGAAGTACAGTCCATATGTATTCCTCGTATTAAGAAAGGTGGAAGGTAGGTTAAACAATTGCCAGCATGGCTAAAAAGTAAGGTGAAAGAAACTATTTTAGCCATAAAAACATCCTTCAAAAACTGGAAGAAGGATCCATCTGAAGAACATAGGATTAAGCATAAGCATTGGCAAGTTAAATTTAAGACACTGATAAGACAGGCTAAGAGAGAATTTGAAAAGAAATTGGCATAGAGGCAAAAACTCACAATAAAAACTTTTTAAAATATATCCGAAGCAGAAAGCCTGCAGGGGAGCTGGTTGGACCATTAGATGATCAAGGGGTTAAAGGGACACTTAGGGAAGATAAGGCCATCACAGAAAGATTAAACGATTTCTTTGGTTCGGTATTTATTGAAGAGGATGTTAGGGAGATACCTGTTCTGAGATGATTTCAAGGATGACTATTCAGATGAACTGAACCAAATCATGGTGAACCTGGAAGATATGGAAGGCCAGATTAACAAACTGAAGAGTAGTAAATCACCTGGACCAGATGGCATACACCCCAGGGTTCTGAAAGAACTAAAAAATGAAATTTCAGACCTATTTCAATAAATATATAACCTATTATTAAAATCATCTGTTATACCTGAAGATTGGAAGATGGCCAATATAACCCCCATATTTAAAAAGGGCTCCAAGGGTAATCCAGGAAACTATAGACTGGTGAGCCTTTCTTCAGTTCTGGGAAAAATCCTGGAAACTGTTATAAAGAATAAAATCACAAAACATTTAGATAGACATGGTTTAATGGGACACAGCCAGCATGGATTTACCCAAAGGAAATCTTGCCTCACAAATCTACATTTTTTTGAAGGGGTGAATAAACATGTTGACAAAGGTGAACCAGTAGATGTGGTGTATTTGGATTTTCAGAAGGAGTTTGTCAAAGTTCTGCATGAGAGACTTCTAAGAAAAATAAAAGTCATGGGATAGGAGGTGATGTCCTTTTATGGATTGCAAGCTGGTTAAAAGACAAGAAACAGAGAGTAGGATTAAATGGTCTGTTTTCACAGTGGAAAAATGTAAACAGTGGAGTGCCTCAGGGATCTATACTTGGACCAGTGCTATTTAATGTATTAATAAATGATCTGGAAAGGGGTACGACGAATGAGGTGATCAAATTTGAAGATGATTGTGATAAATTGCAGGAGGACCTTGCAAGACTGGAAGATTGGGCTTCCAAATGGCAGATGAAATTTAACGTGGAGAAGCGCAAAGTGATGCATATAGGGAAAAATAACCCTTGCTGTAATAACATAGTGTTAGGTTCTGTCTTAGTAGTTACCACCCAGAAAAGAGATCTAGGCATCATAGTGGATAATACATTGAAATCGTCAGTGTGCTGTGGCGAACAAAAAAGCAAACAGAATGTTAGGGATTATTAAGAAGGGAATGGCAAATAAAACGATTGATATCGTAATGCCTCTATATTGTTCCATGGCGAAACTGCATCTTGAATACTGTGTGCAATTCTGGTCGCCGCATCTCAAAAAATTATAGTTGCACTGGAGAAAGTATAGAGAAGGGCAACCAAAATGAAAAGGGGCATGGAACGGCTGCCCTATGAGGAAAGGCTAAAGAAGTTAGGGCTGTTCAGTTTGGAGAAGAGACAACTGAGGGGGAATATGATAGAAGTCTACAAAATCATGAAAGTACATGAACAAGTTAATATAAATCAGTTATTTATGCTCTCAGATAATAGAAGGACTAGGGGGCAGTCCATGAAGTTAGCAAGTAACTCATTTAAAATAAATTGAAGAAAATTCTTTTTCACTCAGTGCATAGTTAAGCTCCGGAATTCATTGCCAGAGGATGTGATTACAGCATTTAGTGTAACTGGGTTTAAATAAGGTTTGGATAAGTTCCTAGAGGAAAAATCCATAAACTGCTATTAATTAATAAGCAAATGTAGCTTGTGATTTATCTAATGTTTGGGAGGGGAAGGTGGGGGGGGCGGAGGGAACGGGGAAAGCCACCAGGGCTCCCCTAGGGCTCGGCACATGCAAGGTGCACAAGCGTGCACCCCCTTGCGCACGCCGACCCCGGATTTTATAACATGCGCGTGGCTGCGAGCGCTTGTTATAAAATCGGGCATAGATTTGTGCAAGCTGGGTTGCGCGCACAAATCTACACCCGCGCGTAATTCTTAAAGAGTTTCCAGGCCGGTGAAGAAATCCTGTTCGACAGGGGTTTACACTTGTGGCACCCTGGCTTCCTGTCTCTTAGTGGAATGTTTCTGGATTTCTTCCCTATTCCAAACAAGCTGAGGGCTCTATCTCGTGGGTAACTCCCTACTGGAATAGGAAGTGAATTATTCGCTTGGGGTTGAGTTATACATCCTAGCAACTTGTGCTTATCCCGGCGGTCCAGCGATCTGCCTCCTTGTGTTCTTCTCTCTCCTTCCAACTTCCAGTTGGAATTTTGTGGGAAGTGGGGAAGCTAAGGTATTCATGGTATAATTTAGTGTATACCTGCAGGGAAAGATACACCTCTTTTTCCTCTATATTTTCACCAAGCTCTGGCCAATACTGCATTTAGCTTTTCTCACTTCACTAGGTTCCCAAAGTGTCTTCCTGCTCACCTGAACTATCCTGTATGCAGAATGGATAGCTCTGCCCTTGATAGGGTGCAGTGTGGGTGAGCTTCAGGCCTAAAGTATCTCCCTACTCGGGGGTTTGGGCTAGCGATCCCATTCAGGGATTGCCTTTCATGCCTGAAACTCTTGAGGCTGTCCTGTTAGCTATATCTGGTGCTTTGGCATGTACGGTCTGTCACAGACCCTGCTGTTATTGCTTATTATTCTTCCAAGCATTGCTTGGGTTTTCTGCCCATTATGCTTATTAGCCAAACATGGACACACTTCTGCAGAGACAGTCTGTCCTTCAGATGTCAGTGGACCGCAGTTTCTTTCTGGGGAGTTCTTGAGCCCCAGTTGGTTTTTCAGTTGTAACACCAAAGAAAACAGTGAAGTCTTCGTCTAAAAGTCCTTCTCTTGTTTACATCTCTAGACTTTTTCCTATATCCAGGAGGTTCTATTCCTGCTGTTGTTGTCCGGGTTTACTGATCCAAAACTCTGCTTGCTTTGTTTTCCGTGATGTGGAGTATATTGCTTGCTGGCACTCATATCACTCCTCTGCCTTAGGTGCCTCAGTCTTTTCTATGGTTTTCTCTTTATAGAACACAACTCTTTTCCCACTTAGACCTTGTTGTGGGTTGGCTACCCCATAGGAAAAAGGGGTGATGCTTTAAGCATGGTGTGGTTTCCTACTTTGTCCCGCTCAGACAGCCTATAGCTTGGGATTCACCCATGTGTGAGGACTACCATCCTGCTTGACCACGGAGAAGGCAGAGTTGCTTACCTTTAACAGGTATTCTCTGAGGACAGCAGGATATTAATCCTCAAGAAACGCACCCGCCTCCCTTGGGAGTTGGTTTCTCCAAGTATTAGGTATATTTTGAATTGAGGTACTCTGCCTAGGGGGCAGGGTGATGACTACAGCTGCACATGCTCAGTAGGACTTGTTTAAAAGTTCTAGATTCTTTGAGATCAAAGTTCCATGCCAGCCTCCATCCGATAATGTCACCCATGATGAGGACTAACACCCTGCTGTCCTCAGAGAACACCTGTTACAGGTAAGCAACTCTGCTTTTTAAATGCTTAACTTGTGCCTTAAGTACTTCTAATTTTTCACTAACAGCTAAAAAATAATTTGTAGTTTGTATCACTTGAGTTCTTTGTATTTTAATGGAGATTTGATCCTTTTCAAAATTATTTATAAGCTGCAATCACTGATTGGACAGATCAACATTGTCTTTTGTTAAGCACAAATAGACCTCTGCAAATTCTTTGCATACATTGGCATTTCTTTTATCTTTTCTTTCTTGAGTTCCTAGTTATATTTTATCTTTTGTTGTCCAATGTCATGCCATGACAAATCAAAGAATTCAAACTCATCTTTTCTCTTACAATAGGAATATATTTGCTCATTTAAAACTTTGAAATCAAATGCTTCCATGTTTGAGAGCACTTAGAGAGAAAAAAATACAAGGTTACAGGGCCTTTTATTTATTTTTCTTATATAGATGTGTATTCTTATATAGATGTGTATCCATAAAGAGACATCACTGCACATTGTAAATAAGTTACCTCTGTAAATTTTTTACGCTGCTATCCTTGTCTCCTTCCTCCCCCAGTTCTACAACCTTGTTTTATTGTAACTTTTGCTTCCTTCGCACTTGTTAAAAGAACAGTTTTTGCACCCCCTGTTATATGTAAACCGGCATGATATGATCTTATCATGAATGCCGGTATAGAAAAACCTTAAATAAATAAAATAAAATCCTTGGATGTAGACATACTCTCTTTCAGGAAGAAGAGAAATTTGAGGGATAGCAGAAATTAAGAACACCTTCCTTTTATGGAAGGAAGTTTAGTGAGAATAAAAAGGAGGAATAAGTAAGAATTGCAAGATATCAGCTCTAGTATGGGCAGCCCACACATTCACTAGGATACAAGCTAGCATGAAAAGAAGTTGTAAGGAAAAGGTATAGCTTAAATTACAGGGATAGATATGTAATGTATCAAATGAGGGACTGTTTTACTGAAAACCAATTCCAACACAAGTCAGAATATCTATAATCTTTCTAAGCAGCTCACACAATGGAAAAGTTTTGACAAGTAAAATAAACTATAACAAACTCATGGGTACAATATATTCATTTCAAATAACTACTAATGGCTGCATATATGATCATATGGCTGCACATAAATCTTCAATAGCATTTTAGAACCCAGGTATGTATGCTTATGAGCAAATACAGGCAATGCATTAACAGCATTATTGCTTTTGTGTCAAAACTTTAACGCATTGTGCGATATAAATTCTTACTTAATTGCTCCAGTTGTTAAGATTCAAGATAAGATTAGTATATAGAGAACAAAGTAACATCTCTCATTCCCTATTTCAGTTCCCTCTTCTTTCATTCATATTCATCTTCGTTATGCCTATGGATGTTGTAGAATACCACCAACATAGCTGTGGATTTGACCTATAAAAATAAGCTTGTTATATTTGCCATTCTGTGACTTTATTTTGAATTTACTGTTTTAGTGTGTGTTAAATTCAGTTTTACTGCCTTGTTTTATTTTCAAATATTTTATTATAACTATTCATTGGTTAGAGCTCAACAAGAAGAGTATTTTAAAGCAGCGATTCTCAACCAGTGTGTCGCGACACACCAGTGTGTCGCCAAGCACCGACAGGTGTGTCGTAGCTCCCAGTGTCCCACTGCCCCAGTTGTGCTTCCCTGTTCCCTGTCCCCGTGGGCCAATGGCAGGCCTCCTCCATTCTTCCTGCCGCTGCGCAGTTCAATCGGAAGCCTTCTCCCTTCTACCTGCCAGTGGGAGTAGGAAGAAGGGAGGAAGCTTATGATTGACGGGTGAGGCAGGAAAATGAGATATAGCATAGGCCGGGCGTGGGGGGTTGGGAGGAGTGTCAGTGTCAAAGTGAGGCCGCCACGGGAGCTTATCCCCATGGCGGTGAAGAAGCCTGACCCGATGAAGCAAGGCCGCCACAGGAGCTCATCCTCGTGGCAGTGAAGAGGAAACCCGACCCCGATGAAGCAAGGCCGCCACGGGAGCTCATCCCCGTGGTGGCAAAGAAGAAACCCGACCCCAACGAATCAAGGCCACCACGGGATCCCATCCGCGTGGTGGCGAAGAGGAAGCCTGACCCTGGCCAAGCAAGACCATCATGGGAGCCCATTCCTGTGGCTGCGAAGAGGAAGCTTGACCCTGGCCAAGCAAGGCTGCCATGGGAACCCATCCCTGTTGTGGCAAAAAAGAAGTCCCGCTGGAGTAAAGCCATGGTGGAACTGGAGCCCATCCCTGCAGTGAAGGAAGAAGAGGTTTGGCGGTGAGGCCTGGTGCATGCATGTGAGAATGGGAGCTTGGATGTGGGTGTGAATGGGAGCCTGGGTGAGGGCTGGTGTGTGTGGGTGTGAATGGGTGCCTGGGTGATGGCTGGTGTGTGTGGGTGTGATTGGGTGCCTGGGTGAGAGATGGTGTGAGTGAATGCGTGCTGGTGTGTGTGGGTGTGCTAGTGTATGTGGGTGTGAATGGGTGCGAGAGCATTTGTGTGTGATTTTAAGCTTGTATATAAAAGAGAGCATGTGTGTGATTGAGAGAGAGACTGGTCAGGGAGGTGATGTGTTTCTGGGTGAGAGAGAGAGACTGGTCAGGAAGATGACTGGTGTGTGCGTGAGAGACAAAGACTGGTCATGGGGTCTAATTTGGGTTATGTATGTGTGAGTGAGTGACTGGTTGTGGACCTAAGAAGAGGATCGTGAGGACAGAGCTTCAGCAGCCGCTGCTGCTTCTGGTGTGTGCTTTTGGCCTGCAAGAGAAAGGAGTAGGAGATTTGCTAGAGATGGTAAGTAAAGGTGTCTTTTTAAGTTTATTTTTCTTGATTAACTGCCATTTTAATTATTGGGTATTATGTAATCTGTCTGTTTTGAAATATTTAATTGGTATTTGGACAATATGAGTTTTTAATTGTTTTATGTTATTCTGTTCATCAACTGTTTTGAAACATTTAAATTGACACTTTAAATATAAAATTAGATAAGGTGACAACGCAAGATATAACAAGCTGGGAGAATTTTAAAGAAGTCACACTATCAGAAGTAACTAAATTAATCCAAATTTTAAATCCTGCAAAGCATACAATACGTGTAATTCCAGTTCAAACCCTAAAACAATTAAATCATATAATAGCACCAACATTGACACTAATCATCAATAAATCCCTAGAAGAAGGCATATTACCAGAACAGCTAAAACGTGCTATCATTAAGCCAATCCTAAAAAAGAAAAATCTTGATACCAAAATATTAAACAATTATAGACCAATATCAGTCCTGCCTAGCATTGCAAAATTGATTCAAAAAGTGGTACTAAAACTGAATGAACATCTGGAACAAAATGATCTAATATATGCCACACAGTACGGATTCAGAAAGAATCACAGTACTGAAACACTGTTACTATCATTGCAGGATACGGTTTTGAGAGGGTTCGACTCAGGACAAAGATTTCTATTAGTAATGTTGGACCTATCGGCCGCGTTCGATATGGTCCAGCATGGCTTTACCCAAGGCAAGTCTTGCCTCACAAATCTGCTTCACTTTTTTGAAGGAGTTAATAAACATGTGGACAAAGATGAACCGGTAGCTGTAGTATACTTGGATTTTCAGAAGGCGTTTGACAAAGTTCCTCATGAGAGGCTTCTAGGAAAAGTAAAACGTCATGGGATAGGTGGTGATGTCCTTTTGTGGATTGCAAATTGGCTAAAAGACAGGAAACAGAGAGTAGGATTAAATGGACAATTTTCTCAGTGGAAGGGAGTGGGCAGTGGAGTGCCTCAGGGATCTGTTTTGGGACCCTTACTTTACAATATATTTATAAATGATCTGGAAAGAAATACGACGAGTGAGATAATCAAATTTGCAGATGATACAAAATTGTTCAGAGTAGTTAAATCACAAGCAGATTGTGATAAATTACAGGAAGACCTTGTGAGACTGGAAAATTGGGCATCCAAATGGCAGATGAAATTTAATGTGGATAAGTGCAAGGTGATGCATATAGGGAAAAATAACCCATGCTATAGTTACACAATGTTAGGTTCCATATTAGGTGCTACAACCCAAGAAAGAGATCTAGGCGTCAGAGTGGATAACACATTGAAATCGTCGGTTCAGTGTGCTGCAGCAGTCAAAAAAGCAAACAGAATGTTGGGAATTATTAGAAAGGGAATGGTGAATAAAACGGAAAATGTCATAATGTCTCTGTATCGCTCCATGGTGAGACCACACCTTGAATACTGTGTACAATTCTGGTCACCGCATCTCAAAAAAGATATAATTGCGATGGAGAAGGTACAGAGAAGGGCTACCAAATGATAAAGGGAATGGAACAGCTCCCCTATGAGGAAAGACTAAAGAGGTTAGGACTTTTCAGCTTGGAGAAGAGATGGCTGAGGGGGGATATGATAGAGGTGTTTAAAATCATGAGAGGTCTAGAACGGGTAGATGTGAATCGATTATTTACTCTTTCGGATAATAGAAAGACTAGGGGGCACTCCATGAAGTTAGCATGTGGCGCATTTAAAACTAATCGGAGAAAGTTTTTTTTTACTCAACGCACAATTAAACTCTGGAATTTGTTGCCAGAGGATGTGGTTAGTGCAGTTAGTATAGCTGTGTTTAAAAAAGAATTGGATAAGTTCTTGGAGGAGAAGTCCATTACCTGCTATTAATTAAGTTGACTTAGAAAATAGCCACTGCTATTACTAGCAACAGTAACATGGAATAGACTTAGTTATTGGGTACTTGCCAGGTTCTTATGGCCTGGATTGGCCACTGTTGGAAACAGGATGCTGGGCTTGATGGACCCTTGGTCTGACCCAGTATGGCATGTTCTTATGTTCAATCATAATATCATGGGCCTTATTTTCCAATATCGCATTGGTAACGCATTAGGGGGCGTTACCAATGCAAATGAGGCTTCTTTCGTGCAGTGGGGAAAAATCGCGTGCGGCGATGTTTTCGCCATTCACGAAAACATTAGCGCCGCACGCGATGTTTTCCCAGTGCACGATGATTCTTTCAGTCTTTTATCGCAGTGCACGATATTTGCCGGTTTCTTTTATCGCGGTGCACGATAGTCCCAGACAGCCTGTTTCAGGCTCCTGGAGAGAGAGAGAGAGAAAAAGAGAGAGAGAGAGTGCCTTGCTATAGTGTCTCCTCCCTAGACAGGTATTTGTATCCCTATGAGAGGCCCACCTAGTAACTCGAGGCGAGGGTTAAGTATTAGTGTAGGGGGGTAGGGGCCACTTTGACATTCAACGTGAGATGTACGAAGAGAACAGTGGTCTCTTGTGAAGATTTGCTGGCCATTGCCCAAATCTCCAAGATGAGATTTGGGCAATGTTCTTTCCACCTAGCTTGTTGTTGCCCAGGTAGAGTGTCCATCAAGCGCTCTCTCTCTCTCTCTCTCTCTCTCTCTCTCTCTCACATCATGAACCTCAATATATACTGGCTATGTAGCCCAAATTGGGCTAATCTTGCAATAACAGCAATTTGTGATACACATGCTTATTAGCATAAGGTACACCCCTTTTTGGTATCGCATGCGATATTGGAAAATGAGGCCCTATGTTAGGTGCTTTATTTGTTTCCATTTCTCCAAGTTTGCACTGCATACAGAGTGGCTTTTTTTGTTTTCCATTCCAGTTTCTGTCTCCATATTTATAATTTGTGGTCTTTCTGTCCTTGGTGAAGGTCGGCTTTGTGTGTGACCGAGGTGAGGTATTTTACTAGCATGTAGGCATTTGTATCAATCTTATTTATTGTGTTTTCTCAATAGGATATGCATTAGTGGTAAATTACTGTCTTTTCAAAAGGAAGACTATTGTACCTAGTAGTAAGGGGAATTTTTTTTGCTTTACTGAGATGTCACCAGAACCAGAATATCTTTTTTGTATGGTGAGTTGTATGGGTAATGACCTAGTTCTGTTCTGATCTATTGTTGGGGGTCAAGGGGGTTCCCATGGATGCAGAGTGTATACTTATATATAACCCCGTGACGGTCACATGTTCAGTTTGTCACATATGTGAGAACCATGTCAGGTGTGTCCCTGCTGAAAAAAGGTAGAGAACTACTGTTTTAATGTATTGAACGCATGTATTTTTCTGCCTATTTTAAAAATATATGTGCATATATTTTACTTGTCAATAGAAAGTAGGACTTAACCTGATTTACGCACATTAAGTCATCATATTTTAAAACAGGCATACATAATTAAAATTAACAGTTTACCAATTACACCACCGGTTTGTTCAGATTCTTCAGCCTGAATTCCCCTAGTTCCCCCAGACCTCCCATCTTGCCAATAATGTACAATAAGTAAGTCTAATATCAATTATGCCAAATAATTAGCAGGTGTAAAATTACAAAGTTGCCAAATGTATGCATGTGTCTTTTAAAATAGTAACTCTTGGCTTCACCCCAGAATGCCCCTGGACTGCCCCTTTTATACACACGTATTTGGCGCACAAAATGTAAAGTACATTCTCACAGGACAAGCAGGATGGTTGTCCTCACAAATGGTGACATCGAGGATGGAGCCCACCACGGAAAACTTCTGTCAAAGTTTAAACAGAACTTTGACTGGCCCCTACTGGGCATGCCCAGCAAGGCACTGACCCTGCAGCCAGCAGGGGTCTCCCTTCAGTCTTCTTTTTTCCGCGCAGCAGTTGCCACGCGGTGAAAGGAGCTCTCTAACCACGTTCCTGACAGGAATTTGGAAGTTAATTTCCTAAGAAAATTTGCCCCTCAGGGGTCTCCCTTCGACAAATTTTTTAGTCATCTTACGGAACCCGGTAAGTTTTTTGCCTTTTTCCATCGACTACCGTCGATTTTGGCCCTTGAGGCCTATTGGCACTTACCGATCCCCAGCCTAAATTTTGGCTTCAGGCCATGGCAACGGGGTTCCGCCGTTGTCCGGATTGTACCCGGACTATGTCCATCACAGACCCCCACAGGGTTTGTGTAATGTGTTTGGGTAGTGAGCATGATGTCCTGACTTGCACCAAATGTGCCTTAATGACACCCAAGGGTCGCAAAGCCAGGATGGAGAAGATGGGACTCCTCTTCCATGCACCCATCCCAACGCCATCGATAGCATCGACGTCATCGGAACCGGCACCGTCGAAGTTGTACCATCATCGTCAACCCTCCGGTGACCGTCCGCCATCGATCGCTTCTCGGCCGTCGACTCCCGTCCCTTCCCCGGATGGGCGAGGGGATCGGAAGGAAAGGCACCGCCATCGACGGCACAAGTCTCGGCCTGTCGAGGATCCACAGCCATCGACCTCTGCTCAAGCCGAGCCACCGACAAAGAAGCCGCGAACAGACCGGACACCCTCCACGTCTCGTTCGCCGGCATCGAGGAAACCCTCACCCTCCCGGGGTGCGGGGGCCGTGATCCCACCGGTTACGGTGGTCCCTCCGGCCCTGCCTCAGCCTCCCTCTCCCGTCGAGCCGGGTATGGTTACCCCTGGTCTCCGGGCAGAACTGGACCGGCTGGTCCAGGAGGCCATCGAGAAAGCGATGAAGAAATTGCAACCTCCATCGGCACCGTCTCCGGCACCGGTTCCAGTGCCGCCCCCAACACCGACACCGGCACCGGCTTCGCCACCGAGGGAACCAACTACCGAGCCGTTGATACAAGCGCTAGCACCGCTACTGAGCCGCATGGAGGCGCTCATGACGGCCCTTCCATCGGTGATTCCAGTACCATCGACAACACCACCGTCTCCGACTGGATTTTCATCGGCAGGAGAAACACCATTCCGGATTCCCCCTTCCGGGGTGGTTCCATCGGTGCCTTCTGGTATATCTCCACCGATATATCCTTCGGTTCCATCCATTCCACGCCAGGCACCGATTCCATCGGCAGCACCGAAGCCATCGATGCCATTTCTGGTTCCACCTACGGCACCGATTCCACCTCGGTTTCCATCGATGCCTTCAGAGCCTCAGCCAGGTCCATCAGGGCTACAAGCCCCACTTGATCCCTACGATACCTGGGGTGATGATGATGATACATCTTCTGACACAGATTTGCCTTCGCCACCATCTCCTACAGAGAGTAGAAAAAGATCTCCTCCTGAGGATCTATCTTTCATTAATTTTGTGAAAGAGATGTCAGAAGTTGTACCCTTTCAACTACAATCTGAAGCTGATGACAGACACCAGATGATGGAACTCCTTCAATTTCTGGATGCTCCAAAAATCATCGCTTCCATCCCTATACACCAGGTGTTTTTGGATCTGCTCAAGAAAAACTGGGAATCTCCTTCATCAGTGTCCCCAGTTAACAAAAAAGCTGACTCCACCTACCTTGTCCAGTCAGCACCAGGTTTCCAAAAACCTCAACTGGATCATCGCTCTGTTGTGGTTGAGTCCGCGCAGAAGAAGGCCAAGCGTCTTAAGCCACACTCTTCTACCCCACCTACCAGGGACAACAAGTTCCTAGATAGTGTTGGACGGAAAGTCTATCATGGAGCTATGTTGATTTCACGCATAGCTTCATATCAACTTTACATGACTCAGTACAACAGAGCCATCCTTAAGCAGATGCAAGACTATGCTGACACGTTGCCAGACCAATACCAACCGCAGCTTCAAGCCCTTCTTCACAAGGGATTTGAGGCAGGGAAGCACGAGATTAGGACTGCCTACGACATATTCGATGCTTCCACAAAAGTTTCAGCCACAGCCATCTCAGCCAGACGTTGGGCTTGGTTAAAATCATCCAACCTTCGCCCAGAGGTTCAGGATCGTCTTGCTGATTTACCCTGCTTAGGCGATAATTTGTTTGGAGAGCAAATTCAGCAGATTGTGGCGGAGTTAAAAGACCACCATGAGACGTTGAAACAACTCTCATCTGTCCCACCTGAGCTGACCTCCAAGCAACCGCAAAAGAAAGACTCTAAGAAGTCATTCTTTCGACCACGCCGTTATTACCCTCCATCGGCCAGGCCTCGTCCAGCTCGATCCTCTACTAGGCCTCAGCCGCGTCAGCCTAGGAAACAAAGGCCTACTGTAGCCCCTCCTCCTGGGCCTGCGGCTGGCCTTTGACTCCCCTGTAGGGAACACATGCCAAACCCCTCTTCCGGACATCCCTGTAGGAGGTCGACTGTACCATTTTCTACAACCTTGGTTGCAGATCACCTCAGATCAGTGGGTGCTAACAATTATCGCACAGGGTTACCACCTCAACTTCATATCTCTTCCGGCAGACTCCCCGCCTCTTCAAGCGTGGAGTCTATCCACCCATTTGGCTCAATTACAACAGGAAGTATCCCTTCTTCTGCAATCAAATGCTATAGAACCCGTTCCTCCCTCTCAACGAGGCAAGGGATTCTATTCCAGATACTTCCTAATACCAAAGAAATCAGGGGGACTACGTCCCATTTTGGACCTTCGAGCCCTCAACAAATACCTTCAAAAAGAGAAGTTCAAAATGGTAACCCTAGGCGCGCTGCTCCCTCTGCTACAAAGAGGGGATTGGCTGTGCTCTCTCGACCTCAAGGACGCTTATACCCACATTGCGATCACACAATCCCATCGCAAATATCTGCGGTTTCTAGTAGGCCACGACCATTATCAATACCGTGTCCTACCTTTCGGTCTAGCTTCTGCCCCACGAGTCTTTACCAAATGTCTCGTAGTGGTAGCAGCATTCCTAAGGAAGGAAGGTGTCCACGTCTACCCATACCTGGACGATTGGCTAATCAGGGCCTCCACCCAACAGATAGCTCAATCCTCCCTAAAATTGACAATTCAAACACTCCTTTCCTTAGGGTTTCTCGTCAATTACGAGAAATCTTGCTTAGTCCCGTCTCAAACCTTATCCTTCATTGGGGCAGACTTGGACACCTTACAGGCAAAGGCTTACCTTCCTCTTCAGAGGGTCCACACCCTAATGTCCCTGGCTCGCCAGCTCCAGTCTCAGAACATTGCCACGGCTCGCCAGTTCCTCATTCTCCTAGGGCACATGGCATCCTCGGTTCAAGTCACTCCCATGACCCGACTAGCCATGAGAGTAACACAATGGACTCTACGACACCAATGGATTCAAGCTTTTCAGCCTCTGTCCTCCATAGTCACAGTCACACAAGCGCTGCGCCTATCCTTAACCTGGTGGACGACTCAGGTCAACCTCCTTCAGGGCTTACCCTTTCTTCCACCGGATCCGCAAGTAATCCTAACCACCGACGCTTCTCACATCGGTTGGGGAGCCCATGTGGACGACTTTCAAACCCAAGGGTTATGGTCCAAAGAGGAAGCCGAACACCAGATCAATTTCCTGGAACTTCGAGCAATCCGCTATGCGCTCCGCACTTTCAAAGATCATCTCTTTCATCAGATAATCTTAATCCAGACGGACAACCAAGTGGCCATGTGGTACATAAACAAGCAGGGAGGCACAGGCTCCTTCCTTCTGTGTCAGGAAGCTGCGCAGATCTGGGCGGAAGCCCTCTCCCACTCCATGTACCTCAGGGCCACTTACCTGCCGGGAGTAGACAATATATTGGCAGACCAGCTGAGCCGTGTCTTCCAACCACACGAGTGGTCACTCGATCCTCTGGTAGCGACCTCTCTGTTTCACAAGTGGGGTTCTCCTCGCATAGACCTCTTTGCGTCCCCTCAGAACCACAAAGTGGACGATTACTGCTCTCTCATTCGGAGCCAGCACTCTCGGCCGAGGGATGCATTCTCCCTCAAGTGGACAACCGGTCTGCTCTATGCATTCCCTCCACTCCCTCTTGTGTCAAAGACTCTCGTGAAGCTACGCCAGGACGGAGGAACCATGATCCTGATAGCACCTTACTGGCCACGCCAAGTATGGTTTCCAATACTCCAGGATCTCTCCATCCGCAGGCACATTCCTCTGGGAAAGGACCCGCATCTGCTCACTCAAAACGACGGATGCCTCCTCCATCCCAACCTCCAAGTCTTGTCCCTGACGGCATGGATGTTGAAAGGTTAGTCCTTCAGCCTTTCAACCTTTCAGATTCCGTTTCTCGGGTCCTGATAGCTTCACGAAAGCCTTCCACAAGAAAGTCTTACTCATACAAATGGAAAAGGTACACATCATGGTGCACTTCTCAGTCCCTTGATCCCCTTTCCTGTCCAATCTCCAAATTCTTGGACTATTTATGGCATCTCTCTGAATCAGGTCTTAAAACCTCTTCTATCAGAATGCATGTCAGTGCGGTAGCCGCCTTCCATAAGGGTATTGGGGGTAATCCTATTTCAGTACAACCCCTAGTAACACGCTTTCTTAAGGGCTTGCTCCATCTAAAGCCGCCCTTGCGTCCTCCGGCCCCATCCTGGGACCTTAACCTGGTTCTTGGTCGTCTTATGAAACCTCCTTTCGAACCTCTGCACTCCTGTGACTTTAAATATCTCACTTGGAAAGTGTTATTCCTTTTGGCTATTACTTCAGCTCGCAGGGTTAGTGAATTACAGGCCCTAGTTACCTATCCGCCTTACACTAAGCTCCTGCAGGACCGCGCGGTACTCCGCACTCACCCTAAATTTTTACCTAAGGTAGTTTCTGAGTTTCATATCAATCAATCCATCATACTACCTATCTTTTTTCCCAGGCCCCACTCCAACTCTGGAGAGCAGACCCTGCATACCCTAGACTGTAAACGGGCTCTAGCTTTTTACCTAGACCGTACAGTTTCCCACAGGAAGAGCACTCAATTATTCGTCTCTTTCCATCCTAATAAGTTGGGACAACCTGTGGGTAAGCAGGCTCTTTCTTCCTGGTTGGCGGACTGCATTTCTTTTTGCTATGAGCAAGCTGGCATTCCTTTTCAAGACCGTGTTAAAGCACACTCTGTGAAGGCCATGGCGACGTCAGTGGCACACCTTCGATCGGTGCCGCTTCCTGACATCTGCAAAGCTGCAACCTGGAGTTCTCTCCATACCTTTGCAGCCCATTATTGTTTGGACAAGGCTGGAAGACAGGATTCCATCTTCGGCCAGTCTGTCTTGCGTAACCTTTTTCCAACCTGATGTACCAACACCCTTCCACCTACCCGGTTGGGTGCGGATGCCCTTTCCCAAATTTCTCCTCACTTATTGTGCCTGCTGCACACCGTTGGGTACATTTGGTGCAAATCGGGACATCCTCAGCTCGGTACTCACCCATTTGTGAGGACAACCATCCTGCTTGTCCTGTGAGAAAGCAAATGTTGCTTACCTGATGTAACAGGTGTTCTCACAGGACAGCAGGATGTTAGTCCTCACGAAACCCGCCCGCCTCCCCGCGGTGTTGGGTTCGTTTTATTCTTACTTTCTAGGCACTGCCTGTAGCTTTGAAAATCAGACTGAAGGGAGACCCCTGCTGGCTGCAGGGTCAGTGCCTTGCTGGGCATGCCCAGTAGGGGCCAGTCAAAGTTCTGTTTAAACTTTGACAGAAGTTTTCCGTGGTGGGCTCCATCCTCGATGTCACCATTTGTGAGGACTAACATCCTGCTGTCCTGTGAGAACACCTGTTACATCAGGTAAGCAACATTTGCTTATTTACTTTCAACTTTTACAAAATAATAATTACGTGAGTACAGGCTTCTTTCGTATGTGTATGCTAATATTTATTCACATAATTCTTTGAAAATGTACCCCTTAGAATGAAAAAAATACCATGCCATGCAATGTCACCAAGTTTGATTACAAGGATTTTTGACTATAAATTTCACTCTGTCTAGACCCACAATTCTTCAAAATATAGAGTGTCACTCAGTCTTATCACCTACATTGAAAAGGCACCACTGGGACTTTTGATAATCTAAAGATTTCATCCAGTTTCTGACCAAATTGAAACAATGTATCAAGGTTCTTCACAATACAGAGTTATCAACCACCCTTTAACCAAAATTTAAAGGTATTATGCAGACTTTTGGATATGTTTGACTAGAAAGAAAATTTCTAGTACATACAATATACAAACATAAGTTCTACTTACCCAACTAGAGGTCCTCTGAAAATCCCATAAAGATAAGCCCCCAAAATATAATAATAGTAATAATATTAATTTAGGTCCCGAGTATAGTAGAAGAATATGATAAACCCAAAGCCAGATATTATTGTAAACATATCTTATATAAGATATCAGCTTGTTACAAATCTGTATATTACAGAGAATTGTGCAGCTGAGAAAGAGGGAGAGAGAGAAGAGTAGATGTATGTGTGTGGATGTCTGTGAATCTCTCTGCCCCAATTCTCGATAGTTCCATTGTTTATATTATTAAGTTTATGGCTGTTCAGCAGCATTTCCCTCTAAAGTGCTTACTTATAATTTATTTATTTGCCTATTTCAAATTATTTCTAACCTGTGCCCTTCTTCAATCAGGGCGGGTTACATGAATAACACACAATTTTAAAAGGCAACAGACAATGCAAAATTTACACTTTACGAAACAATAAACTCAATAATGGTAGTCAAAAATTCTCTGCAGAGAGTAGGATAATTTTCTGATTGGAAGGCTAAGTAAATAAGTATGTTTTTATTGCTTTCTTGAATTCCTTGTGAATTGATTATAGAACATATTTCTAGTGGGACTAAGTTCCAAATTGCTGGTCCTGCCATGAATAACGCTCTTACCAGAATACTTTAATGAAATATTTAAACCAGAATTTCAGCCCCACCAATCAATATCAACTAAGCTAAATACTCTGCTTGCAGGTATACAGGCTAATTTTAAAACTATAGAAGACAATATCTTTCCTCTTCGAAGTATAAATTGATTGAAGCCACTAAGGCCTGGATTTTCTAAGGTCACAGACCTTAGAAAATCCGGCAGTAACGGGGGGCAGGGGGCAGGCCCGATCACACCTCCACAGTGTGATCGCTGCCGGCTTTCGCACCCAATAGCGCCACCGTGAAAGGTGGTGCGATCGGGCACACTGCTGGCAGCGATAAGGTATCCTACCTTTTTGCCGTCAGCGAAGTCGTCACGGAGTCTGCCCCAAGGCCGCCCTGACTTCGTCCCGATTTAGATATCGCGTGCGATACCTTTGGAAAATTACCCCCTAAGACTGTTAAATAAGAGTCAACCATAGTGCAGTATTACTCAGAGAATCATTAGGCCTAGTCATGCAAAGCACAGGCAAGCTTGCTGAATTACCTTGTGGGTATGCTATCATACTGACACCCAGTTTGATCCCTGACTTGGGTCTTCCACTGCCCAAGTCAGCTGGGACTGGGAAGGCTGCAGAGACAGCATTCAGAGCCCCTTATGGCGAGGGAGTCCTGGTTATTGCTTAAGGGTGACAGTGTCCAGATTCAGGACCCATGATTGCAGGGTTCCAAAGAAGGCCTTGTGCATGGCCCCCAGTCTAGGCCTGTTGCTACAGTGACCAGATAGTTGCAAATGTCACCAAGATCCAAGCTCTGATTCCAATTGAGCTGAAGGCTGAAAGGAGCAGGAATTGCTGGGTCTAAATAAATAAAAAATAAATTTATAGTTTTTGATCTGAAGCAGCATCAAAGAAAATGTCTAAAACTTTCCTTAAAATCAGAATGTACAACAATTTGACACTGACGGTAATTTTAAAAAGAGCCCACATGCACCCATACACGTGCATATCAGCGTGCGAGCGAAGATACACTAGAATTTTAATCATGCCCGTACTTGCATGCATATATTTTAAAATGTATCAAGTGTTAATCTGTATCCAGTTTTGTAAACTAGCAGTAGCAAATGCAAATGATATCTTTCTTTACTATCAGAACTTTATCTTTATCATATATATAACAATGTATTTTTCTTTTTCTAATTATATAAGTGTCCTCAAGTCCTGAAGTCATCAAGATAAACTCTTTCAAGGATATTGCAAATAAAGTGGAGGAATATTACATAAAGGGATATGTTGTTGGAGCAGTTCATCCAATTATTCTGTCTACTGGCCGGAGAAGGCACTTACCAGTGAGCTACCTATATCGAGTTGTGTTATTCAGACTTAAATTAAGGTGAGCACATGCATCAGAGTTTTGAATTAATATTTGATAATAGTATAACAGCATTATTGCTTTTGTGGCTAATTTTTAAAGCATAGCCTGGTATAAATTCCAGTGTAATTACTCCAGTTATTAAGGTTCAAGGTAAGATTAGTATTTAGAGAACAAGTTAATACCTCTCACTACCTAGCTTCAATTCTCTCTTCCCTCATTTATATTCATTTGGATGCTATAGAATACCAGTAACATAGCTGTGTATTTGACCTATAAAAATAAGTCTATTATTTTTGCCATTCTGTGACTTTATTTTGAATGTACTCAGTTTTAGTGTGTGTCAAATTCAGTTTTACTGCCTTGTTTTATTTTCAGATATTGTATTATAACTGTTCATTGAATAGTGCTGAACAAGAAGAAAATAAATATTAGACTATCACTAGATCAACTGGGAGGAAGCCAGCCAGACAAGAACTGTGCAGAACTTTTCCAATCACACTAATAGCTGAGTACTACATTCCCTGACAAGTATACATATTTCCCATGTTCACGTGGACCTTATTGAATGCAAGCCCTGGAGTACTTGCAAATGGAGAATATGAATGGGATAGTATTCACCCCCCTTATTTGCTTTGGTGTTTTTAAATGCACATGCATCAGGATAGTGCAGAAAGTTCTGTGTAAATAAGGACATATGGTCCTTTTAATGCATAAGAACAAAAGAAACAAAAGAAATTGCTATACTGGGTCAGACCAAGGGTCCATCAAACCCAGCATCCTGTTTCTAACAGTGGCCAATCCAGGCTATAAGTACCTGGCAAGTTCCCAGACACTAAGTATATCCCCTGCTACTGAAGCCATTAATAGCAGTGGCTATTCCCTAAGTCAACTTGATTAATAGCAGTTAATGGACTTCACCATCAAGAATTAATCAAACCTTTTTTCAACCCAGCTACACTAACTGCACTAACCACATCTTCTGGCAACAAATTCCAGAGCTTTAATGTGCGTTGAGTGAAAAAGAATTTTCTCCTAGGACATGCAGGATGTTAGTCTTCACAGATGGGTGACATTATCAGAAGGAACCCGGCATGGAAAACGTTTGTCAAAGTTTCTAGAAGCTTTGACTGGCACACTGAGCATGCCCAGCATGCCACTATCTGCACATCCAAGCGAGGTCCCCCTTCATTCTCTCTTTTTCCGCAGTGCAGTTTTTGGAGCTCTGCTTCATTTGCCTTTTGCGCTTTAAATTTGCAATTTTTTCTCCTGGTCCATAGTCGGTTCCCCTTTCGCTGTTGGTGTATCTCCTTGGCGCGGTAGGTAAACATTTTTCTCCCTTCTTCGCAGTCAGTTCCCGGCGTCCCACTTCTATGTGGCCCCCGATCATCGACCGCGTGCCGGCTGTTTTTCATGGCATTGTCCAGCTTCCATCGGTGTTCCCAGTGCCTACGGACCATGTCCATTACAGATCCGCATGAGGTTTGCATCCTCTGCCTGGGGGCATCACACAAATCCGAGAGTGTCAGCTGTGCAATCAGATGTCCCCCAAGGGCCGTCTTGCTCACCTCGATAAAATGGAGAAACATTTTGGTCCCAAAAATCTGCTCCATCCACGCCCGCGTCGGAGTCTTCGACATCTGGGGGTCAAGGGGAGCCACTCGATATACTTCTCCTTGCCACACCCCCGGCGGCATCTTGTAAAGACCGAGGGGACGGGGACCGGTCCTCCGTGGTCTTGCCGATTTCCAGGACATCAGGATCCTCTGCCTCCTCTGCACTGGGGAAAGACCGGACCAAGCACCGTGGGAGATCCCACAAGCATCAATACTGGTCACTGTCGGCACATGGCTCTGTTTTCGGTGTAGTACTGGTGGCTACCGTACCGCCACCGAAGCAACCCCGTGGTATGGAGGCCTCATCCTCTGATAAACCCGGGAGTCCAATATCGGTGCTGTGCACAGTGCCTCCTAAGAGACCTGAAGAGGCACCGGTCTTCCCCCTCCCTTAGTCCTGTCCTCACCAGACTTTCAGGAGGAGCTGGACCGCAGGGTGCAGAATATGGTGCTCTGAGCTCTGTGGAGTGTTCTGCCGCCCCACCACCAGCCCCCATACTGGTGCCAGAGCCTCTGCCGTCTATCTCGGACCCTGACCATCCTCGCTCGCGGCTGTGGGCAGCCGCCTATGCCCCCGAGTGCCTGCTGCCTCCTCGGCTGTTCCTGGCTCCTCCGCGGACCTCCTCAGCTCCCGGTGGGTCTCCCCACATGGGCCGCGGTGAGATGCCGTCATCCGGCCTCCTGCAGGCCTTGGCTTAGGCGCACACGCGTGTGCCTCTCACACCTTTAAAGGGGCCGTGGCGGGAATCTAGCCCGCGGCCCCGGATAATGACATCATCGGCCATGCTATATAAGGCAGGGCCTGCCACTAGTTCCTTGCCTTGGCAACAGGTCTCCATGTTTGTTCGTGGGCTCATTGCCCATCATTCCTGGTTCCTGATCCTGAGTCGTACCTTGGTCCCTTCCTTGTCTTGCTGGACTGACCTTCGGCTTTGACCCTTGCTATGTTGGACCATGCTCAGGATTGACTCTCTGGCTTTGACCATTGCTAGATTGGACCACGCTCAAGATTGACCCTCTGGCTTTGACCCTTGCTCCGTTAGACTCTGTACCTTGTCTTACTCAGCCGCCTGCCCTGACACAAGCCTGCCTTTGACTACGTCTTCGGTATCTTCCTGGACTCGGCCTTTCAGGCTTCGGCCTTCTATTACCTGGGCGCCACCTGTCTCTGCCCTCTTCTTTTTGGCGTCCGGGTCTCTGGATCCCTGCCTCGTCCGGACCTACGCTGGTCCCTTGATACCTCTGCTGGTCCCTGGCAACCCTTGCATCTCATCTACTGGGAGTCGTCACACGAATGCCCGCCTAAGACCAGCTGGCCCCGGCACCCAAGGGCTCAACCTGTGGGGAACGTGGGCTAGTATTGGCGAAGCTCCAGTTGGCCTCCGTCTCCTAGTCAGCTCTGCCTCCCAATGGTGGGGACCCATGGGGCTTGCCCTACGGGTAGCGTCAACCCCACCTCGGGCCAAAGGTCCATCACCAGCGTAACAAGGATGGCCTGGCTCTATGCATCCGATCTTCGGCCAGAGGTGCAGTAGAAGTTGGCAGACCTGCCATGTACGGGTGAAAACTTGTTTGGAGATAAGGTCAGAGATGCAGTAGCTCAGTTGAAGGATCATCATGAAACCCTTCAACAACTGTCCGCTAGTGCTTTGGACTCTCCATCTTCTGCCAGGAAATCTTCCAGGCCAAGCTCCAGGAAGTCCTTATACCAGCAGCGGAAATATTATCCCCCCACTTCTCGGACTTACACACCCTGGGCCAGTTCTAGGGTCCGTTCCTATCAACAGCGAGCACCTAGGCCTCAGCCAGCCCCCTCCAACAGGCCCCGGCTATGGACCTTTGACTGGAGGCAAGGGAGCACAGGTCAGCAAGATGTACCTCTGACGCTAGATCCCCCCAGTGGGAGACAGACTTCTTTGCTTTGCCCACCACTGGGCGACATTCACTTTGGACTAATGGGTCTTTGCTATAATTCGCCAGGGGTATCGTCTCAATTTCAGAAAGATCCCAGAGAACTCTCCCCCTTGTCCATCGTGGGGTACATCTGCCCAGCAGGTCATACTTCGGACAAAGCTATCCGCCCTTCTCACACAGGAACATTAGAGCCCGTTCCTCACCCTCAGCAGGGCCGAGGGTTCTATTTGTGGTATTTCCTCATCCCGAAGAAAAATGGGGGCTTGTGCCCCATTCACGATCTCAGGGTGTTAAACACGTTTCTCACAAGAGAAAAGTTCAAAATGGTTTCCCTGGGCACTCTGATTCCCCCCTCAAAAGAGGGGACTGGCTCTGCTCCTTTGATCTCAAGGATGCCTACACCCACATTGCCATCTTCCCAGGGCACAAAAAGTATCTTGGCTTTGTGGTGCGGAAGGCTCACTACCAGTACAGGGTGCTGCCTTTTGGTTTGGTCTCAGCCCTTTGCGTCTTCACCAAGTGCCTGGCAGTGGTGGCTGCGCATCTCAGGCGCCATGTGGTGCACATCTTCCCATACCTGGATGACTGATTGGTCAAAAGTTAATCACGCACAGGGGCACTGGACACTTTAACCCTGACAGTGCAGACGCTGCAGTCTTTGGGTTTTATTAACTAACCAAAATCTCACCTCTGCCCGTCGCCCAGCTGGACTTCATAGGAGCCAGGCTAGACATGGTGCAGGTGAAAGTTTGTTTATTTATTTATTTATTTAAAAACTTTTCTATACCGTCACTAAGTTATATACCATCGCAACAGTTTACAAATAGGCGAGACTAAGGTATGTAATATAGGTTATCGTACATTCTAACAAGTGCCAATAAAGTTCAGTTACAATTTCATAAATAAAATCAATATTTGAGCATGGTAGGTCTAGTCCAGGTATATTATTGAGTTACTATCTCTTTGAGATATTACTTCTTAAATGTAGGATTAAATAAAATCATTCGCATCTGCGTTTCCGTGTACTTTCATTCTCTACCCTCCAGACTCTTTTTAAAGAGCCATGCTTTTCAATTTTTCTTAAAAGTTTTGAGATTATTCTGTAATCTGAGTTCAGGGGGCATCGTGTTCCATAGTATGGGCCCAGCCAATGTGTTCTTGCCGCACGATTGGGCCCTTTCCCTAGCTTTGTTGTCAACCTTCATGCGCAGCAGTCGGACTGTAATTGCTCGCCTCCTGCTTCGCTTATTGGTTCACATGGCAGCCTCAGTACATGTTACCCCGTTAGCCTGCCTTCGCATGCGCAGGGCGCAATGGACGTTATGGTCGCAGTGGCATCAGGCATCTCAGGACCTCGAGGCCCGTGTCTTCATCATACAACCTCTTTAGATCTCTCTGTCCTGGTGGGAGGATCTCTCCAATTTAGAGCAGGGGATTCCCTTACAGGCTGCCCTACCTCAGATGGTTCTTACCACCGATGCCTCTCCTCAGGGCTGGGGAGCCTATGTGGACGGCCCCCACACCAAGGTCACTGGATTGCTCAGGGAACTGCCAGATAAACTTCTTAGAGCTTCGGACATTAGTTATGCTCTCTGAGCATTCCGGGATCGGTTGTCCCACAAGACAGTCCTTTTTCGGACAGTCACCCAGGTTGCGATATGGTATATCAACAAGCAAGGAGGCATGGGATTGCTTCTCCTCTGTCAGGAGATGGTACAGATCAGGACCTGGGCCCTGTCGCAGGGGTTGTCACTGCGAGCTCGAACCTACCTGGGACCCTGAATGTACTGGCAGACCTCTTAAGCCATGCTTTTCAGCTGCACAAGTGGTTCCTGAATCAGGCGGTGGTGGTCCAGATCTTTCACCGGTGGGGAAACCCGGATGTGGACCTCTTTGCCTCCCCGTACAACTGCAAGTTGAGCAATTCTTGCTCCCAGTTCTCGTGGAACGGCCGTCCAGCCTCTGATGCCTTCTCCCTTCATTGGGGGAAGGGTCTCCTGTATGCGTACCCTCCTCTTCCACTCCTCCTGAAGACTCTCCTGAAGCTCCAGCAGTACTGAGGGACCATGATCCTCGTAGCACCCTACTGGCCCAGGAAAGATTGGTTCCATCTCCTTCAGGACCTGTCGATCAGGGATCCCATCAGACTGGGGACCACACCCAATATGATAACACAGAATCAGGGCACCCTGTGTCATCTGAACCTCCGGGTGTTAGCGTTGACAGCCTGGATGTTGAGCGCCTAGTCCTTCAGCTCCTGGATCTCTCGGAAAACGTCTCCAGGTGCTGGTAGCTTCCAGAAAGCCTTCCACCAGGAAGTCTTACAGGTTGAAGTAGAAGAGGTTCTCCACCTGGTGTGAGGGTCATGGCTTAGATTCATTCACGTGCCCGCTTCCCAGGTTCTTGGACTATTTGTGGCACTTTTCTGAGTCTGGGCTCAAAACCACCTTGGTCAGGGTTCATCTAAGTGCGTACCATTGAGGTGTCACTGGTACACCCATATGTAGATTTCTGAAGTGTCTGCTTCAGCTAAAGCCCCCTCTTCGGCCTCCTGTTGTGTCCTTGGACCTCAACATTGTCCTAGCACGGCTCATGAGGCCTCCTTTTGAGCCTCTGTGCTCCTGCGATCCAAAGTTCCTGACCTGGAAGGTTTTATTCCTAGTGGTGTTTATTTCAGCTTGTAGAGTTAGTGAGCTTCAAGCCTTTGTTACATACCCCCCAATAACAAGGTTTTTTCATGATCATGTGGTCTTGCGTACGCACCGCCATACACAAGGTTTTTTGAAGATCATGTGGTCTTGCGTACGCGTTTCTGCCTAACATTGTGACTGATTTTCACATCAATCAGTCCCATTGTGTTTGGCCTTGGGAGGCCTTGCATACTGTTGTGTTTGGAGACCGCTAGGAGAGCGATCTCATCTTGGGAGGATTGTGTGCCCTTGGGCCTCGGCACGACCCCAGAAGACTCGAAGACAGCGCTGAGGGTTGGTGAGACGTGTCCCAGCATGCGTGAAGACAAAGTCTGACCCTCTGCCGGACCTGCATGCTTCTGGGAGCCATCAACACTATGTTGGTATTTGAACAGTCCTCTGACCGTTCCCAGCCCTTTCGGACCTGCCACTAGGTATCGGCAAGAAGCAGCAGGCCAGACTGAGGATGAGGGCAGACGGAGGCCTTGTGACAGAGAAGACTCAAGACATGGACGAGAAGACTCTGGATGTGGAACTGAATGAATTCTTTACCTTGGTCTTTACAGAGGAGGATATTAGGAACATACCCACAGCTGAAGTATTTTTTAATAGTGGAGATTCTGAGCAACTGAAACAAATATCTGTGACAGTGGGGGATGTAATAGATAAAATTGACAGAGTTTTAAAAGAACATAAGAACATTAGAAAATGCCATACTGGGTCAGACCAAGGGTCCATCAAGCCCAGCATCCTGTTTCCAACAGTGGCCAATCCAGGCCATAAGAACCTGGCAATTACCCAAACACTAAGAAGATCCCATTCTACTGATGCAATTAATAGCAGTGGCTATTTTCTAAGTCAACTTAATTAATAGCAGGTAATGGACTTCTCCTCCAAGAACTTATCCAATCCTTTTTTAAACACAGCTACACTAACTGCACTAACCACAACCTCTGGCAACAAATTCCAGAGTTTAATTGTACGTTGAGTAAAAAAGAACTTTCTCCGATTAGTTTTAAAGGTGCCCCACGCTAACTTCATGGAGTGCCCCCTAGTCTTTCTACTATCCGAAAGAGTAAATAACCGATTCACATCTACCCATTCTAGACCTCTCATAATTTTAAACATTTCTATCATATCCCCCCTCAGCCGTCTCTTCTCCAAGCTGAAAAGTCCTACCCTCTTTAGTCTTTCATCATAGGGGAGCTGTTCCATTCCCCTTATCATTTTGGTAGCCCTTCTCTGTACCTTCTCCATCGCAATTATATCTTTTTTGAGATGCGGCAACCAGAATTGTACACAGTATTCAAGGTGCGGTCTCACCATGAAGCGATACAGAGGCATTATGACATTTTCCGTTTCATTCACCATTCCCTTTCTAATAATTCCCAACATTCTGTTTGCTTTTTTTGATTGCCGCAGCACACTTAACCGACGATTTCAATGTGTTATCCACTATGATGCCTAGATCTCTTTCTTGGGTTGTAGCACCTAATATGGAACCCAACATTGTGTAATTATAGCATGGGTTATTTTTCCCTATATGCATCACCTTGCACTTATCCACATTAAATTTCATCTGCCATTTTGATGCCCAATTTTCCAGTTTCACAAGGTCTTCTTGCAATTTATCACTTGTGATTTAACTACTCTGAACAATTTTGTGTCATCTGCAAATTTGACTATCTCACTCGTCGTATTTCTTTCCAGATCATTTATAAATATATTGAAAAGTAGGGGTCCCAATACAGATCCCTGAGGCACTCCACTGTCCACTCCCTTCCACTGAGAAAATTTAATCCTACTCTCTGTTTCCTGTCTTTTAGCCAATTTGCAATCCACGAAAGGACATCGCCACCTATCCCATGACGTTTTACTTTTCCTAGAAGCCTCTCATGAAGAACTTTGTCAAACGCCTTCTAAAAATCCAAGTATACTACATCTTCCAGTTCACCTTTATCCACATGTTTATTAACTCCTTCAAAAAAGTGAAGCAGATTTGTGAGGCAAGACTTGCCCTGGGTAAAGCCATGCTGACTTTGTTCCATTAAACCATGTCTTTCTATATGTTCTGTGATTTTGATGTTTAGAACACTTTACACTATTTTTCCTGGCACTGAAGTCAGGCTAACTAAAATTAAAACCGGTAACCTGTTACCTATCTTTAAAATAGCCGTGGTTCTGAAGACTAGAAGGTGGCCAATGTAACGTTGATTTTTAAAAAGTGTTCAGGACTGATCTGGAAAACTATAGACCGGTGAGTCTGACATCGATCCTGGACAAAATGGAGAAGCCATTCATAAAAAGTAAATCACTGGCTATATAGATAAGCATGGCTTAATGGAGAAGAGTCAACATGGTTTTAGCAAGGGGAAGGCTTGTCTTACCAATTTTTTAGAATTTTTGAAGGTGTAAATAAGCATATAGATAACGAGTCAGTTGATACAGGGCCTGATTTTCAAAAGCATTTAGATGCTTAAAACTGGGTTTTACTCGCATTAAGTGGCTTTTGAATATTGCTACAATATATGCTATAGAATTGTCCATAGGTTTCTCACAGGACAAGCAGGATGGTAGTCCTCACATATGGGTGACATCACAGGATGGAGCCCAATCACGGGAAACTTCTGTCAAAGTTTCCAGAACTTTGAATAGCCCCTACTGGGCATGCCCAGCATGGCACTAACCCTGCAGCCAGCAGGGGTCCCCCTTCAGTCTTCTTTTTTCCGCGCAGCAGTAGCGTCACGGTTAAGGAGCTCTGCAGAGATTCCTGACAGGAATTTTCCTCACGGAATTACTACAAGTTAATTTGCCCCACAGGGGTTCCTCCTCTAACTTTTTCAAGCCGCGGTACTCCGGTAAGTTTTACCCGTTTTTCCGTCGATTACTGTCGAGTTGGCCCTCGCGGCCTACTGGCCATCGACCATACTGCGGCTCAATTTTTTTCCATGGCTATGGCGTCTGGGTTCCGTCGGTGCCCGGAAGTCTGTGTAATGTGTCTTGGACGAGAGCACGATGTCTTAACCTGCACCAAATGTGCCCTAGTGATACCAAAAGGTCGCAAGGCCAGAATGGAGAAGATGGAACTTCTCTTCCGTGCTCAAACCCCGACTCCGTCCATTGCATCGACGTCGTCGGAACTGGCACCGTCAACTTCGCGCCAGCATAGTCCACCGACCGGTGACCGTCTGGCATCGACGACATCTCGGCCTTCAACACCCTCTACTCCCCCTCAGGACCGAGGGGATCGTAGAGACAAACATCGCCATCGGCATAGAAAGTCTCGGACCATCGAGGGAGCAAAATCATCGACCTCGCCATTGTCCGAGCCGCCGTCAAAGAAACCCTGTCCAGAAAAGGCACCGACCTTTTTGGCGATCGGGTCACCGAGGCAACCCTCCCCCGATGGGGCATCGGGAGCCGCGACTCCTCCTTTAATGGTGGTCCCTCCGGCTATGCCTCTGCCTCCTTCTGTTCCGGAGCTGGGGCTGCTTGCTCCAGGTCTCCGAGAAGAACTGGACCGGATGGTTCAGGAGGCCATCTACAAGGCGATGCAACGACTCCAGGTTCCTCCGACACCGGTACCAATTGTGGAACCGCCCACCGACCCGATTCCGGCAGCGTTGGCACCGCTGCTCTCTAGGATGGAAGCGCTCATTCCCGCTTACTCTGTCATCGGGAGGAGAAACACCATTCCGCATCCCTCCATCGGGAGTTCTACCTCAGCCATCGATGTATTTCGACAAAGTCCCCCATGAGAGACTCTTCAGGAAATTACAAAGTCATGGAATAGGAGGTAGTGTTCTATTGTGGAGTGGTAACTGATTAAAATTAAAAGAACATTTCTGTTCTTTGTAAAGGCCATGCCTAATTTATATTTATTGTTCTAAGTTATCTGTAAACCGATACGATGTGCAAACGGCTGTCGGTATATAAAATCTTTAAAATAAAATAAATAAATAAATAGAAGGCTGAAAACAGAGAATAGGACTAAATGGTCAGTTTTCCAAATAGAGAAAGGTCATTAGTGGAGTACCACAAGGATTGGTACTAGGACCTGTGCTGTTTAAAATATTCATAAATGATCTGGAAAAAGGAACAGATAAGGTGATCAGATTTGCAGATGACAGAAAATTATCCAAATTTGTTAAAAGAGCAGCAGATTACAAGAAATTACAGAAGGATCTTGTCAAACTAGGAGATTGAACAATTGAATGGCAGATGAAATTTAATATGGAAAAGTGCAAAGTAATGCACATAAGGAAAAATAATCCAAACTACAGGTGCACAGTGTTGAGTTCAATCTAGGGAATCACTATCCAGGAAAAGGACATTGGAGACCTTGTGGACAATATGTTGAAATCTTCAGCTCAATGTGCAGCGGTAGTCAATAAAGCAAATAGAATCTTAGGAATAATCCAAAAAGGAATGGAAAATAAAACAAAAGATATCATATTGTCTCTGTATTCAGCCATGGTGCGACCACACCTTGAATATTGTGTGCAGTTCTGATTGCCCCATAGCAGAACTAAAAAAGTGGCAGAGGACGGCAACAAAAATGATAAAGGGGATGGAACTTCTCTCGTATGATGAGAGGGTTCACAGGCTACAGCTCTTCAGTGGGAAAAGAGAAGGCTGAAGGGGGATATGATAGAAGTTTATAAAATCATGAGTGGGGTGGAAAAGGTAAATAAACTAACAACCAGCAGATTCAAAACAAATCTTAGAAATTACTTTTTCACTCAGCACACTATCAAGCTGTGGAATCTATTGCTAGAGGACATGATTAAACTGATTAGCATAGCAGGGTTTAAAAGAGATTTGGACATGTTTCTGGAGGAAAAGTCCATAATACATTATTTGCAACTAGACTAAAGAAAGCTATTGCTATCCCTGGAAATGAGTAACAAATTAGATCTACTTCATAGGATTTGCAATCTGGATTGGCCACTGTCAGAGACAGGATGCTGGACTCGATGGACTTTCGTCTGACTCAGTATAGCAATTCTTATAATAAGTTTTGCATGTGGTAATTAAAGCCCAAAGTGAACAATATCTAGCCACAGTTAGTAACCCATTGTAAAGCTCTCATCATTAGGTAGCAACACAAAAGGGCCTATGCACTAAAGCAGTGGTTCTCAACTTTTTTCTGTCGGGACACACCTGACAGATGGTTCTCACATGCATGACAGACTGAACACATGACTGTCACGAGGCTAAATGTAAACATACACTCTGCATCCACAGGAACCCCCAACAATGGGTGCAGAGTAGAACTAGGACATTCTCTGTACAACTTACCATTCAAAAAAATATTCTGGTTTCATCTCAGTAACAGCAACACAAACTCCCTCTACTACCAGGCACAATATCCCTACTTACAAAAAAAGACAACAGTTGACTACCAATACATATCCTATTGAGAAAACACAACAAATAAGACTGATACAAATGCCTGCTGTTGCATCAGGAGGTGGACCCTTGGCCTAGTGCAGGATTGGTAGGCTCCCTGGTCGGACCCAGAGAGCGCCTGCCACCAGGAGGCGGAGCACAAGAGGAGACAGAGGCTAGCTGGAGCTTCGCCACTAGCAACCCTAGGTACCCCCGGGTTGAACCCTTGGGTACCCGGGCCGCCTGGTCTTGTGGGCCTCGCAGGATCTCCTTGATAAGAAGAGAGTCTCTGAAAGTTTGACAAGGCTCAAGGTCAGAGTCAAAGAAACATAGTCAGCCAAAGCAGGGGTCAGTACCAGTGGTCAATCCGTGGATAGTCAAAGAGGCAGAGGTCAGGTTCCGGCAGCGGTCAGGCGTGGTCGTTGAACAGGCAGAGGTCAGGTTCTGGCAGCAGTCAGGTGTGGAAATAGTCACTGAGAACAGTTTGAGAGAATTAAATCAACTAAGGAGGGAACCAGAGGCAACTAGGAAGAGCCCTGTTGCAAAGGCAAGCTCTGTCATCCAGGTGGGCCCTGCAGCCCTTGCGAGCCGCGGCTCCTTTAAATCCTGTGAAGGGACGCGCACACTAAGGGAAGCCCGGAAGTGCAGTTTGGCAGTGGCGTGTCGGTCGTCGGACAGACCCGGGAGGGCGGCAGCGTCTCCAGCGTACCGCAAGGCCACGTACCGCTGGCAGGACCACGGCGAGGAGGTGAGCAGGGCCAGCCATGGAGCCCGTGGCCAGCCATCGCAACACCTGCATGTTAGAAAAATATCTCATCTTGGTCACACACTCAAAACCAACCTTCACCAAATACAGTAAGAACACATATTATAAATATGGAGACAGAAACTGGAATGGAAACCCAAAAAAGCTATTCTGCATGCAGTACAAACCTGGAAAATGGAAATAGAAATATAGCACCTAACACACTCCCAGGATCTTCAATAATGCACAGAAGCTAATCCTTAAAAGTTAAACCTGAATTATGGAACACACTCAAACAGTAGTAATCTAATCTATGGAATGGCAACACTACAAATATTAAATCAGGCCCTAAAATACCATACATGTCCTATTAGGAAAACAGAATAAGCCAAGTTGCTATAGATCCCTACACAGAAACTACAAGCTTGCAGAACACCTTTACCTGGGTCACACATGCAGAACACAAACAGGCCCTAACCAAATACAAAATAAAGAGACCATAAAGCTAATGTTTTAGTTTTTCCATTGTTGCACTGCATACAGAGTTTGGTCTTCTTGCTGTTTACTGTTCAGTTTTTCTCTGTACATTTCTATTTATATATGCCTCAAGAAATATAAAATAATAATTGTAAAACTATACTAATAAAGAAAATAAATGTTTCAAAACAACTGATAGAGTAACATCCAATAATTAAAAATTCATACACATTATTGAAAATTCTCCAAACACCAATAAAATATTTCAAACAGCAGACATCATGTAATTCCCAATAATTAAAATCAAGAAAATGTAACTTAAAAAGCCACCTTAGCTTACCCATCTCCAGTACTCTTCTACTCCTTTTCCTTGCAGGCCAGTAGAAAACACCAGAAGCAGTAGTGGCCACTGAAGCTCTGTCCTCACATACCTCTTCCTTAGGGCCCACAACCATTCTCTGTCTCTTACACAAACACACACACACACACCAGTCACACCCCCACGACCAGTTTCTGTCTCTCACATACCAGTCATCTCCCCGACCAGTCTCTCACTCTTGCACATATCAGTCACCTCCCTAACCAGTCTCTCTCTGTCTCTCACACATCAGTCACTTCTCTGACCATTCTTTCACTTTTACACCTCAGTCACCTCCCTGACTAGTCTCTCACTCTCACACATCAGTCACTTCCCTGACTAGTCTTTCACTCTCACACATCAATCACCTCCCTGACCAGTCTCTCACTCTCACACACACAGTCACCTCCCTGACCTGTGTCTCACACTCTCACACACACTCACCTCCCTGACCAGTTTCTGTCTGCCTCTCATACATCAGTCTCCTCCCTGACCAGTCACTTACACAGTCACATGCATGTGTCCTCTCTCTCTCACTTACATATACGCTCTCAATCACACACATGCTCTTTCTCCCAGGACAAGCAGGATGATAGTCCTCACAAATGGGTGACATCATCAGATGGAGCCCTGTCATGGAATACTTTTGTCAAAGTTTCTAGAACTTTGACTGGCACACTGAGCATACTCAGCATGCCATCAACCCTGAGCCCACACGGGGTCCCCCTTCAGTCTCTTTTTTTCCATGCAGCATTTGCCTCACGGTTCTTGGAGCTCTGTGTGAGTTTTTCCTCAGAATATTCCTCATGGAAATCTTTGAAGTTTACCTTCACTCTCTACCCCGTGCCGGGGTCCCCCATCGCACATCGACTCTGAAGACATTTCGGTGAGTTCAGTTAGTGCTTTTGCTGTCGGTTCCTGTTTATTCTCCTCACAGTGACAGACGGTCACCAACCGCACGCCGCCTATTTTTACCATGACGACCGGGTTTAGGAAGTGCCCTGAGTGCCCATGGACTATGTCCATAACAGACCCGCACAATGTGTGTGTCCTCTGCCTTGGGCCTTCCCATGACGTCCATCAATGTCCGAGCTGTGCTCAGATGACCCCCAAAGGCCGGCACGCCTGCCTGGAGAAGATGGAGCACTTGTTTGGGCCAAGCAAACTGCTCCATCAACTCCAGTAATGGGTACATCGGGTCGAGGGGGTCCATCTGATTCTGATCCCTCTCCATCAAAGCCCCACCAGGAGGACCGAGTTGCAGGAGACCGACCTTCGCCAGCATCGCCCATTCCAAGGCTTCCGCATTGTCATCCTCGGCGCCGGAGAAAGATCAGGCCGAGCACTATGGAAAGCATCTCCACTGGCATCGACACGCATCTCCGTCTAGTGCCGGCCGACACCGAAGTGGCATCGGCCTTGACCGAGCCTCCTCTGAAGAGGCCTCGGGAAGAGAAGCCCCCATCCTCCTCTGGACCCAGGAGCCCAAGGCGTTCCCCACCGGTAATGGTGATGGGCACCGAGCCTCCACGGACTCCCGTGGACACTCCGGTGATACCTAGCCTGCCTCCTCCTCCAGGTCGGTTCTTTCCACACCCTCGTTCCGGGAGGAGTTGGACAGCAAGCTCCCAACAGGCAGTGCTCAACGCCCTTCAGAGTTTTCAATTGCCACCGACACCAGCCCCCATAACGCCATCAGAACCAGTGACATCCATGTTAGCACCCCTTCTGGAAAAGCTGAACGTCCTGCTCAGTGCTCTGCCGACACAGCCCATACCACCCAGGCCTCCGATGCCCAGCCAACCACCGATACCTCCTCCTGTCTCCATCCCAATCCCAGGCTCCTTGGAGGATGAAGATGCGGCAGGACCACCGATGCCAGATCCCGTACCCAGACCATCAGGCCTTCCAGTGCCCGGCGACCCTCTCAGGGCCCGGTGCCCTTGGTGCCGGCACCACCATTATCTGTGCTGCCTCACCACCTATTGGTTCCTGTACCCCGTACTCTGGGGTTAGCCCTCTCTCCTCGACCCAGGCACATCCCTGGTGAGGAAGAGGCCCCCGAAGACCCATGGGGTGACGCCTCCTCAAACCATTCCTTGGAGGCTTCCGAGGACCTTCTTTCAGAACCTTTTCCCCCGGAGGAGAGACTGCGCCCACCCCCGGAAGACCTCTCCTTTGCTAGCTTCGTAAGGGAAATGGTGGAGACAATACCCTTACAACAGAGGAAGATGCCCGCCACAAAATGTTGGAGGTCCTACAGTTTGTGGACGCTCCAAAAGAGGTCATGGCTATCCCAGTTCATGAGGTTCTCCTAGACCTCCTGCACCGTCTCTGGGAACATCCCGGAACTGTGCCTCCAGTCAATAAAAAGACCAGTGCCACGTACCTAGTGCAACAGGCCCTAGGATTTCAAAAAAGCCAGTTGCCCTACCGGTCAGTGGTGGTAGAGTCAGCCCAGAAGAAAGCCAAGAGGACCCGCAGTCATTCCTCTGCCCCTCCGGGAAAAGACCAAAGAGCCCTAGTCACCCTTGGTCAACGGGTTTTCCAGGGGTCTATGTTGGTTGTTCACATAGCAGCATACCAGCTCTGTATGACCTATTATAATTGAAACCTTTGGAAACAAGTCCAGGAGTTTTCGGAAACCCTGCCACAGCAGTTTCAGGAGGGTCTGGACTCCATACTCCAAAAGGGGTTGGAAGCCGGAAAGCACAAGGTGAGGATGGCTTATGACACCTTCAAAACGGCCTCAAGAATCTCAGCAGCTGGCATTAGTGCCAGATGCTGGGCCTGGCTTAAGGCCTCAGACCTTTGTCCTGAGGTAAAAGACAAATTGGCAGACCTCCCCTGTACAGGAGAGAACCTGTTTGGTGATAAAATCAGTGACGCAGTGACCCAACTCAAGGATCACCAAGAGACCCTGCGTCAGCTCTACGCTACCACCGATGCCCCCTCAGCGGCCTGTCACGGTGCATGTAGGGACACCAGAAAACAGTTCTACAAACCACAAAGATACTACCTCCCAGCATCCCGTGCTCGTACAACTTGACCCTCTCAACGAGGCCATCCTCACCAACAGAGGGCATCTAGGGCACAGCCAGCTCCCCAGCCCGGCCCTGCAGCTGGGTTTTGACTCACATCCAGTCGGAGGGCGTCTCTGCCGCTTCGCCAGGAATTGGATACCAATCACCTCTGACCAATGGGTATTGTCCATCATAACCCACAGTTACCACCTCAATTTTCTCGCGGTGCCGCCAGACTCCCCACCTTCTCCGTCATGGAGTCTGGTCGATCATACAGCAGCCCTTGAATTAGAACTCTCGGCCATGCTACAGTCCAGAGCCATGGAACCGGTTCCCTGGACCCACCGAGGCCAAGGGTTCTACTCATGCTATTTTCTCATTCCAAAAAAGACAGGCCGCCTCCATCCTGTCCTCGACCTTCAAGCCTTAAACAGGTTCCTGCGTGAAGAGCAGTTCAGAATGGTGTCCTTGGCACCCTACTCCCGCTACTGCAGCAGGGGGAATGGCTCTGCTGTCTGGATTTATAAGACGCTTATGCACATATTGCGATTTTTCCACCTCATCACAAATATCTGCGGTTTGTCGTGGGTCACCGTCACCTCCAGTACAGGGCTCTCCCCTTCAGGCTCGCCTCCATGCCCCGCGTATTCACAAAGTGCCTGGCAATTGTCGAAGCACAGTTGCGCTGAAGCGGCATACATGTATTTCCATATCTGGACAATTGGTTCATCAAGAGCTTGTCCAAGGAGGGAGCCCTTCACTCCCTCCACTTAACCTTACAACTCCTTCAGTCACTGGGTTTTCTGGTCAACTACCCAAAATCCCACTTGACTCTTTCTCAAAAACTGTCATTCATCGGGGCAGACCTGATCACGACCTTGGTCAAGGCGTTCTTTCTCAACGAACGTGTAGTCAACCTGGCGGCCTCCATCCGGGCACATGGCATTGTCTGTCCATGTCACCCCAATGGCCCGCCTAGCCATGAGAGTCACACAGTGGACCCTGTGATCTCAGTGGAGACAAGCCTCTCAAAAACTCTCGGCACAAGTCCACATAACCACTCCACTCCGGATCTTCCTTGCCTGGTGGATGCAAAAATCCAACTTGAACAAAGGACTGCTTTTTCAGCCCCCGGCTGCTCAAATAACTTTGACCACAGATGCCTCCAACCTGGGCTGGGGCACCCATTCAAACAGACTCCACACACAAGAGATGTGGTCGACAGCCAAGGCGGCCTGCCAGATCAACTTCCTGGAACTCTGGGCGATGCGGTACGTCCTCGCCTGTCCAACAAGGTCATCCTGATCCAGACGGACAACCAGGTAGCCATGTGGTACCTCAACAAACAGGGGGACACAGGCTCTTACCTGCTGTGCCAAGAGGCACAGCAGGTAAGAGCCTGTGTCCCCCCTGGTTGTCCGTCTGGATCTGTCTGGATCCCCAGGGCCCAGGCAGATTTGGGCCTGGGCCCTGTCGCATTTCATGCTCCTGCGAGCCACATATCTGGCAGGCACACAGAATGTAGTGGCGGACCGCCTCAGCTGGACATTCCAGCCCCACAAGTGGTCTCTGAATCCCTGTGTGATGACCAGGATCTTCTGCTGGTGGGGTCAGCCGGACGTCAGTCTCTTTGCGTCCTCACAGAACCACAAGGTGGACCGATTCTGCGCCCTACAGGGGGATCGAAGGACACCACCCGTGGATGCCTTTACCCACTCTTGCAGCACGGCCTGTTATATGCGTACCCTCCGATTCCGCTAATAACCAAGATTCTCATGAAGCTACAGCAGGACCGATGCTCCATGATCCTCATAGCCCCGCATTGGCCGCGTCAGGTCTGGTTCCCCATCCTCCGCAACCTCTCTGCCCAGGAACCCATTCTCCTGGGCACCTCGCCCGAACTCATCATGCAGGATCAGGGCAGGCTGCGCCACCCGAACCTCCGGTCCCTGTCCCTGACAGCCTGGATGTTGAAAGCCTGATACTCCGATCCCTCGAACTTTCTGCTAATGTCTCGCAGGTCCTAGTAGCTTCACGAAAGCCTTCCATGAGGAAGTCATTTCAGATGAAGTTTAAAAGGTTCTCGTGGTGCAGGCAAGAAGGCCTTGACCCCTTCTCTTGCCCCACGCTGAGGCTTTTGGACTACCTCTTCTACCTTTCAGAGTCCGGTCTACAGACAAGCTCAATTTGGGTACATCTGAGTGCTATAAGCACCTACCATCGAGGGGTGGGCGATACCCCAGTCTCGGTGTAGTCCTTAGTGGGGCGCTTCATGAGAGGCTTACTACAACTAAAGCCTCCCCTACGTCCTCCTGTTGTGGTCTGGGACCTCAACATAGTGCTGGATTGGCTCATGCGGCCTCCATTTGAGCCCCTGTGCTCCTGCAAGTTAGTTTTCTTCTTCGCGGAGGTTACTTCTACTCGTAGAGTCAGTGTTCTTCTACAACAGGGTGGTACTGTGCACTCACCCCAAGTTCCTGCCTAAGGTAGTGACTGACTTCCACCTAAATCAGTCCATTGTTTTGCCCACTTTTTTCCCCGAGGCCACACTCACACCCAGGTAAGAGGGCTCTACCTACCTTGGACTGCAAGCGTGCTCTCGCCTTTTATTCAGAGAGCACCGCAGCCCACAGGCAGTCCACCCAACTCTTTGTCTCCTTCGATAAGAATAGACTAGGAGTTGCAGTGGGCAAGCAGACCCTCTCTAATTGGTTGGCAGACAGTATTGCTTTCTGCTACCAGCAAGCAGGCCTTCTGCTAGAGGGCCGAATAAAAGCGCACTCAGTGAGGGCCATGGCAGCGTCAGTGGCACACTTCCGAGCAGTCCCTGTTTCTGAAATCTGCAAAGCTGCGACGTGGAGTTCCCTTCACATCTTCGCAGCCCATTATTGTCTGGATAAGGACGGTCGACAGAACTGTGTCTTGGCCAATCTGTCCTCCGTAATCTGTTTCCAGTGTAACAACCCAACTCTTCCTACCTAGGGCCCCGACTGGTGTTCAGGCTACCCCGTTGTTGCCAACAGCTCCCCTGTTGTTGTGTTTATTGCATGTTATTAGGTGTCTGTTGGCTCAGGGTGTTCTGGGAGCAGCCTGCAGCTGTGAGGACTACCATCCTCCTTGTCCTGGGAGAAAGCAGAGTTGCTTACCTGTAACAGGTGTTCTCCCAGGACAGCAGGATGTTAGTTCTCACAAGACCCACCCGCCACCCAGCAGAGTTGGGTTCGCTTCCGTTTTATTTTATTTTTTGCTCATACTTTTGCTATAAAACGAGACTGAAGGGGGACCCTGTGTGGCCACAGGGTTGGTGGCATGCTGAGCATGTTCAGTGTGCCAGTCAAAGTTCTAGAAACTTTGACAAAAGTATTCGGTGACAGGGCTCCATCTGATGATGTCACCCATCTGTGAGGACTAAAATCATGCTGTCCTGGGAAAACACCTGTTACAGGTAAGCAACTCTGCTATCTCACACATACACGATCTCTCTCACACGCAAGCTCTCAGTCACATACATTCTCTCTTTCACTCTCCCTCACATATGCTTTCTCACTCTCAATCTCACTTCCCCACCCCAGAGCACAAATGTGAGCTGCAGCAGCCTCCTCCTTCAGCCCCCGCGTTCCAAAAAAGAATCCCATCAGCTGCGGGAACTAAAGCTTCTCTCTCCCATTGCAGATTGTCAATGGGAGAGAGAAGCTGATGTTCTCACAGGACAAGCAGGATGGTTGTCCTCACAAATGGGTGACATCGAGGATGGAGCCCAACCACGGAAAACTTCTGTCAAAGTTTCCAGAACTTTGACTGGCCCCTACTGGGCATGCCCAGCACGGCACTAACCCTGCAGCCAGCAGGGGTCTCCCTTCAGTCTTCTTTTTTCCGCGCAGCAGTAGCCACGCGGTGAAAGAGCTCTTAACCACGTTCCTGACAGGAATATAGAATTTATTATTCTGAAGAAAATTTGCCCCTCAGGGGTCTCCCTTCGTTGAATTTTTTCGTCCGCGGAACTCCGGTAAGTTTTGCCGTTGTTTCATCGACTTTCGTCGACTTTGGCCCTCGGGGCCCGTTAGCAGTCGACAGTCCCGCGGCTAAATTTTTGGCCTTCCGCCATGGCATCGGGTTTCCGACGGTGCCCGGACTGTACCCGGACTATGTCTATCACAGACCCTCATGGAGTCTGTGTTTTATGCTTGGGTAGTGAGCATGATGTCCTGACTTGCACCAAATGTGCCTTAATGACACCAAAAGGTCGCAAAGCAAGAATGGAGAAGATGGGGCTCCTCTTCCATGTTCGCACCCCAACGCCATCGATTGCATCGACGTCATCGGAACCGGCACCGTCGAAGTCTTCCTACCATCGACAGCCCTCCGGTGACCGTCCGCCATCGACACCTTCTCGGCCATCGACTCCTGTCCCTTCCCCCGATCATCGAGGAGATAGGAAGGAGAAACATCGCCATCGACGTCATAAGTCTCGGCCCGTCGAGGAATCGACGTCATCGACCTCTGTACCGACCGAGCCTCCGCAGAAAAAGCCTCGATCAGAGTTGGCACCGTCCACTTCTGTTTCGCAGGCACCGAGGCAACCCTCACCCCTTCGGGGTTTGGGAGCCGCGATTCCACCGGTGACGGTGGTCCCTCCGGCTCAGCCTCAGCCTCTCTCTCCCGTTGAGCCGGGTCTAGTTACCCCTGGTCTCCGGGCAGAACTGGACCGGCTGGTCCAGGAGGCCATCGATAAAGCGATGCAACGGTTCCAGCCTCCCCTGGCACCGACTCCGGCACCGAGAGCGGAACCGGCCACCGAGCCGATTGCGGCTGCACTGGCACCGCTGTTACACCGGATGGAGGCACTAATGACAGCCTTTCCACCGGTGATACCTATGTCACCGACACCGGCAAGACCGCTGTCACCGACAGATATTTCCTCGGGTGGAGAAACACCGTATCGGATCCCACCTTCGGGTATAGTTCCGTCGGTTCCAGGGCGTCCCTCGCCATCGATCTATCCCTCGGCACCGATACGCCCCTCTGCTCCACCGAGGTTTCCGATGCCGGCATCGATTCCATCGAGACCAACACCGGTTCCTTCGATGCTGACCCCAGCACCGATCCCGACATCGATTCAATCGAGGGTTTTCTCGATGCCCCCGGTGGCTTCTTCCAATTTCTCGGAGCCTCAACCAGGGCCTTCAGGTGTTCAACCCCCTAGTGGTCGTAAAGTTCACCAACCTGATCCTTATGACACTTGGGGTGATGATACCTCCTCTGATACTGATGATTTGCCTTCACCTCCCTCTCCCGCAGGGAGTAGAAAGCGTTCTTCCCCTGAGGACCTCTCTTTCATAAATTTTGTGAAGGAAATGTCAGAGTTGGTGCCTTTCCAGCTCCAATCTGAACAAGATGACAGGCACCAGATGATGGAATTACTCCAGTTCCTGGATGCCCCTAAAATTATAACATCTATACCAATCCATCAGGTTTTCCTAGATCTTCTAAAGAAGAATTGGGAATCCCCTGGATCTATTGCTCCAGTTAATAAGAAAGCTGACACTACATATCTTGTACAGTCAGCTCCTGGTTTTCAAAAACCACAATTGGACCATCGTTCTGTAGTCGTAGAATCAGCTCAAAAGAAAGCTAAACGACTAAAACCCCACTCTTCTATGCCTCCTACCAAGGAAAACAAATTCCTAGATAGCATAGGTAGAAAAGTATATCAAGGAGCTATGCTGATCTCCAGAATAGCTTCCTATCAGCTGTACATGACCCAATACAATAGGGTCATTCTCAAACAAATACAGGACTATTCAGATTCCTTGCCAGAACAGTTCCAGCCACAGCTCTAATCCCTACTAGCTAAGGGATTTGAAGCTGGGAAACATGAAATTAGAACATCTTATGATGTATTTGATGCATCCACGAGACTTTCTGCTACAGCAATCTCTGCTAGACGCTGGGCTTGGCTCAAGTCATCTGATCTGCGTCCAGAAGTTCAAGACAGGCTATCTGATTTGCCTTGTCTTGGGGATAATCTCTTTTGTGAGCAGATTCAGCAAATTGTTGCTGAACTTAAGGATCATCACGAAACCCTTAAACAGCTCTCCTCCATTCCTCCTGAGGTGCCTTCTAAACAGCCGTTTAGAAAAGACTCCAAGAAGCCTTTCATTCGGCCCAGGAAATATTATCCCCCTTCATCTAAGCCTAGGCCTGCACGGTCTTATCATAAGACTCAGTCTCGCCAGACTCGAAAGCAAAAACCTGCAGCAGGTTTTTGACTTCGACTTAGAGAGCACATACCAGACCCCTCTTCCAGCCATACCAGTGGGAGGTCGACTATGCCACTTCCTGGACAGATGGCATCAGATCACCACAGATCAGTGGGTATTAGCAATCATTGCACAGGGTTACCATCTTAACTTCCTGACTCTCCCTTCCGACTCCCCACCCCTGCAGGCGTGGAGTCTCACGGATCACTCGGTTCTTTTAGAGCAGGAGGCTTCTCTTCTCCTACAGTCAAACGCTATAGAACCCGTTCCTCTCTTTCAACAAGGACAGGGGTTCTATTCCAGGTACTTCCTGATCCCAAAAAAGTCAGGGGGACTTCGTCTCATCCTGGACCTAAGGGCCCTCAACAAGTACCTCCACAAGGAGAAGTTCAAAATGGTGACCCTAGGCTCGTTGCTCCCTCTGCTACAAAGAGGGGACTGGTTATGCTCTCTAGACCTAAAAGACGCATATACCAACATTGCGATAACACAATCTCATTGCAAATACCTCCGTTTCCTAGTAGGCCAAAGTCACTACCAATATCGAGTGCTACCTTTCGGCCTCGCATCCGCACCACGCGTGTTTACCAAGTGCCTCGTGGTGGTTGCAGCATTTCTTCGACAGGAAGGTGTCCATGTCTACCCCTACTTGGACGATTGGTTGATCAGGGCCCCAACCCAGCAATTAGCTCGGTCCTCCCTGACCCTAACACTTCAAACTTTGCTTTCGCTAGGTTTTCTAATCAATTACGAAAAATCCTGCATAGTCCCATCTCAAACCTTATCCTTCATTGGGGCAGACTTGGAAACCTTACAGGCAAAAGCCTTCCTTCCTCATCAATGGGTCCAGACCATAGTGTCCCTAGTTCGCCAGCTGCGCTCTCAACACACAGCCACAGCTCGCCAACTCCTGGTTCTTCTTGGACACATGGCCTCCTCAGTTTATGTGACTCCCACAGCCCGCTTAGCCATGAGAGTCACACAATGGACTCTGAGACTACAATGGACTCAAGCTATTCAGTCTCTGTCCTCCATAGTCCACATCTCCAACACCCTTCGTCTCTCTCTTGCATGGTGGATGAATCCGTTGAACCTCTTACAGGGCTTACCCTTTCTTCCACCAGATCCTCAGGTAATTCTCACCACCGATGCTTCCAACATCGGTTGGGGTGCCCATGTAAACGATCTGCAAACTCAAGGGCGCTGGTCACGAGAGGAAGCCAAACACCAGATAAATTTCCTGGAGCTCCGAGCGATCCGCTACGCTCTCAGGACTTTTCAAGATTGCCTTTCAAATCAAGCAATCTTAATTCAGACAGACAACCAGGTGGCCATGTGGTACATAAACAAGCAGGGAGGCACAGGTTCCTTCCTTCTGTGTCAGGAAGCTGCGCAGATCTGGGCAGAAGCCCTCTCCCGCTCCATGTACCTCAGGGCCACCTATCTGCCGGGAGAAGACAATATATTGGCAGACCAGCTGAGCCGTGTCTTCCAACCACACGAGTGGTCACTCAATCCTTTGGTAGCGACCTCTCTGTTTCACAAGTGGGGTTATCCCCACATAGACCTCTTTGCGTCCCCTCAAAACCACAAAGTGGACAATTACTGCTCTCTCATTCGGAGCCAGCACTCTCGGCCGAGGGATGCATTCTCCCTCACTTGGACAATGGGTCTGCTTTATGCATTCCCTCCACTTCCTCTTCTGTCGAGGACTCTCGTGAAGCTCCGCCAGGACAGGGGAACCATGATCCTGATAGCACCGCACTGGCCTCGCCAAGTGTGGTTTCCCATACTCCAGGATCTCTCCATCCGCAGGCACATTCCTCTGGGAAAGGACCCGCGTCTCCTCACTCAAAACGACGGATGCCTCCTCCATCCCAACCTCCAAGCCTTGTCCCTGACGGCATGGATGTTGAAAGGTTAGCCCTTCAGCCTTTCAACCTTTCAGATTCAGTTTCTCGTGTCCTGATAGCTTCACGAAAGCCTTCAACAAGAAAATCTTACTCATACAAATGGAAAAGGTACACGTCATGGTGCACTTCTCAGTCCCTTGATCCCCTTTCCTGTCCAATCTCTAAATTCTTGGACTATTTATGACATCTATCAGAATCCGGTCTAAAGACCTCTTCTATAAGGATGCAAGTCAGTGTGGTAGCCGCCTTCCATAAAGGTATCGGGGGTGTCCCTATCTCAGTACAACCCCTGGTAACACGCTTTCTTAAAGGCTTGCTCCATTTGAAGCCACCCTTACGTCCTCCGGCCCCATCTTGGGACCTTAATCTGGTTCTTGGTCGTCTAATGAAACCACCTTTCGAACCTCTGCACTCCTGTGAATTAAAATATCTCACATGGAAAGTGTTATTCCTTTTGGCTATCACTTCAGCTCGCAGGGTTAGTGAACTACAGGCCCTAGTTACCTATCCGCCTTACACTAAGCTCCTGCAGGACCGGGCGGTACTCCGCACTCACCCTAAATTTTTACCTAAGGTAGTTTCGGAGTTTCATATCAATCAATCCATCATACTACGTATCTTCTTTCCCAGGCCCCACTCCAACTCCGGGGAACAGACTCTGCATACCTTAGACTGTAAACGAGCTCTAGCTTTTTATCTAGACCGTACAGTTTCTCACAGGAAGAGCACTCAATTATTCGTCTCTTTCCATCCTAACAAGTTAGGACAACCTGTGGGTAAGCAGGCTCTTTCCTCCTGGTTGGCGGACTGCATTTCTTTTTGCTATGAGCAAGCTGGCATTCCTTTCCAAGACAGTGTTAAAGCACACTCTGTGAGGGCCATGGGGACTTCAGTAGCACACCTTCGATCGGTGCCGCTTCCTGACATCTGCAAGGCTGCAACCTGGAGTTCCCTCCACACCTTTGCAGCCCACTATTGTTTGGATAAAGCTGGAAGACAGGATTCCATCTTCGGCCTATCTGTCTTGCGTAACCTTTTTCCAACTTGATGTACCAACACCCTTCCACCTTCCCGGTAGGGTGCGGATGTCCTTTACCAAATTCCACCCCAGTTGTTGTGCCTGTTGCACGTTGTTAGGTGCATTTGGTGCAAGTCAGGACATCCTCAGCTCGGTACTCACCCATTTGTGAGGACAACCATCCTGCTTGTCCTGTGAGAAAGCAAATGTTGCTTACCTGATGTAACAGGTGTTCTCACAGGACAGCAGGATGTTAGTCCTCACGAAACCCGCCCGCACTGCCTGTAGCTATAAAAACAAGACTGAAGGGAGACCCCTGCTGGCTGCAGGGTTAGTGCCATGCTGGGCATGCCCAGTAGGGGCCAGTCAAAGTTCTGGAAACTTTGACAGAAGTTTTCCGTGGTTGGGCTCCATCCTCGATGTCACCCATTTGTGAGGACTAACATCCTGCTGTCCTGTGAGAACACCTGTTACATCAGGTAAGCAACATTTGCTTTCTGTTTTTCTCTGGGCCCACGCTGCTCCTTGGGCCAATGCTGCTGCTACTTTTGAATGCAGCATGGCTCTTTCTTCTTCCCACGTCCTCACTCCATATCACGTCCTCTTCCAGGCCGTGGGGATGGGAAGAAGAAAAGTCTGTGATGCAGTTGCGAGCTGCTGCTAACACTGGTGCCATTCCCATACGGGCTTGAACATCCTGATAGCCCTGGCGGCAAAGGCAGCAATAGAAGGATGTCTGCCTCTCTTGTTAGGGTGAAAGGAGAGCAAGAGAATAGCAGCCGGGCCAGCGGGAGTGCGAGACACACCTGCCCGTGCTTGACACACCCGTTGAGAATTGCTGCACTAAAGTTTAGTTAGCAGTTCCCTGTACGTACCAGGATCAGTCCAGACGGTGGGTTATGTTCCCCGTCCAGCAGATGGAGTCAGAATAAAAACTCGAGAGGGGGCACTATATAAGCCCCTCCCCTTTCCTCAATCTTCAGTATTCTTCTGACTCCAGCAGATGTGAGCAGGGGACTCTGCGGTCCCCAGTGCAGGAGATTAGGTTTTCTAGTTTTCTGTTTTCTTTTGCTTTTTTCTCATAAAGGGATCAAGTAAATAAGATAAAAGGTATAATTTTGAAACAATTTAGTTTTCTGAGGTGACTCAGCAGGTTTCTGCCTTTTGCGTCGTGAGGTGCTTGCTGCCAGGTCTGTACCTCATTTCTTTCATTTCCCCCCTCCCCCCCCTCCTCCGTTTTTTCAGGGCACCCTTCTTTGGGTATTGGGGGAGTGTTGGGGAATTTTCTTGTGTTAAAAAAAAAAAAAAGAAATTTTTTCCTCAGGCTTTCTTGTTGTACTCTCTGTATTCGGGCCGGACCTGGGGTGCATACTAGTGGTGCTAGTCACTCCCCCTCCCTCCCCCGTTATTTTAAATTAGTTTCAGCCACTACTGACCCACGGTTCGCGAATCCTTCTCCCGGGACCATCGGACGCCGGGAGGTTTAGTCCTTCGGCGCTCTCTCTGGGTCGGTGGGAGGGGGTGGTCTGTGTGCCCGCGTCATTTCTGCAGTGCGAATCGCGTGCTCTTTTTCCTTTCAGTCCTTTCAAAAAAGCTGAACAGACCATGCCACGCTCCTCTGAGTGTTCTGCCTGCGGCAGGCAGGCTGGTCGGCTCTCACGGGAGGGCCTCTGTGACTCCTGCATTTTTGAGGGTGAAGTCACCGAAGAACAGGAGGATGAGTCCGCGGGTCCTCGCTGTGAGGACCGCGCGTCTCGAAAGCGGCAGGCCCCGTTCCCTCTGAGCACGGGAACGGCGGCCATTTTGTTTTCAGAAGGGGAGGAAGATACTGAAGGCCCGACTCCGGTATTGCCCTCTGGCTCTGCGCCACTCCCTAGCCCAGAACCTGGCGGTCGTGGAGAGGAGCACCAGGATAATTTTCCTCAGGGACCTCTGGAGTTTTCGCCCGAGTTCGTGCTTCTTATGCACCGGGCTTTCTTACAGTGCAAGTCTCAGCCCTTGGAGACTCCTGGGGGACGCCCTCCTCCCAAATGGGCACGTCTGGGATCGTCCCTGGAGGGGTCTTCTTCCCAGGATAGGGCATTACCTCACGCAGGAGACCCAGGACCCTCCCGGGTCCCGCAGGCCCCAGTGGGTGGCCCCAGCAACCCCCCGACAGGGGACCCGCTCCCGGATGCAGAGGATGACCCCACGTTCACTTCTCAGGTGGAAGGGGATGACCCAAGGGTCCTACGAATTTTTCAGTATGATGAGCTGGATGATCTAATTCCTCATATTCTCCAGGAAATGGATATTGATGCTCCCCCAGAACCGGTAGCAGCCTCTTGTCAGGGCAGAAAGGGGGACCCTTTGCTGGCAGGCCTTTGTCCTCTGTCGAAGGCGTTTCCAACTCATCCCACTTTTTTGCAACTGATCTCTAGAGAATGGGATTCACCGGAGGCCTCTCTCAAGGTCAGTAGAGCAATGAACAAACTTTATCCTCTGCCAGAAGAATTTTTGGAGCTCCTCAAAGTTTCTGCTGTGGATTCTGCAGTTTCGGCCGTAACTAAGAGCACTACCATCCCGGTCACGGGCAGTACAGCGCTCAAGGATCTCCAGGACAGGAAGTTGGAGGTTTATCTCAAAAGAATCTTTGAGGTTTCAGCATTGGGCCTCCGAGCGACCATCTGCAGTTCTCTTGCACAAAGAGCGGGACTCCGATGGGTTCAACAATTGCTCACCTCCCAGGTTCTTCCGGATGCTGAAGCTCAGCAGGTGGATCGTTTAGAATCCGTGCTCGCCTTTGGAGCAGATGCCTTCTATGACCTCCTTCGGGTCCAGGCCCGATCGATGGTCGCTGCGGTCTCAGCCCGTCGGCTTCTGTGGTTGCAAAACTGGTCAGCGGATGCCTCTTCCAAAACACGCTTAGGCTCGCTTCCTTTTAAAGGTAAGTTTCTCTTTGGAGAGGACTTGGACCAGATCATCAAGTCCCTCAACGAGAATGCGATTTACAAGCTTCCGGAGGACAGGCCGCGGACATCTAGGTCCTTCAGCTCCACCAGGTATCGCTCCCGTACTCAACGACGATACCGTCCTCCCAGACAGCAGCAACAGCAGCATCAACAGTCTCGGACTTCTCCTTTTCGTTCGCAGACCTGGAACCGGTCCTTTCGGGGCCGCAGGCCCGGCAAGGGAGGACAGCCCCAGAGTTCTTCCTCAAAACTCCAATGATGCCAGGCTGACCTGCGATCCAATTCCCAGACTGGGGGGTCGCAATGCCCGCTTCTACGGGGAATGGGCCCGAATCACGTCGGATCAGTGGGTCCTGGATATCTTAAGACCCGGCTACGCCTTGGATTTTGTGCGCCCGCCCAGAGACAGGTTTCTTTTCTCCCCCTGCGGCTCTTTTCTCAAGAGACAAGCAGTCCGGCAAACTCTCGACCGTCTTCTCTCTTTGGGGGCAATTACCCCAGTATCTGCTGCCGAACTGGGTCGGGGTCATTATTCCATTTATTTTGTGGTGCCCAAGAAAGAGGGCAATTTTCGGCCCATCCTGGACCTAAAGACTGTCAACCAGTACCTCCGGGTCCCACGTTTCCGCATGGAAACTCTACACTCGGTGCTGGCGGCGGTCCACCCAGGGGAATTCCTCGCATCCTTGGATATAACGGAAGCTTACCTGCATATCCCGATTCACAGGGCGCACCACCGCTATCTTCGTTTCAAAATTCTAGGACAGCATTTTCAGTTTCAAGCACTCCCGTTCGGTTTGGCGACAGCTCCACGGGTTTTTACAAAGATTATGGTGGTTGTGGCCGCAGCCCTGCGCCGAGATGGGGTTCTGGTGCACCCTTACCTGGACGACTGGCTTATCTGGGCAAAATCTTGCACCGAGGGGGTCCAAGCGGTCAGCAAGGTGGTACGATTACTTCGGTCCCTAGGGTGGATCATTAACTTTCCCAAGAGCAGTCTCTCTCCATCCCAGTCGTTTAATTTTCTGGGTGCGCGCTTTGATACCAATCTGGGACAGGTGTTTCTAAGCGAGGACCGGGCACATGCCTTGCGCGAACAGATCCTCCAGTTCCAATCTCTCCAGGCACCCACAGCATGGAACTACCTACAGGTACTGGGGTCCATGGCCTCCACCATAGACCTAGTCCCGTGGGCATTTGTGCATCTGCGTCCTTTTCAGTGGGCCTTGTTATCCCGTTGGAAGCCAGTGTCGCGGAAATTTCAGGAGGTTCTCCCAATACCGACTGTTGCAAGGCTCAGTCTCCGCTGATGGCTGGTTCCTCGCCACCTAGCACGAGGGGTCTCCCTGGAGGTCCCAGACTGGGTGGTCGTCACCACGAACGCAAGTCTGACCGGCTGGGGAGCAGTCTGCGGGGCGGATTCCATTCAGGGCACTTGGACAGCGGAACAGTCCCGGTGGCCCATCAACCATCTGGAAACGAGAGCGGTGCGCCTGGAGTTGCAGGAGTTTCTTCCCTTGGTCCGCCATCGGGCAGTCAGGGTCCTATCAGACAACGCAACCACGGTATCGTACATCAACCGTCAGGGGGGCACAAGGAGCCGTCACGTCTCACTGGAGGCGGACAGACTGATGCAGTGGGCGGAGGTCAACTTGAGTCGTCTGGCAGCCTCTCACATTGCGGGCGTGGACAATATACAGGCGGACTTCTTAAGCCGACAGCGTTTAGATCCCGGAGAATGGGAGCTTTCCAAGGAAGTGATGAGTCTAATAACCTCCCGCTGGGGGACTCTTCACAAGGACCTCATGGCCACGGCCGCAAACGCAAAGGCCCCTCGATTCTTCAGCTGACGAAGAGAATACGGGGCGGAAGGAGTCGATGCCCTGGTTCTACCGTGGCCTCGGAAGATCTTACTGTATGTCTTCCCTCCGTGGCCCCTGGTGGGGAAGGTTCTCCGTCGCATAGAGAGCAATCCGGGTCCAGTCATTCTAGTGGCACCGGAATGGCCCCGACGGCCCTGGTTTGCGGACCTTCTTCATCTAGCGGCGGAGGGACCCCTGCGGCTCAATCATCTCTTCCACCTACTGCGACAGGGTCCTATATTTTTCGAGCAGGCAGATCTCTTCTGTCTTGCAGCTTGGCTTTTGAGAGGCGCAAGTTGAGACGCCGTGGATACTCCGAGGGAGTGATTTCCACTCTCCTAAGGGCACGCAAGATGTCTACCTCTGTCACTTACGTGCGCGTCTGGAAAGACTTTGAGGTATGGTGCCAGGAGCGTTCTATTCGTCCGGTCTCTGCATCGGTGACGCAAGTCCTTTCCTTCTTGCAGGCCGGTCTGGATTTGGGGTTAGCCTATAATTCACTTAGGGTACAAGTTGCGGCGTTAGGGGCTTTCCTGCACAATGGGCAGGACTCAAGGCTGTCGGCTCACCCAGATATTATACGTTTTCTGCAAGGTGCTAGACACCTGAAGCCACCCTTGAGGCCGCCTTGTCCGTCTTGGAATCTTAGCTTAGTACTTCGTATACTGAGCGGGCCGCCTTTCGAGCCTCTTAGGTCGGCTTCTATAAAGGATCTCACCCTCAAGACAATATTTCTGGTGGCTATCTGTTCGGCCCGTTGTATTTCGGAGCTTCAGGCGTTGTCTTGTCGGGAGCCATATCTTCGCTTTACTGACGAAGGAGTCTCTTTACGCATGGTCCCGTCGTTCTTACCAAAGGTAGTCTCAGCCTTCCATATTAACCAATCTGTCGATTTGCCTTCCTTCGCTTCGACGGAACCCAGGGAACTCCGCAAGCTTGATGTCAGAAGGTGTCTCCTTCAATATCAAGAAAATTATCACTAACGAGTTTCGTCTCTCGGACCACTTATTCGTACTCTGGTCGGGTCCTCGGAAGGATCATCTGGCCTCCAAAGCAACTGTTGCCCGTTGGCTCAAAGGGGCGATCTCAGCCTCATATCTTGGGGCCGGGAAAATCCCTCCAATTTCTGTTCGGGCACATTCACTTCGGTCCCAGGCGACTTCCTGGGCGGAAAGTTCTTCGGTATCTCCCCAGGAGATCTGCAGGGAGGCCACGTGGACGTCTCTCCACACCTTTGCGCGCCACTATCGTTTAGATGTCCGGGCGCCAGGTTTGGATTCTTTTGGGGATAGAGTCCTTCGAGCGGGGCTGTCTGTGGCCCACCCATAGTAAGGGAAGCTTTGGTACATCCCACCGTCTGGACTGATCCTGGTACGTACAGGGAAAAGAAAATTATTCCTCACCTGCTAATTTTCGTTCCTGTAGTACCATGAATCAGTCCAGACGCCCTCCCTGTATTTTACCGGGTTTTTCTCTTCTCAGTTGGGATTGTTGACTCCGCTCAAGGTCAGTTTTTCTGTTATATCTCTCTGTTTCCTGGGATTTTTTCCAGTGTTAGTTATGGTTCACATTCTGTTGGCAAGTTCCCTCTGGGGTAATGTTTCGTCAAATTTCACTTTTTTGGCCTTGTTTTCGGGCTTCTCTTTACTTGATCCCTCTATCTCCTCTCTTGTTGGCTTTGCTAGTCTAGTTTACTGAAGATTGAGGAAAGGGGAGGGGCTTATATAGTGCCCCCTCTCGAGTTTTTATTCTGACTCCATCTGCTGGACGGGGAACATAACCCACCGTCTGGACTGATCCATGGTACTACAGGAACGAAAATTAGCAGGTGAGGAATAATTTTCTTGTATATGCTACAATTACCCACTGTTGTGGTCTGCTCCGCTTCCCCTCTCTCCGCCTGGACCGGCGCTTACCTTCGGGTCAGGGAACGCCGCGCTCACCATCCTCCGGCTCCCAGGGACGCACATAGGCCCATGTGGCCTCCGCCATTTCCTTGCTCCGCTGGCAGTGGCCTCGCGCGCGCGCGAGGACGGACTCTTTGTACGCCCAGAACCCGGAAGCCTGGCTCGCCCGCAGAGATGACGTCACCCGCCACCCAGATATAACCGGCGCTCAGACTATTCCTCTTCGCCTTGCAACGAGGTTCACTACAGTCCTGTAGCTCTGAGTTGCGTTCCTTGCTGTGTTCGCTGCCTGCCTTGACTTCGGTTCGTCCTGACTATGCCTTGCCTGCTGCCTGCCTTGACTTCGGTTCGTCCTGACTACGCCTTGCCTGCTGCCTGCCTTGACTTCGGTTCGTCCTGACTACGCCTTGCCTGCTACCTGCCTTGACTTCGGTTAGTCCCGACTACGCCTTGCTCCGCCACGACCCCGGACTCCACGTCGGGCGCCTCTTGCACTTCGCCTGTGAGATAGAGTTGTCCCTGCTGTTCCCTAAGTCCCAAGGTGCTGGAACCCTACGGGCTCCTCCTGGGGGGTTCCAGGTGCCCGGGTGAAGCTCTGGTCTTGGACTCTATTCTCTCCGAACTGTCTAGTTCCTTGCTGCAGCCTCTCTCTCTGGGGCCTAAGTCCCAAGGTGCCAGAATCCTACGGGCTCCTCCTGGGGGGTTCCGGGTGAAGAGCTTGTGTCAGCCCCTGCCATCTGTGGACTTCCTGGTTCTCTGTTGCTGGACTCACTCTCTCGCTCTCTCTGGGGTCTAAGTCCCAAGGTGCCAGAACCCTACGGGCCCCTCCCGGGGGGTTCCGGGTGCCCGGGTGAAGAGCTTGTGCCAGCCCCTGTCATCTGTGGACTCCCTGGTTCTCTGTTGCTGGACTCTCCCTCGGGGGCCCAAGTCCCAAGGTGCCGGAACCCTACGGGCTCCTCCTGGGAGGTTCTGTGTACCCGGGTGAAGATCCTGTATCAGACTCTATTGCTACTAACATCCAGCCCTCTGAGTCTTGGCTCCGCCTCCCGACCTACTCCGCCCCTCGGGGTGGGTTGGCCCAAGGGTCCACTATTCAGCCGCAGAACCCGGCCGCAACAGTTTGCAAGGCCATGGACTCAGCGGAGGCCCCGAGCCTGCAGGCCATTCCGGGAATGGCTCAGCGTCTCCAGCAGCAACATCAGTGTATAGATACACTAGCAGCTACAGTGGAACAGTTGGCCGCCCAACTGGAAATCTCGGCTCGGGAATCTCGTCAGGTATCTACCCTATCTAGAGTCCCAGCAACGCAACTACCCACGCCTCCCCGATATGCCGGGGATAGCAAGTCCTGCCGAGGGTTTTTAAACCAATGTCAGGTACGGTTTACCCTCCTTCCTGCTCAGTTTCCTTCTGACACAGAACAGGTGGCCTTCATATTTTCTCTATTGGACGGTAAGGCCCTTAACTGGACCTCTCCCTTATGGGAGCGACGGGATTCCATGCTCCAGAATTTGGAGGAGTTTCTCACCAACTTCCGCCTCGCCTTTGACGATCCTGCCCGCCTCAGCACAGCAGCCTCCGAACTCCTTATCCTCAGGCAAGGAGCTCGTTCCGTGGCAGACTACGTCATTGAGTTTTGTACACTGGCCATTGAGGTCGGTTGGCAAGATGATTGCTTGAAGGGCATCTTCCTGGAGGGTCTCTCCGGCCGTATCAAGGACGAATTAGCAGGCCGAGATCTCCCAGGAGACCTCAATGATCTCATCGAACTAGCCGGTAGAGTGGACCGTCGTCTTCAACAGCGAGCTAAAGAAACTCGCTCCATCCGCAAGCCACCTACTCTTCATAGACCCAGGAGTACTGGTATACCTCCCACGCCAATATCCGGAGGGGAGCCCATGCAGCTGGGCCGGTCCCCATTAACCCCTGAGGAGAAGAGGAGACGCCGTACACTGGGCCTCTGCCTCTACTGTGGAAGCAAGGGGCATTTCCTTTCAACTTGCCTGGAACGTCCGGGAAACGCCAATGTCTAGGCTATACGAAGGAGCTACACCTAGGCATTTCTGGAACCGCTCCTCTCTGCACCTTACCGGTCACCTTGAAGTACCCCAGTGGCGAAATCCAGCTTCGAGCATTCATCGACTCTGGTGCGGAAGGGAATTTTATAGTGGCCGACTTGGTGGCCCAGCTAGCCCTTTCCACAGTACAAAGGATTCCTCCTCTAAGGATCTCTTCTATCCGAGGCACTTTGCTCCCCGGAGTCATTACCAGCTCCACCGAACCCATTACGCTACAGACCGGATTATTGCACTCCGAGCAGATTTCGTTCCTCGTCCTGGAGCGGGCAGTGCATCCTTTGGTCCTGGGCCTCCCATGGCTCCGTCTGCACTCGCCTTCCATCCAGTGGGACGACTTTCAGCTGGTTCGGTGGGGTCCAGCCTGTTTTGGCCGTTGCCTACAACCGCCGTCTCCATCCAGACCTCTGAGCGTTTGTTCATCCCAGCTGTTACCTAAACCATACCGGTCCTATGAGGATGTCTTTTCTAAAGAGATGGCGGAGATTCTCCCACAGCATCGGCCATTTGACTGTTCTATCGACTTACTCCCGGGGACCACTCCACCCCGCGGCCGAGTATACCCCCTGTCTCTACCTGAGACCAAGGCCATGTCTGAATACGTGACGGAGAACTTGGCCAAGGGGTTCATCCAGCCATCTCGTTCGCCAGCAGGGGCTGGCTTCTTTTTTGTGGCCAAGAAGGATGGGACACTTCGGCCCTGTATCGATTACCAGGGATTAAATGCAATTACCAAGCGGGATCGGTACCCCTTACCGTTGATTCCGGAACTACTGGATCGCCTCCAAGGTGCTCAGGTATTCACCAAATTGGACCTGAGGGGGGCTTACAATCTAGTGCGCATCCGTCCCGGGGATGAGTGGAAGACGGCGTTCAACACCCGGGACGGGCATTATGAATATCTCGTAATGCCCTTTGGTCTCTGCAACGCCCCAGCCGTCTTCCAACACCTTATGAATGAGGTTCTACGAGACTTCCTGAATTCTTTCGTGATAGTATACCTGGATGACGTTCTCATATTCTCCAAGGACTTGGCATCTCATCGACAGCACGTGAGACAGGTCCTTCAGGTTCTCCGAGAGAATCATCTGTATGCCAAAATGGAGAAATGTACCTTTTAGGCAGAATCCCTGCCTTTCCTGGGCTATATTATTTCCTCGACCGGTTTCCAAATGGACCCAGAGAAGGTAGCAACCATTACCCAATGGCCCCAGCCGAAAGGGCTTAAGGCACTCCAGCGTTTTTTGGGGTTCGCAAATTTTTACAGGCACTTCATTCCCGCTTACTCCCATCGGGTGGCTCCACTCACGGCTTTGACCCGCGAGGGCGCTGACGCTAGGAACTGGCCGGAGGACGCAGTCGCTGCGTTTACCGATCTTAAGAAGGCCTTCCTATCGGATGTCTGTCTCCGGCACCCGGACCCCTCCAGGCCTTTCATAGTGGAGGTCGATGCCTCCAACGTCGCAGTAGGTGCAGTGCTGAGTCAGCACTCAGACTCAGGAAAACTTCTACCCTGCTCATACTTTTCGAGAAGGTTCTCTCCTGCTGAGAGCAACTACTCCATCGGGGACAAGGAGTTACTGGCCATTAAGTTGGCACTGGAAGAGTGGAGGCAGTGGCTGGAGGGAGCTTTGCACACCGTCACGGTTTTTACAGACCATAAAAACCTCAAATTCTTGTCACAAGCCCAGTGTCTGAATCCCCGCCAGGCCCGTTGGGCCTTGTTTTTTAGCCGATTCAACTTTGTCCTACAATATCGACCGGCAGCCAAGAATGTCCGGGCGGATGCCCTCTCCAGGTCCACATGTATTGAGGGAGATCCAGAGCCACCCCAATTCATCTTGGATCCTAGTAAGGTCCATCTCTCAGCCTTGACGGTAATCACCCAGGACAGAACTATAGTTCCCCGCAAAGATCGCCTAACCGTGCTTCAATGGGCCCACGACTCCCTCATCGGCGGCCATGCTGGCCGTGAAAGAACATTAGAACTACTTAACCGATACTATTGGTGGTCCAATCTCTGACGCGACGTCGCCACGTATGTACAGTCCTGCCCTACCTGCGCCCGACAGAAACCCAGCCCGGGTTTTCCCTGCGGACTTCTTCAACCTCTACCTATCCCCACAGAACCGTGGACTCATTTAACCACAGACTTTGTGGTAGACTTGCCACCATCTAGCAGCCATACGGTGATCTGGGTAACTGTAGACCGCTTTTCTAAAATGGTGCACTTGGTTCCTCTTCCCAAGCTCCCAGCGGCTCCGGAACTCGCCCTTCTGTTTGCTCAACACATCTTTCGCCTGCACGGTCTCCCTCAGGACATTGTGTCGGATCGAGGACCCCAGTTCGTGGCTCGTTACTGGCGAGCTCTCTGTAAATGTTTTAAGGTAAAACTCAATTTCTCCACGGCATTCCTTCCGCAAAGCAATGATGACAGAGCGGATGAACTGCACCTTAAAATCCTATATCCGCTCTTTCATAAATGAGCGCCAGGATAATTGGTCCGAGCTACTGCCATGGGCGGAATTTGCTTATAATAATCAGGTCCACGCAGCCACAGGCATGTCTCCTTTCCAGGTGGTGTACGGGAAGCCCCTAAGACCACCACTTCCTCTTGATGCCTCAAGCACTTCGCCCGCTGCCCAGGCTACCGCTCGCCAACTCCAGGTTCTCTGGCGAGGAACCCAGAGCAAACTACGCCGGGCAGCTGCTTCCGCCAAACAGGCGGCAGACCGTCATCGGCGACCAGCCCCCGCCTATCAACCGGGAGACCGGGTGTGGCTTAACGCAAAGAATATCCGTCTTTGCCTCCCTTCTCGGAAGTTTGCACCCCGGTTCTGTGGCCCGTTTCGTGTGGCCGAGAGAGTGGGCTTGGTGTCCTACCGTCTGAGACTGCCGTCTACATTCCGGATCCATGATGTGTTCCATGTATCCCTCCTGAAACCTGTGGTCCTTTCCCGCATCCATCGCACTCCTCCGGATCCTGCGGTCACACCCAGAGATGAGGATCCTACTTATCAAGTACGAGACGTAGTGGATGTTCGTTTCCATAACCGCAGGTGGGAATACCCCCTGGCCTGGGAGGGTTGTAGCGACGAGGATAATACGTGGGAGCCCAGTCGTAACATCCTTGACAAGAACCTTCTGCGCCAGTTTCACCAGGACCATCCTGAGAAGCCTGGACCCCTCAAGAGGGGCCGTAAAGGGGGGGGGGGGGGTACTGTTGCGGTCTGCTCCGCATCCCCTCTCTCCGCCTGGACCGGCGCTTACCTTCGGGTCAGGGAACGCCGCGCTCACCATCCTCCGGCTCCCAGGGACGCACATAGGCCCATGTGGCCTCCGCCATTTCCTTGCTCTGCTGGCAGTGGCCTCGCGCGCGCGCGCAAGAACGGACTCTTTCTGCGCCCAGAACCCGGAAGCCTGGCTCTGCCCGCAGAGATGACGTCACCCGCCACCCAGATATAACCGGCGCTCAGACTATTCCTCTTCGCCTTGCAACGAGGTTCACTACAGTCCTGTAGCTCTGAGTTGCGTTCCTTGCTGTGTTCGCTGCCTGCCTTGACTTCGGTTCGTCCTGACTACGCCTTGCCTGCTGCCTGCCTTGACTTCGGTTTGTCCTGACTACGCCTTGCCTGCTGCCTGCCTTGACTTCGGTTCGTCCTGACTACGTCTTGCCTACTACCTGCCTTGACTTCGGTTAGTCTCGACTACGCCTTGCTCCGCCACGACCCCGGACTCCACATCGGGTGCCTCTTGCACTTCGCCTGTGAGATAGAGTTGTCCCTGCTGTTCCCTAAGTCCCACGGTGCTGGAACCCTACGGGCTCCTCCTGGGGGGTTCCAGGTGCCCGGGTGAAGCTCTGGTCTTGGACTCTATTCTCTCCGAACTGTCTAGTTCCTTGCTGCAGCCTCTCTCTCTGGGGCCTAAGTCCCAAGGTGCCAGAACCCTACGGGCTCCTCCCGGGGGGTTCCGGGTGCCCGGGTGAAGAGCTTGTGCCAGCCCCTGTCATCTGTGGACTCCCTGGTTCTCTGTTGCTGGACTCTCCCTCGGGGGCCCAAGTCCCAAGGTGCCGGAACCCTACGGGCTCCTCCTGGGGGGTTCTGTGTACCCGGGTGAAGATCCTGTATCAGACTCTATTGCTACTAACATCCAGCCCTCTGAGTCTTGGCTCCGCCTCCCGACCTACTCCGCCCCTCGGGGTGGGTTGGCCCAAGGGTCCACTATTCAGCCGCAGAACCCGGCCGCAACACCCACATATAAATGAGACATGAATTTTATGAAGCTTGTTATATAACCTCTGTATACTCTCCAAGTTCTGCCTTTCGCCCTGTTTAATGTATTTCCCTGCTGTTACAAGTTACATGTAAACCGACATGATGTTTCGACGAATACCGGTATATAAAAACTTTAAATAAATAAATAAATAAATAATAAACAATATAGGAAAATTCAGCTTTATCTGGCATACACAAACTAAGATGGTATGCTGTGCTCTATGCAATATTTCATTCATATCCACTAAGTCCTAAAATGTAGCACCTGCATCAGAACAGTTATTAAATATGTAGTTTGTGTGCTGCATGTCAAAATTCCTGCAGGAATGGATTTAAGAATTTGGTCCCTCTTAAAAGATGTGCTAGAACATGGCCCTAAAGCACATGAGAAGCAGGCTGTTTTTACCCCAGGCATTTGGTACTTTCAGAATCTGATGTCCTAGGTAAATTGCCTATTCTTAAATTCAAGCCTGGATCTCTGGCCCAAAATGAAAGTGCTGGTTAGTACCGAGAATTTCATTGCCCCAACAAGATTAATTATGCCCCTCCATGAAGGTCTGACCTCCTCATCTAGTCCCTGACCTCCTTTGGAGGCCCCAACCCAACCCACCCTGATCCGGACCCTGTCCCATCATCAAACCCCACACCAACATGAAGCCAGGATCCTGCCGTCATGGAGAACAGACCCCCATACACATAGGAAAGTCTGACCCTCCTCCAACTTCTCCAGAATGAATCCTTTTTCAGTTCTGGATGGTCCTGTCTTCACTGCTAGGAGGGAAATAAGAGCCCTCCTACCAGAAGTTCTGCAGCTGCCAAATAACACTGCCTATCACTTGGGATTCGTTCATGTTGGGGAGATTGATGTTGAGTGATGGATCTTGATGTAGGGTGTTGAGGCTTGATCGGGGAGGGATGGAGACTAACGAGTTTCGTTAGTCTCCATCCCTCCTGTTTTACCTGGTTCTATCACTTTGAGCCAGTTAACAGCAGGAATTTTGTGATTCATTGTGTGCATTCAAAACTTTTTTATTTAGCAAGCAAACTAATAGTGTGTAATCACACTAAAGACACATTTTTTTCAGGTGCAGGCTAATATTTAGTGTATAGGCTGTTACGTGACTTTTCAGCATGCACACTATATTTGTAGTTCATGCATGTAAAAAATGTAACTCAACTTTTAGTGCATAAGCACCTTAATCCTTAGAGCTTTCATTTTTATTTGAAAAGCAGATTATCAAATAAATAGCACATGCTGATATGTTCTTAATACTCAAATACTTATTTAAATTATAAAGCATCATTGTTGGGAGATTCAAGATGACTTCCTAACAGTTCACAGCATGGTGAACTCTGCCTTAGAATTTAAATTTTCTCTTCTAAAACAGTTTCATCTTTAATTATGGGCCGGAAGAGAAAGGCTAATCAGTGCCTGCTCAGACCTGTCCAATGATACCCATGTTGTGCATGGCCTTCCACTACTAGTGACTAAGCTGTTAGAGAGCTCGGGAGGGGAAGATGTGCTCCCATCTCCTCTCGGCTCCTTTGCATCTCTAAGCCTAGCAGACAGAATTGCTCCTCCAAACCCAGCAGCAATGCGAATCTCCTCTGTGTGACGTGGGGAGTCGCAGGCTGATGATGCTGAAGTGACTCCCCAGACATCAGGGGAAGCCGGGGAGAGCAGCCATGCAGCAATGAGCAACCCGAACAATGCCGTTTGTCTGAGGGAAAGGCATACTGAAATTACTGATGATGGAGCCATTTCCAAGATTTCTCTCATTGCATTGACCAGCTGTTTCTTTTTCACCATCTGCTGTAAGTGGGTTCAGCATAGTAAGACCATCTACCTTCACCCTCGACTCTATTTGGGATGCTATTGAGGGATTAGGGAATACTAAAAAAGTGAAGCTGATTCTTTTGGTGTCAAAATCTGTGGAATTTGATAAAAGGATTCAGTATTTTGAGAATACTATCTCTAAAATGGGACAGCATGTTTCAAAGAACATAAGAAGAACATAACATGCCATACTGGGTCAGACCAAGGGTCCATCAAGCCCAGCATCCTATTTCCAACAGTGGCCAATTCAGGCCATAAGAACCTGGCAAGTACCCAAAAACTAAGTCTATTCCATGTTACCATTGCTAGTAATAGCAGTGGTTATTATCTAAGTCAACTTAATTAATAGCAGGTAATGGACTTCTTCTCTAAGAACTTATCCCATCCTTTTTTAAACACAGCTATACTAACTGTACTAACCACATCTTCTGGCAACAAATTCCAGAGTTTAATTGTGCGTTGAGTGAAAAAGAACTTTCTCCGATTAGTTTTAAATGTGCCACATACTAACTTCATGGAGTGCCCCCTAGTCTTTCTATTATCCGAAAGAGTAAAAAACCAATTCACATCTACCCGTTCTAGACCTCTCATGATTTTAAACACCTCTATTATATCCCCCCTCAGCCGTCTCTTCTCCAAGCTGAAAAGTCCTAACCTCTTTAGTCTTTCCTCATAGGGGAGCTGTTCCATTCCCCTTATCATTTTGGTAGCCCTTCTCTGTACCTTCTCCATCGCAATGATATCTTTTTTGAGATGCGGCGACCAGAATTGTACACAGTATTCAAGGTGCGGTCTCACCATGGAGCAATACAGAGGCATTATGACATTTTCCAATAATTCCCAACATTCTGTTTGCTTTTTTAACTGCCGCAGCACACTGAACCGACGATTTCAACGTGTTATCCACTATGACGCCTAGATCTCTTTCTTGGGTAGTAGCACCTAATATGGAACCTAACATTGTGTAACTATAGCATGGGTTATTTTTCCCTATATGCATCACCTTGCACTTGTCCACATTAAATTTCATCTGCCATTTTGATGCCCAATTTTCCAGCCTCACAAGGTCTTCCTGCAATTTATCACAATCTGCTTGTGATTTAACTACTCTGAACAATTTTGTGTCATCTGCAAATTTGATTACCTCACTTGTCGTATTTCTTTCCAGATCATTTATAAATATATTGAAAAGTAAGGGTCCCAATACAGATCCCTGAGGCACTCCACTGCCCACACCCTTCCACTGAGAAAATTGTCCATTTAATCCTACTCTCTGTTTCCTGTCTTTTAGCCAGTTTGTAATCCACAAAAGGATATCGCCACCTATCCCATGACTTTTTATTTTTCCTAGAAGCCTCTCATGAGGAACTTTGTCAAATGCCTTCTGAAAATCCAAGTACACTACATCTACAGGTTCACCTTTATCCACATGTTTATTAACTCCTTCAAAAAAGTGAAGCAGATTTGTGAGGCAAGACTTGCCTTGGGTAAAGTCATGCTGACTTTGTTCCATTAAACCATGTCTTTCTATATGTTCTGTGATTTTGATGTTTAGAATACTTTCCACTATTTTTCCTGGCACTGAAGTCAGGCTAACCGGTCTGTAGTTTCCCGGATCGCCCCTGGAGCCCTTTTTAAATATTGGGGTTACATTAGCCTATCCCCTAGTCTTCAAGTACAATGGACTCTGACCTTGAGCAGGTGAAACAAGTTCAACAGTCTCTTATTTCTCCCAGAGAGATGTTTAAAACGTATATGCTTGAGGTTTTAAAGATTCCTGAACAATATATTCCTCCTATATCTAAGATGTACTATCTTCTTCCTTTTAAGAGAAGAGGGCGGTTATTTTCCAAGCCGCGTTATAGGCATGAGATTTGTACAAGGTTCTCTCAACCTAGCTTGATGTTACCCAAGTAGAGAGTACATCAAGCTAGATTGAGAGAACCCCTACACTAATACCTAAACCTCTCCACGAGTAACTAGGTGGGCCTCCTGTAGAGGTATATTAACTACTATGAGGGCCTTATAGCTAGGTTCTCTCTCTCTCTCTCACTCTCATAGGTAGGAATTACAACAATTCTGGCACTTACTGCAAATCCTGGCTGAGATGAGGTAACAGTATTAGGAGTTATCTCCATCTTTAAATAGAAACATAGGATATGGAATTGGTTACTCCAGCTACTTTAATTGTGACATTTGCACTGGAACCTGGTCGAGATTGGTTATTGAAGCTTTTTTTCAGGCATTCTGAATCCTTACAGATTAAAATTAAAGTATTTCCTGATGTTGTTAAACAAACTCAGAAAAAGCAGAAACAATTTCTCCTTATGCAACCAAGGGGTTCTGCAACTGGGTGGATCTTTTTTTAAATTTCCTTGCAAATGTTATGTGAAATATAAAGATGCCTTTTATATTTTTCAGATCCTAGTCATTTGACAGTCTCTTAGTGATAAACTTGAATTGGCTTCATCATAGAATTATAACAGTTGTATATAACATTTCTAATTTGAATATGTAAGGTAACTGATCTCTACTGTATAAATTTCCTTTATACTTCATTTTTCCTTGGATTGTGGTATTAAATCTCCTCTTCATTTGAGAACTAAAATATATTGACAGAATTGATGTTTAATTTTCCATATATTATTTTCTGTTTGTTTTTCTTTCTCAGTTCTGGATTTTTCTATCAAGATTTTGATCTTGACTATGCAATTGAAATTTATAAATAAAAAATTAATAAATTATATAGCACATTCCATCCAAATGAATGTCATTGCACTTTACAGTTTAATACATTAGACACATAAATGACACCTCCTCTGGGGTAGGTGACTTGGCATCACATTTTTTATACCTAAACTTTATAATTGCATCTAACTGGAAAATACTGCTGCTTTTACATACAATATAGTTTTTATCAGAATTCCTAGAGAAAATAGGAGAAACTACTTGGAAAATCTAGAAAACGCTCAACTAATATTTGTGGTCTTTTGTGTGCTATTAATCTTCAATTATTATAAGCTATAGTATTTCCTTTACAGATTGTAAGTATGTTTATTGTACATTTGTGGATCCTTAAGATACTATAGGTATTGTATTCATGCCTTTGTGTATTTATACATTATGAAGTGTATTTTCAAAGCCAGTTACATGCATAGAACATGGGTTTATACATGTAAATGATTTCTTATAAAAGTGCCTAGGTTTGTATACATAAAATCCATAACCTGAATTTGTGCATATTTCTATGTGCTCAAAAATGGTGTCTTAGGGGTGGAGTTGGGTTTATATGCATACTTTTGATTTAAAAAAATATGCACATAAATTTGCATGCACAAGATATGTCCTGCAGGTGAGGTGAATTTGTGCATGTTATGTGCATAGCTGCCTCATAAGTTACCCATAATGTTATAAAATTACCTTCCCTAAATGTAATCTTACTACAAAACATTTATTAAAATGAAGCACAATTACCCAATATTTTAGGATTTGTGGAGACATAATTTACCTATTCTTCTTATGCAGTACTTTACAACATTTTTCATATAGCTGCGAGAGAAAAAACATTGGTAATATTTTATTCATAAAACTTTTTTCATGTAAAAGATAGCAAAATGCTGCATGCCAGCATTTCATGCATGTTAGCAAACGACCTCTGACAGGCTGCTTTCTTACTGTGTTCCAGTCAGAAGCATATGACACCCAGAGGACAAAGACGCCCTAGGCTTGTGATTGAAGAATGGCCTTTACTTGATGAAACACTGACAAAAGAGCTTGTAAAAGGATTATTAGAAAAGGTATTACCTTTTTACACAGTCTTGAACACTTTTGCTTATAGGTTTTGAAATATTTGCATCTCTTTTCTTTGTTTATTTCCCAATCACTTTCATTCCATATTATAGACTTTTGAGCAAAGATAAAGGAGAGCAAAATGCCATCCCAGCTAGAAATAATCAACAAAAGAGATAGTAACGAGATAGCATGGTCACATTACTATCTCTTTTGTTAATTGTGATAGACTTTTGAACTACAGCAAACTACTAAATTTTAAATGTATTTTAGTGACAAAAATACACTTCAGAGATACAAACTTGCCTTAAATACATGTAATTGCCTGTGCATTAAGAATATAATGTAGGTTATGTTGATGACTTACTTAAACTCCAAGCAGTGTTATAAGATATTTTGTGGTTGTTAACTTCATATGAAGGATTTACCCTACGTATATGGAGGTATATTTTTGAATGGTTTATCATAGGTACCATATATGAACTTAAGGGCTCTGTTCACCTATTTTGAAGCCAAAAAAGAAACTGAGGTAGATAATTAAATGGGCAGGCTGGCAAATAAAAATTTCCTCAGCATTCTGGCAGTTCAGTCCCCACCAGTGGATTATACACCTCTGCCAGCAGATGGAGAAGGAGCAAAAGTTGACGTTACGGATATATAGTCCCTCCCAGATATTAGCCAGTCAGTATTCTCCATCTCCAGTAGATGGTGGACATGCATTTCCCTACATGGGATTGCTGTGAGCAAGAAAGTAAAGAAAGAAAGGAAGAAAGAAGTGCAAAAGGAGACATCAGGAAGATGAGACATTTATATAGCACGGCTTGCCTCCTGAGGTGATATCGTTTGGTCCCTTCCTCAGTAGAGTGCCTTTGGTTGGTAGCCTGGGATGACGTGGACTTAAAATTTAATTAGTGGTTGCAGGCCGAGAAAGGCTCAGCAGTGAAGACTTTTGCCTTCTCCCCCCATAGCCAGGACCAACTCCTGCTCTTAGGCAGGAAGGGCTGAGCTCAGGTAAAATTTTTACTTTAAAAAAAAAAAAATTGCAGGAGAAGGAAGAGCGTTTTCCTACTGGGTCTGTTTTTACTCGGCGTTCAGCCTTCTCACTCATGTCTTTGGGAAATTCTGTGAGATGTGGAGCTAGTTCAGGCATGGTGTGTTGCTCTCAGTCTTCTCCTTGGTTGGCACTTGGTAGGCCACAAGGGTTTTTTTATGTGTTTTTTGCTGTCTGCTGCTGATGTGCGCCTGTACATTAACCATCCATTACTACATCTCCCATTTGGGCTCTTGTGTGTAACTCCTTAGATGCACATCTTGTACGTCCATATTGGGCGTCCTTCATTCTGGATGTTCATCTTGCGCACCTAGATTAGGTGTTCCTTGAACATGCCTGTGTCTGGATGCCCGATTTGGACGTCCATGTTGCACAAGCATTCTAAGCACATGTACCTGGATGTTCATTCTTTGTGCATCCATTTTGGGCGCAGCTTGTACACGCGGGCACGTGGCCACTCTTTTTTCTGTGTCTAGCTAGGCATGTGCCTATACCTGACTGAGCGCAGTACAACTATGACGCCGATGGCAAAGGAGTCTAAGCGCTTATCTATATGTGCTGCATACCACATAAGGACGATACAGCTGGAGCATTTTTCAAGCCTGTGTCAGCGCTGCCTGGATGCTCGTAGGAATTTACCTCCTGATTTTCCCAACAGTGGTCCATCTTGGTCTGAGGGGAGTGGGACTGAGGGCACCATAATGCAGGTGCTGAGTTATCAGGAGAAACTCGCACTCAGGATGACAGATTCGGGCCTGTGGGGCCTAGAATGGATCCGTCCTCCTTTTCCTGAGTGGAATACCTCCAGAGATTACAGACATTTCTACACAGGCGGACTTCTGAGTCAACATTATCTACTAGTTTAAGTCTGTGCGCTCAGAGTTATGCGCATGGTCAAGTGCCGTGGCCCAGCATAGCCTGACAAGGTTCAAATGAAGGTGGATTGAGAAAACACCGATGATTATGGTGGAGGCTGTCCTGGTGAGGAGAGGGAGATTCCCCCAGATTTGGAGCCCAATGGAACTCTTCTCCATTTCTTTCATAGAGATGAGTTGATGAGCTTGATCTCTCAGACTTTGAAGGCACTCTGAGTGTCTCGGACTGACTCCTCAGGTGCGGAAGAAGGACCCCATTTTGGTCACCTTACACAAGT